>NW_025335355.1:4816-6890 GCF_004798865.1 Varanus komodoensis
AGCATGAAAACCCTTGAGCTGAAATATGCAGCATGAAATGGGAAGCACAGAGGGTCAGTAAGTGGCTTCAGGGAACAACCCAAAGTGTGAAAGACCCTACCTGATCAAATTTGCTGGGCCACACAATGGGATCATCTTCAATGGTGAGCAAATGGTCCTCAGCAGCTGAGGGATCCATCTTCCCAATTTTACGTTTCTGAAAGGACATGTTTGGGAACGTGATCCAGTTGATTAGGTCAAGTGAATCCATGATTTCTCCATGTTGGTTGAAGGAAACCTTTTCTCCAGCACTGTTGTTCAATGAGATGCTTCTCAGGAAAGGATGCAGCTAAGGGGTAAGGGAGGGGAAGAATAGTTGAGAGGAAGGTAAAGTTGGTGACCCCTGAAAGTGCAAGGATTCCAAAGCAGAAAAGCTTTCTTATCATTTAAACCTGGCAGGCAGAAGCCCTCTGAAATCCAGCTGGCTCACTGTCATGAAGGGAACACTAAAGCAAGCATTGCTCAAATGAGGAAGCACTATTAAAGAAGAAGGCAGCAGCAGCAGAGAAGGAGCAGCAGGAGGGGAGAAGGAGGAGGAGGAGAGGGATGAGATTACCCCTCTGAGTCATTTAGCCTCCTGAATCTTCCCAGAATGCAAAGGAAGTGCTTCCTGATCTTGGGACTCTCATGATGGGTTCAGGAAGGTTGGAGATTTTCTCTTCTCTGCCCCTCCTGGATCCAAGAGTTGGATGAGAAGATGGCAAAGCAAATGTTCACGTGCAGTTAGACAATCTTTTCTGTCAATCACGCCCCTCTGATTGGAACAAAACATCAGGACAGTGGGAATCATTCTGTCTTCTCAAAGCCCTGTTGCTGCAGACGTTGCTGCATCAACAGTTTCACTTTGCCTGCCCAATGACCTGCTGCTCACACTCCCCTTTTGCCCGCAGAAGGCAGCACCTGAACATTTGTTTCTTGCACAGGTTTATTTGCAAGATTGGTGTAACCCCTCCAGATTCTGGTTTGACACTTTCAGAGCGGTGCATAGTGAATGGTGAAGGGAGTAAAAGAATGACAAACCAGTTCTATAGGAACATGGCATGGTAGGATCACTGCATTCGCCTGAATGAATGTTGTACGTGCTTCTTGCCATGATGTGAAACAATTTCTCTTTGTTAATTTCATTTATTACTGTTGAAGCAGTATTATTAACTTGTCATTTAAATGTCTATAATGTGTCAGTGTGAAGCCATCTGGTCCAACTGCTTTATGTGAATGCTTTTATCCCATCTACTCAAAGTGAAGATTCTATTTGTTACATATAATCTCTCATGTTTTCTTGTTGGTGATTCGAACTACTAGGTCACAAGGCAGTTTATTCTTCATTGCAAAAATTGAGGTTACTTGAATCTTCTCCTGCTGAATTACAAGCTGTGCACAGGTAGATAGTGGAAGCACCCGAGACAGACCATTAGATGACCTCCATGACCTGACAGATTGATCAGGAAGGATGACTCTCCCAGGTATCCTGCTCCCAAACTGTTTCAGGTTAGGGACCAGGGTACATCAGTATGCCAAATCCTGTAGAACTGGGAGAACATCCTGTCAAATTGCAGGAACCAGCAGGGCACCAAAGAGTTTCTTCAAGCACTTTATGTGAGCATAGAATTACTGGCTCATGCCAACCCTCTCTCCCCTGCTGCCTCTTATCCACCATGGAGGACAGTATTTGATGGCACGTATTGGTAAAAATGCTGACCATGTTGACCCCATGGATCACACAAGGCCATATCATCTGAAATCAATCTCACAACATTGGACAGACACCAACAAAAGACAGCTGGTTCACTTTCTTCCAACACTACAATTCTTGTAGCATAATATCTGTATGTCAAAGTAAACATGGAGGGAAAAGGACTAGCACCACACTAGTCCCCCACACTGTGTCTGTTCACTTTCAGGCAAAATAGAATCCCACTCATTGACATTACATGGGAAGAGTCAAAGGGTAGACTCTGTCCTCACAGACCATATATCCTCTCGGACTATGAACAGAACAGATCGGTCTGCAAAAACCATTGCAGATCTGAAGAGT
>NW_025335355.1:7337-14762 GCF_004798865.1 Varanus komodoensis
CTCAGCTGTCATAATCCACACTTTATCTTTGGACTTCCTTGATGAACCCTCATATTCCAAAAGCTGGGGCCACATTCTCAGCATTATGATGCAATGAATCTCACCATTTAAGACAATCACATTCGCAGTACTCATAAGCATCACTTTTACTCTATCACTGGTCAACTCCATGTCCTTGCTCAATTCAGTAGAAAAGTAAACTTTAGTCAATATTTCTAAGGCAAAACATATGCCTTTCTTAACAAACACTGGGACTATATTTTGTACCAATCTCTCTGCATTGTCATTACTTGTAGAACAGAACCCAATCCATGTCCACCTGAAATGCAGGAGCAATTGTAGAATGCCCTCATACTGTCATAGCCTATTTGGAAACATCCGGTAAAAGAAAATCTCTTGGATATTTGTATTCACAAAGGGAGAAAAGCCATATATAACCTAAAAGAGATGAAGAAAGAGGAAGTTGTGGGAAAGTTTTTAGATATCAAAATGTACGCTCTAAATGAGACAATTTCTGAATTCAGAAAGACCTTTACATTGTCATGATTCAATGTTTTGACAGGTGTGACTCTGTGGGGAAGATGGAACAGGGTCCTTATCTAGACATTTCATGCCCCCATAAGTGGGGGTAGTGAAGCTAAGTTGTCATGCACTATCTTATTGTTCCTTCTATTGTGATCTGTGATTCTTTATCGTTACCTTTTATCATTCCGGGATTACCAAATATGTCTTGTGACATTTGTGTTCCATCCTTTAAGTGTTCTTTTTTTTTGCCAAAGTGACTAGTTTTTTGCAATCAACTATTTTTATTCAAATATTTTAATGTGTATTTAGACATTATTTTCTATTATTTTCCCGCATTTTCTATTTCAAGAGTTGCTAAGTATTTATTCCCCATATATTTTCTAAGAGGAAAAATAATAAAATATATTGTGCTGTTAAGAAGTGATTCCCTGGTCTTTCTTATTTGCCCATGGTAAATATTTTACTTGAGAGACCTAAGATTTATGTTATAAAGCAAGTTCTGAAAAATTCTAATGCCGGCATCTAGAAGAGATCCTCTGGGGTCCTTTGGTTCATATGATCTTCATTTTTAGGTGCTGTATCTTTTTATGCTAATAAAAAATCTTGTGCATGTTTGAGGGTGTGCACGTGTACACCCATACACACCAGCATGAATGTGCTATGAAGAGATCAACTGCCTGACAGCAGCCCAAAGCTAACAGAAAGCCCTGTCAAATGAGTTTCTTTATTGTGTTCATCTATGCTTGCTGCCATAAGCCTTTTTCTCTCCTCTGTTTTATACCTTAAATGGCATAACCGTGAAAATGTGGCATGGGGAGGAATTAGAAGGTGATCTCTTACTTGGGGCATTTTGTAGGGGCACAAAAGGGTTCCCATGTCCAGAAAGACTTCGGAGTTAGGCCCACCGATCACTGCCACCAGAGTCCCCTGGCTGTCACATTTATAATTAGGAACTAATCTGCTCTTTGTAGAGAGAAGGTGGATTGAAGGAAGAAATGTCCAACTTGAATGAAAATAGTAATTATAGATCTGGAAGCCCAGGGTAATGTTGGGCAGTATCGCTGGGTCCTCATTGATCTCCTGCACAGCAAATTCCAAGGCCAGGATGTGCTGGTAGATCTGAGTCATTATTCTGTAACAAGATCATAAGCTGTGTCACAATACAGAATAGGCTCAATGTTGCTGAAGCACAGCACAGCACAGCAAACTGCCCAGCTGCTGTAGGACCTCTGGAATACAAGCAGCCAAGATCCCAGGGACTGAGCAAGCAGAGATTGTGAACAGGCAGAGCAAACAGGAGTTTGGCAGAGAAGGTCCAGGGGGAGGTCTCTAACATTCCCCCCTTCTTTTCTCCTCTCTCCACCCTCTTATTTCCCACACACACATGCACGCACACACTCTTGTTTTCCTCCTTGTAACACACTCCCATTCATTATGTTGCTAACCTTTAGTGTGGACAAGAGAAAACACCAGTTTTAACAACAGCCCCCCAAGGCAGAATCACTAAGGTCGCGTGAAAGAGGGACCAAGGAGGTTCCACAGAGTTTGCGACCTGCAACAGCTCTGCAATGTTTGTTTTCTTACCTGAGAGCAACATGGCCTGCACATGGAAGACCTGCAAGCTAGTAGCCTTGTTCTAAGAAAAGGTAAGCGCACTGGAGCTGCCATTGTCCACCCTCAAGATAATAAAAGAAGATGAAGAATTCTCAGACAGAGCAATGGAGCTACAGCTAACTAGTCCAGAAGAAAGAAGAGCATCAACAAGTTGCCACCAAAGAAGAAAACAATGAGAGAAGGGACAATGAGGAAACTCCCTGGGACAGGGTGACAGTTAGACACAGAAGACCTAGAAGACAGTCTCCACCAGTGGAAGCAGTGGAACTCTAGAAACACTTTAAGTTACCTGAGGAAGAGACATGTGAGAAACCCTCCATGAAAGGAACTCTGAAAAAGAGACAAAAGGTCAATCAGGAAATGGAAAAGTTACAAAAGTTTGCTGCAACACTAAGAGAAGTGTGATAGCCGAGGGAGATTACTTTCTGTGTGAGAAGGAAAATCACGTACATCACAAAGACCCAGAGAATCTCCAAGTGCGCTGCCACCCAGAGAAGGTAGAGGAAGGAATGAGAGGATCAGCTATCTTTGATTTTATACTAGCTAGCAGGAATGACCTGTTGGACAAAGTAGCAACCATGGGAACTCTAGGGAAAAGTGACAATACAACACCAGAATACTCAGTTATAAAGGAGAGAAAGGGTAGCTGCAGCCAAACATTGCAGTTAACTTCAGGAAAGAACTAAGAACAACAAAGCAAATTGCTATGGCAACTCACTCTTAAGGGAAAAGGTGTCCAATTGTGGTGGGGACCCTTGTAAAAGAAGATGCTTCAAGCACTGTTATGAACAATTCTGGCAGGAAGAATGTGTAGAAGACAGCAGAGGAAGCCATGGTGCTCCACAAAAATGTAAGAGAGAACCTGTAAGGAAAAAAGAAAAAAGAAAAGAAAGGAAGTGGAAGCAGGGTCATGCCTCAAAGGAGGAATATAAACAAATAGCAAAGAATTTAGCAGCATCAAGAAGGCTAAAGCAGAAAATGAATGGAGACAAACAATGGATGGTAAGAACAAGAAAACCTTCTTCAGGTGCATCCAGAACAAAAGACATGAGAAAGAGAAGGATGTCCAGCTACTTAAAGTGGATGGCAGGGTGATACCAGATGACAAGGAAAGGGCAGAGGTGCTCAAGTCCACCTCAGTCTTCTCCCACAAGAAAATCTACAACCAAGAGGAAGTACAAGCTGAAAGTGAGAGATGGCAGCCCAGGATTGACAGAGAAATGGCCAAGAAATACTTAGGCGTAATAAACATGTTCACGTACTCCAGGGTCTGAGGAACTCCCTCTTAGAGTCATAAAAGAGATAGCAGAGGAGCTCTCGGAATCACTATCTATTATTGTTGATAAACCTTGGAAAATTGGAGAAGTGCCTGATGACTGGAGAATGGCTAACATTGCCCCTACCTTCCAGAGGGGGGGAAAGAGGAACCTAGGAACTACGGATCAGTTAGTCTGACATCAATCCCTGGAAGCATTCTGAAGAAAGTAATTAAAAAATCAGTCTTCGAGCACCTTGAAGAAAATGCAGTGATGAGTAGAAGCCAACATGGATTTATCCAAAATTAATCTTGACAAACTAATTTAATCTCATTTTCTGATTGGGTAACCCCACAAATGGACAGAAGGAACACTGTGGATGTAATCTACCTAGACTTTAGTAAAGCCTTGAGAATTTTTTATTCATCCCTATGAAGTGATCTACCTCTCTTTAAAAAAAGTAAAATAAAATGCTATGGGAAAAGTAACTGTACACAGGCATAGGAGGTCATTCTAGCAAGATGGAAAGTACTACCTTCAGCTTTTATTGAAGGCAGCTATAGAAGGATACCTCTGTTAGAAAGGGTTTCCCCACTGCTTCAGGGGAAGTGGAAATCATTGGGCATGTTTTGTTTACCAGGAAGCACATGGAAAGTTTATCCATGAGAATTCCACTGGGTTCTAGGCCACCTGTGGCCATGAATCTTTCTGCCTGACTTTAGGCAACTCACAGCCTCTCAGCCCAAGCTATCCACAGGCTTGTTCATGTGAGGATGAACAAAGCTATGTAAGATTGTAGGGTACTTAGAAGAGGGAAAAGGTGCTATGTGAAAGCAGTGTAACAAGAACAACAATCCATAGACTATGGGCTACATAAATGATCAAGCAGTTGGATCAATTCACTTACAAGAGATGGGACAGTTTGACTTAGAAAAAGTCAGGTAAAGTGAGGCATGATAGACGTGCTCTTAAGCATGCCTGGCATAAAGAAAGAGGAGAGAGGGACATAGGTAGTGATGGCTACCACATAGGATGGTTTTGAAACTTAATCTAGCAAATTCCTGGAGGAGAAGGTTTTCAGAGGTGACCAGCTTTGATGGCTACATGCCACCTACATTATGAAACTCATGATGTGTGCATCATGAGTTGCTGATGAGGTTTATACAGTGATGCTGTTTAAGCATGTCCTACTTGAGGCGTAATGATGGCAGCTGGTTTGCAACTGTGTGAATTCAATTCTGGACTAAATCAACCATCAGTCTGAACCAGTACGGCCTTTCCTTTGTTCTTCTGCATTACATTGTAATGAATCTAGCAAAGAAAAATTGATCCACAACCTTTGGGCACTAGTGGAGAAGTGACCACAAGAGACAGAATGCTTCTAAAATTGTGTATTACCCAATTTCCAAGTGTGACTCTCCAAGTGTGTAAATCTCCAAGAGTGTAATTCTAAATTAGGTAGTCTCCAATAGCACTGTCCTTCTCTCAAATACACCATATTTTCCCAACTGCTTAAAGTGGTATTGCCACCAAAGTAGGGAAGAAAAGCTTTTAGAAGAACCCATTGACATTGCAATCACAAGCTTTCTGTACTATGAAAATCTACCGATAAAATGCTACCTCAAGAAAGGAATGTCACAGGGAAGGCACAACCAAAGACAAGTTAGACATGCCATCCAACTGTCAATGAAGGATAATGCTAATCTCAGTAAACACAGCAACAGCATTATAACAGCAAAACAACTCTCACTAAATCTTTTTTCATGCAAATACAAATGTTCTCCTTCAACCAGCTGGCTTATGGGGACTTTCATTGTCCACCTATCCAAGCCAATATCTGCAGGTATGTTATACCAAGCAAAAAGATATCCAGTGAATGGCATGCTCGGACAAGGGTGACAGGAGCCTCATCCCTGCCTAGAAGTACAAAAAGAAAACCGCACAAAGAATTGATTACCTCGAGAATAGAGACCAGTGTTTTTGCAGAAAGATGGAAAAGGAGCAGTTCCAGATATTTCCCCCATCCATGGTATATGCAATCCATTGGATATGCATCCAAACCATAGGGCAGTCCTCGATTAAAATAATATTATTTAGCATGATATGAGAAAAGGAGGATGTGGAGGAGGTGGTGACTTACTCAATGTCTTCAAAGTGATCAGAAGGATGATTCGTGAAATGTATCAAAGTGTAGAATATGTAGAGCTGAGACATGATGCCCCCAATGATGAAGTCTCCCGGCACAGAATGCTTGTGGAGAATTTGAAGGTGATTGCTGATCTTGCATTTAGCTCTAGGAGTATTGCACACAACTTGATATGTCAAAAGTGAGATAGACATCACAAATACTTTGAATCTGCATGCTCTTCTTGCTTGCTTGCACCAGTCCAACATCCTTTGTGTGTTGCTGAATTTCAGCAGCTCAACGTGAATGTCCGTCCCTTAACTGGTGTGTGAGTTGGATTCTCCAGAGTGAAGGTGGCAGCACTAAGACAGAGACAACTGATGCCATTCACCTGCATGGAACTCTTCCTTTTGAGCCCCAATTCATTAATCTTGGGCTGTCTTTGAACTGCACACTTTGCTTTGAATGCCAGTCACTAGCTTGATGTGTGTCATGTAGTATAGGAGCTATTAGATTGACGATGTCCTGGCTCAGGCATAGAGCTAATTGTTCCTTGGTTTCCTAGTTTCTGAGCCTTGAGTTGATTCTGCTCCAGTGTTCCTATCAGCATGAATTCTGTGTCTTTCTTAAAAGCAAATGCACACTGAAACATGTGTGCTTCTTGAGCACAATTCCCTAATACTCACCTTTTATATGAACAGTTTTCTGGGTGTGTTTCCTTTTCTAGTGTCTGAATGGAAGGAGGATAATCAAAGCGTTATTTCATCTTAAGTCATGGTATAGTGAATATCAATTCCACTGGGACCAGTTGATAACAGAGCAGTCATCAGTTGTAATGGCTACATTGGAGGTGATCACTGAGAATTGCAAGTGCTCTTTGTTAAATGTTTATCATATCTCTGCTGTTCCTCAGGTGTGAGACCACACAAGTTTGCAAAGTTTGGCATCAGGAAAACTTTTTGGCACACAGGCCCTTAGTTTAAGCACCTTCCATCAGCATGGAACCAGAATGCATTCTGATTTGCCTGACCAACACTCCTGTTCAATTCAAGGGGAATCAGAGTCATGGGATAATTAGATATGCTAACATGATGGGCTTATAGATGGCATTGGTGCCTGCCCTGCCCTTCCTGATAGTCTTTGCAGAGGCACATGTGATATGCAGAGGGTGTTAGAAGGCTATGTGGGTATTTCCATCCACTATGACCAGATGTTCTAGCAGTATCTAGAATGCATACAGAACTGGATACTTGACAGAGTTGCTCTTGATGGTCCTTTTTATAGAAAAGATGTACAGCTGCTTGAGAGAAAAGCAATGAATCAGTAAAGAAGATGGCTTAGAGGAAATGGAGAAAAACCCCTAGTTGGTTCAGTCAAGTGCTGGTAAGTGCCTATACTATAGAACAGGGGGGAACACTGAAGGTTTTCCCGGGGTAAGATGCATGCCGGAAACCTTAGGAAAACCCAGATAACAGGGATCCACAGCAGTAAACTTTCTAGTGACTTGTAGAAACCAATGTCTTGCATCTCGCTGGACTTAACTTCCCACTGTGCAGTGGCAAAATTTTGTGAGGTTCACAGAACATAGTTCAATTAATTTATTATTTATTGGGGTGGGGGGTATTTTGATCCCATCCAATGGCTATCATTCCTGGACCGCTCACAGCAAAATATATAAAAACATTGATAAATATAAAATGCATAATGGAAAAAATAATAAACTTGATTCATAATTTCATCTTTTTCTCTTGGATGAGTTTGAGTATGCTCAGCATGAGGATGTTGCTATGTTTAATCATGATTAAAAGGCATCAACAAGAATGAACTTGTCAATTACAACTGATTGAATTTCCCTTCGATTTACATGGGTGCATATTTTTGGCTAGCTCACATTCATAAAAACCA
>NW_025335356.1:0-4210 GCF_004798865.1 Varanus komodoensis
CCCCTTTAGGAGGATCTGAAACAAAGGCAACATTCACAATGAAAAACAGAAGATGGACGTGCTGCTTGATTTCTGTACGCTACTTGTATTTGGTAAAAGGGACCCAAATACCAAACACGGGTGGATTTCTCATCATTTCTGGAGAGGCACTTAATTTCTTAAAGTCTGTAAAGAGAAGTCTAATGTTTCCTTCACCATGACCTCCATCACGTTTGACATTCTCTCTCTCTCTTTTTTTTTTATTACAATTTTGAAACTATTACTAAAAAACTTCAATCATTACATACATCGGACTTACTGGGTCAACCTCCTACTACATATTTTCTAATGTTCTATAGTCATATTTAAATCAATTTATAATGACTTGAAAACATCTCTAAATTTACACCAAGTCCCGTTTCTCCAGCCAATTATAGAAAAAACCCAAGGTTGATAGAAGTCAGTGTCTTCTTTCTCCTTCAATGATAAAGTCAGTTTATCCATTTCTGCGCAGTCCAGAATCTTTCTTAAAATCAATTCATCGGTGGGTAGCTCCTCACTTTTCCAACACTGAGCAAATGCACTCCTCGCCGCTGTGATTAAGTGCAGCATCAAATACATTTCCTGTCTGTTATTATCTTCCGGTATGATGCCTAACATGAAAACTTCAGGTTTAAAAGCAAAGGGTTTTTGTAGTATTTCATTCAGTCATTTATGAATTTTAATCTAATAATTTTTCGCATTATCACAATTCCACCACATATGATAAAAAGTACCCATTTTAAGTTTACATTTCCAACATATATTTGACATATTTGGAAACATCTTAGCTATTCGACTTGGCGACAAATACCATCTATAGAACATTTTATATAAATTTTCTTTATATGAAGTTGATAATGTTACCTTAATATTGCTCTCCCATAGTTTTTGCCCCTTTTCTAGTTCAACATTATATCCAAAGTTTTGTGCCCATGTTATCATAGTTTCCTTAACCTGTTCCCCTTCCATTTTCCTGTCAAGTAAAAAGTCATATAATCTTTTAATTGTTTTCTCATCTTTTTTAAGCATCACTTGATCAAACACTGTTAAGTCTTTGTAAAACCCCCATGTTTTTCAATCTTTAGCATATCTCTCTTTTTTTTAAAGAAATTTTATTAAAATTTTGAACTAATACTACAGACATCAATCATCACACACATCGGACTTACTGGGTCAACCCCCTACTACATATCTTTTAACATTCTATGATCATACTCCAATCCATTTATAATAACTTGAAAACATCTTTAGATCAGAACCAAGTCCCATTTCTCCAGCCAATAAAAAAAAAAAAAATCCAAATTTGATAGAAGTCACTATCTTCCTTCTCCTTCATCAGTAAAATCAATCCCTTCATTTCATGCAAAGTCCTGTTTCTCTTGACCCCTGTTAAAGGGAGGCATCTCCAGGTTGAATAAAACTGCAGTATCTTATTTTCTTCTTCCATGATAAGTTCAATCTAAACATGTCTAGACAATTCAAAATCTTTTCATTTTTCTAATGATAAACAAATAACTTCCTCACTACCACAGTTACAAATAGCATCAAAAACATCCAATTAACATCTCTAAAGGCATCTTAGCTACACTGTTTGGTGGTAACTAATACCTATAATATATTTTAAACAAATATTCTTTAAGCTAAATTACTAATGTTTCATCTAGCTCAAACGTCATTTAATCAAATACAGTTAATTCCATACAAAAGCTCAACTATTTACATTCTTCAACATACCTCATATCCATCCCTTATATCACCAGCAACAGTAGTTTAACCTTCCCATATCACATATAAACCTGCCAACCCATTTAATACCTTTTAAACAAGATTTCCTAAAGCTAAGTTGCTAATGTTTCACCAACAATACTAGCTTAGCCTTTCTATATCACATGTGAACATACCAACCTATTTAAATCATCCCTTTTTGAAATAAAAAGAAAGAATTCTCTACAGTTACAAATAGCATCAAAGACATCCATTTATCATCTCTAAAGACATCTTAGCTACTCTGTTTGACAATAATGCCTATAATATCTTTTAAACAGATTTTCAAGATAACAAATTCTCTTATTTTCAATTGCCAATAAAGTCAAAAACATCTATTTAACATCTTTAAAGACGTCTTAACTAATCTATTTGATGGCAGCTGATACCTTTTAAACAGGATTTCATTAAACTAAATTGCTAATGTTTCACCAAAAATAATAGCTTAGCCTTTCTGCGTCACATATGAACATACCAACCTATATGAACCATCCCTTTTTGAAGTAAAAAGAAAAAAATTCTCTTATTTTTTCTTTACACCTCTGCCATATCTATTTTTTTCTTTTTCTTTACACCTCTACCAAACCTTTCCTCTTTTTAAATATTAAAACATTGTAGTGCCTTCAATTGTAGTCTCATATGCATAGCCTCTCTTAAATGGTTAACTATCTTCTCCTTTTCCAAGATGATGAGCAAATCCCATGAAAGCTTGCTTATTAGGTTCACTGATTGTGTTGATTTTTCCATTATTTCAAATTTTCCATCTGTTTGTTGCTTATTTACAAGCCAATCCCATGCTAGTTTGCTTATTGTCTTTCCTGTTTCAGATTTTCCTTCTGCTTGATGATCAAGTTGTTCGATTAAAATAGTCTCCTGCTGTATTAATATCACCTGTTGTGATCCTTCTGCTTGATGAGTTTTTGTATTCTCTGCTCCAGTACAAATCGCTTGCCCAAAGCCTTATTAATGGAAATATCTAATTTGTCAAGGCAACCTTTTTGTTCAATTAAAAAACAATCAAGTTGTCTGAATAAAATAGTCTCCTGCTGTATTAGTATCGCCTGTTGTGATAATTGCAAAGTTGTTAAAGATGTCTGTATTGCCGAGAGTGTCCTCTGCAATTCTTCCATACTAATAGCAATTAACTCATGAACAAAGGCTTGGCAGAGGTCCCAGGAGCAAAGGAAAGATGGCCACTTCTAGGAGCAAATTATGTCCTTCTATCAGTTCTGGGCAATAGTCCAACATAGACAAAAAATCCTCTATCCTTTCATTCCACAGTAATTACTTATTTTAATTCTTCGGTCCAAGGAAAACAAAAACAAAAACCATCACAGTAGAGAGAAAAACACCACTCAGTATTTAAATTTCTGGCAGATAACCAGTTAATTTTGGCAAGAATCCAACATACAAGAAAGATCCTTCTATCATTAAATTTCACACTAATTATTATTTTGATTCTTTGCCCTTGGTGAGATTAAAGAAGAAAAGTCTTTTCCTTACTTACAAAAAGCTCTGCCTCTCTCTTCGCATTTAATTTGCCGCTTTTAAACTCCATGGGGGGGGGGATTCCTTTCCTCCTCCATCCAAAGGGCTTTTGCTTTTTCCTTTGTGTCAATTAGCAACAGATACAGCTTTTTCCATGGGTACCATTGCAAAAAAGAAGAAATAAAAATGTTTCCCAGTAAATCTGGCTTATTTATAGCTAAAAACTAATCTAAAGACGGTAAGTCGAGGACTTGCGGGGGTGCTCTTCTCCTCTGTGTTGTCCAGCTGAGGAATGCCCAATTTTCTCCCAGTAGATGTGAGGTTGCCATTCCACACCATCCAGGAGGTTCCCCAGGCACTCTATCTTCGCCCTGACAGGGCTTAGATTAGCCTCCACGGCCCCTACTGAACAATTTACCAGTGTGATAACGGAGCACCATTAATCACCGCTGCTTCATCCCGACGCCATTACCGGAAGTCTTATCTTTAGCATATCTCGATTGCTTCTGCACCTTATACCACCAGGAGATATTAAGTTCCTGTTCTTGTATTTCTTGATCTAGTTTCAGACCACCGTCCTTATCCAAAACATCACTTTTGACATTCTCAACCAATGCCAGGATTAGCCATGGGCTACATGGAAGCTAACCAAGTATTCAAGACACAATTGTGGAGCACCTGGTCGATAAAAGACCCAATCCAGGAATAAGATTCCACCTGCGGAGGATGGGAGAAGCATTTCCTTGACAAACATCCTTTCTGGGTGCTCTGGGTGCAAAATACGGAGCCACCTTACGTAGATACTGGCAACTGTTCTGAACCTATCATAGTAACACTTATCCCTTCATTAAAATTATTTCCCTTAAGTTAAATTGCACTGATAAAGACCCACTTTTTAATTCAACACATTTACAGCTACCTTCTACTCTACCCCATC
>NW_025335356.1:7545-19490 GCF_004798865.1 Varanus komodoensis
CTCAGTGAGAAACCGAGGATGATCCTGGCTCCTCCCTCCCTCCCTCCCTCCAGAGAAGGGAGAGCGTCAGGACTACCTTATACTGTCCCACCCCCTTTTGCCAGCACAATCCGAACAATCCGAATATTACATGCAGTACCTTGAAGGAAGAGCAGCCAAAAGAAATGCCTCATTCTGGAGCTATGGAAATACGAAACCTAGGAAAGAAGAGCAAGATGACCAGTTACAGCCACCGTGTATTGACATCTGCATTGACCGAAGGTCAGATGTTGATCACAAAACCTGTGCTTATGAAAAATGCCGGTTACGGTGAATTGTAGCATGGAGGGCCATCACAGGGTTGCTTCAGCTTCCCTTCCCAGCTGACATGCCTCCAAATGTCCTTTCCTGGGCCCCTCCATACTTCACAGAGTTCTCTCAGTTCCATCTACAGCTGATGGCACATAGAGTAAATGTGGAAGAGAGCATTGAAGGGTCAAAATACGTTGGAGGACAAGGGATGGTTGGACCACATTTGCTGAACAGACAAAGCGTGCCTTTCCTACCAGTAATCACAAGGGTGCACAGTGAGGGGGGAAGTCCAGGGCATTTGCCCCCACCCCAACTCTCCCATTCACCCACAATACCTGCCACGGGTGGGTAGACGGCCAGTCTGGGAAAGCTGGTCAGTTCGGATAGTTCATCCTGCAAATCCCCCAGTACTCATTTCCTATGGAGGTTCCTCTTTTGTCTAATCCCTCTAACCACCTCCTTTTTCATCCATAGCGGCACTCTCCTCCTCCTCCCCCCCTTACTGACTAGAGGTATTGTCAAGGCTTGCACCTCCAAAACCTCCCTTTTGAGTGCTATCCACCCCACCCCTCCTCAACTCGCTTACCTTCCAGTAACCTATCCCAGGAGACTTTCCCCAGTCTGGCCTTCAGCTGGCCAAAGTTGGCCCTCTTGAAGTCCCAGCTTCTAGTGCTCGACCTGCTGCACATCCCCAGTCCCCTGATCTCAAAGCAAAGGATGGAGTGATCACTCGCATCCAGAGCTCCCCTGCTCTGTACTTCATCTATCAGCTCCTCCCTATTGGTCAAGATCAAGTCAAGGATGTTTCCCCCCTGTCGTTGCCTCTCGCACCCTCTGTGTGAAAAACCCTCCCTCTATAGCTTCTAGGAAGTGACGTGACCTGGCTGTCACTGCCGAGTGAGTCTCCCAAGTAATATCTGGGAGGTTGAAATCTCCCATAATTACTGTGTCTCTCCCCTGAGATATCCTTAGAATCTGGCCTGTCAGGACATCCTCCAGGGTCTCAAGTTGACCTGGAGGGCGATAACATGCCCCCACTGTCAGGTCTCTTTCCCTGTCAAAACCCCGAAGTTTCACCCAGACTGCCTCCACCGAATCCCCATCTGTGCTGCATTCTGTCTCACTGCATCCTATCCCTTCCCTGATGTATAAAGCCATGCCCCCACCTCTCTTTCCCTTCCTGTCCTTTCTAAAAAGGTGATACCCTTCCATGTTCACATTCCAGACTTTCATCCCACTAAGTTTCTGTGATTCCCACCAGATCATACCCTCCTATTCCCAGGAGAACTTCAAGCTCTTCCTGCTTATTACCCATGCTCCTAGCATTGGTGTACATGCACCTCAACTCCTTCCCACCGTTTCCCTTCCTTGGAGTTCCCAGCCTCCTCCTTCCTCCCTGATACCTGGCCCCTCTCTGGAGGAGTCCTGTCAGTCCCTGCAGTATCTCTAAAACCCTGCTCCCAGAGCCCTGATCCTCCCCCCACACTTGTCCAGTGCAGACACGTTCCTGGGTGGCCTGAACCACCCCCCCACCCCCACCCCCCGGCTCAATTTAAAGTCTTCCGGACGAAACTCGCTAGAGCATCTCCAAAGGACCTTTTCCCCATCCTCATGAGATGTAACCCGTCCCTTGCCAGAAGTCCATTGGCAAGAAAACGAGTGCCATGGTCGAGGAACCTTGTACTGTTATCACAACAGTACAAACTGCAGAAGTTGCCCTCTTAGCCATGCAAAGTATCTATAGATAGTTGCCTTTGAATTACATTCATGGTTTCCATGCCCAAGCGGAATGCAGTGGTTCTGATTCAATTTTAAAAGCTATTCCAGCCAATCATTTTGCCAACTCCAGCCAACTCCTCCTATATATGCAGGAGTGAACTTTGGCTTCAGGTTTACCTTTGACAAAATGGTAAGCTTACAAACGTCTCTCTCCTCCAGCCTTGCCAATTACCTTTGTCTGCCTCCTCGATCACTTTCAGTCTCCCAGAAATCCACTCAAATTTGCACCTCATTGAGAAATACATCTCAAGCAACGTCTCCTCACTCTATGCAGCCTTTATAGACCTCAAGGCAGCTTTTGATTCCATCTTGAGGGTCAAACTATGGAAAAAATTAGAGGCCTCCAACACTGATAGGCACCTGCTCCTACTTATTCAGACCCTGTGCAGAGGCACCTCCCTCAAGGTCAGATTCCGTGAACATGGTACCTCACAAATGCTGTTCCAACACAAAAAGGGGTTAAGCAAGGCTGTATTCTTGCTCCACTCCAGTTCAATTTCTATATCAACTCATTGGTCGACCAGTTAAATCACATCGATCTTCACCCCCACCCCAAAATCACAGGGAGGCATATAACTGTACTATTATATGCAGATGATGCATCTATTATTTCAAGGACTCCAACTGGGCTCACAAGAGCACTGCAGAAGCTGACTGAATATTGCAAGGAAGAAGATCTGGCAATCAAGTACCAAAAAACAAAAACCATGACCTTTGCAAAAAGACCAAAAACTCAACCATGGAAGATAAATCAGCCCAAGATCGAGCAGGTTTCCCAGTTCAAATATTTAGGTGTAGTCCTACAAGCAAATGGCTCCAGGAAGGCTCGTGGCAAATATGTGGCACTAAATGCCCAGAGAAGCTCGTCAGCCATAATACAATTCATGAGATCCAAAGGTGGCCATGACATCCCCCGAGCCCTCCAACTAGACCAAGCAAAAGTACCATCTCAACTACTGTATGGATCTCAGTTGGGGCCTTTCCCAAGTACTACAACTTGTCCAATCAAAATTTCTGAGGGCAATACTGGGTGTTCCTAGGGATGTCTCCAGTGCAAAGATAAGATTGGAGACTGGTCAGATCCAAATTGCAGCCAGGATCTGGGGGGCCATTCCTGTGCACCGGCTCAAATTGGTATACTTTCCAGCTGGTCTTGCTCCACTAATCCTGCAGGACGACTTCAAATCCAACTGGATTAAATCAATCGAGCACAAAGTAGCCCTTTGGGCCTCTCCCTGTCGACTGTACTAAATATGGGTTTTGAACAGGCAATGGAAACCATCAAGCAGCGTATTGAAGATATTGAAAGACAAAGCGACTTCAATAGAGCCCCTGAATTCTATCTTAGGGAGGACTATAGACATATCTTAATAGCTGCATCCTATCTCAAACAGTTGGAACTCCATAAACACAGAAAGGCTTTTTCCTTGGCCCAACTTAATGGACTCCCTTCAGCGGATTTGGAAGGACGGTACAAAAAGATCCCCTGGTCAGAGTGCCTCTGCCCCTGTGGGATGGAACAGACAGAAACTACAGAGCACATCCTGCTGAGGTCCACATTCTACAGGGATAGTCACACTGCACTCATTTCCCCACTGGTGAATCGCTTCCTGGGCCGTACAGAACAGCAATATAGTTATATATTGCTGTCTGACACTAACCCAACAATAACATACAATGTTGCCAAATTCTTTGTGGCTGTGGTGGGTGTCTAAAGACAGATCCTCGGGGATTGTGGCTCTACCTAGTCGAACAAGAACAAAGTCTGGGATTGTCATCAATTTACAATGAATGATATTGTGTTAAAGCATTTATTAATCTGAGTGGGGTTTTAATATAGATGATGTTTTACGTATTTACAGTTTTAATCTATGTATTTATTGAATGGAGCTGGTCTTTGACCGAAATAAAGTTTATCTAATCTAATGCAGGAGTGAACTTTGGCTTCAGATTTACCTTTGACAAAATGGTGGGCTTACAAACGTCTCCTCCAGACTTGCCAATTGCTTGCATTGAGCTAATCAGAAGATCAAAAGATGCTTCTGCAGGACTAACAGACATGGAGTGCGGGGACTTCATCCCGGGAAGCAAACATGAAACTGAGCGGATCTGACCATTTCCATTCCATGCTGTGTCTCCTTTTTCAGGCCTTAATTAGTGCTAGTATAATATAACCCTAATTAAGAAACCTGAAATTCTCATGAGGATAGGTGGTGTCTTTGTTTTATTTGTGGGTGGGAGAATATGTGATTCTGAATGGATAGACAATAGGCAAATTGTTTGAAAGTGGCTTATATGCAGAGCACATCATGCAAAAGGCCAGGCTAGATGAATCACAAGTCGGAATTAAGATTGCCAGGAGAAATATCAACAAACTCGGATATGCAGGCAATCCCACTCTAATGGCAGAAAGTGAAGAGGAACTAAAGAGTCTCTTGATGCGGGTGAAAGGGGAGAGCACAAAAGTTGGCTTGAAACTCAACATTAAGAAAACAAAGATCATACCATTCATTTTTGCCTAGCACAGTATTTGCCTATCACTTCCTGGCAAATAGATGGGGAAGAAATGGAGGTAGTGACATATTTTATTTTCCTGGGCTCCAAGATCACCGCAGATGGGGACTGCAGCTAAGAAATTGAAAGACGCTTGCTCCTTGGGAGGAAAGCTGTGGCAAATCTAGACAGCATACTAAAAAGTAGACACATCACCCTGCCGACAAAATTTCATACAGTCAAAGCTATGGTTTTCCCAGTTGCAATGTATGGCTGTGAAAGTTGGACCATAAGGAAGGCTGAGCGCCAAAGAATTGAGGCCTTTGAATTGTGGTGCTGGAGAAGACTCCCAAGAGTCCCTCTTGGGCTGCAGTGAGACCAAACCAGTCAATCTTAAAGGAAATCAAGCCAGACTACTCTTTAGAAGGCCAGGTACACAAGATACTTGACCTAAATACTTGGGTCACCTAATGAGAAGGAAGGACTCACTGGAGAAGACCCTGATGCTGGGAACAATGGATGGCAAAAGGAGAAGGGGACAGCAGAGGATGATGTGGCTGGATGAAGTCACTGGGGCAGCGGGTGTGGGCGTGGGTGGACTCCAAGGGATGGTGGAGAACAGGAGAGCCTGGAGGAATGTTGTGCATGAGGTCGTAATGGGTTGGGCACAACTTTGCAACTAACAACAACCACAACCACAACAACATGAAAATGGCTTAGATTGAACAAGAACCCTGCACAATTTAGGGAGCTGATGAATGAAAAGCCATATTAGACACTTATATTTTCTGATAATTTGGCATCAATATCATAGAAAAACCAAGAGGACAGGGCTGATGTGGTGCATACAGTGTCAAAGATAGGCAGACATGAACATGCAGCCTTTTCCAATCAAACCCTTGATGTTACACCCTCCCGCGTTCCATAGACCCCAGCAAAACTCTTTTGACATACCTGCTCCTGGTAGAGAGAAGTGGCAAGAAGCACTGAACACCACATCAGTCCTGTGATGCATCACTTTCAATATCCCTCCTGCAAAACAGTGGGATCAGAGAGCCTTGGGAAACCCCTCCACTGTGATTGGAAGCCAGAGCTGTCAATCACAGAACTTCCCCCTTGCTCTTTTTTCCACCCTGGTAATTTTCTTTATTTGCAGAACTTGGGGAGAAATCTGAACTTTTTTAACCCCTCAGGTGTTATACTCCCAGGAACAAAGGGAGTATGAATCTCATATCTGAGTTAGATTTCAAAACAAGGCACTCTTTAATGACAGGCTTAGAGATGTTGTTGTTTTTATTTTTATTTGTGCTAAGGATATGGATTCAAGGCAACGCTTGAAACGAGAAGGGCCAATGTGGCAGACAAAGCCAAATGGGTGCGGCAGGAGTGCGCACCCTGATCCTCCTTCACTGCTTCTCCTGACTTCTCCCATCAGGCACACATAGCTCTCCTTCAGGCCACATCCTCTGCGCGTTCCTCGAATGCTTGCCAGCTGCAGAGGCTGATGCGGTTCTTTGAAGCACTGCTAGATGTTCTGCAGGAAACAGAAAGAAATGTCTCTATTAACAGCCTGGGCTGGCCCTACCACAAGCCACCAAGACAAGTCCAGAGCATATTTAGGACAGGAGATGCGCGTGCTGACTAGCTGTGCTTTTATACTCAGCACCAGAATGGGATGTAACTGGTGTCTAGAGGGGTTTGGAGTGAAGGAATCTGACTTGTGGGTTTTATCAAGAGTTTGTTTTCAGCATTTTCTCACTTACACAAATCCAGCTCAAAAATCCAGCTCAAATTGTGAGGATCGTGACATGCCAACACTGTTGTCGGCTTCACAGTGGTAAGCAGCGGAATCCTCTAATTTCATTTCCTGGATGATCAGAAAGGCAGCTGCTGAGTCCAGCTTGAGCTGTTGTCCATCCTTGTACCATGTATAGGTAAGGTTGTAGGGGTTTGCTCTTTCCACTTTACAGCTCATCTTAAAAGACTGGCCCACCATCGGCTTCTTTGGCTCTGGCACAATGATCACTTCCATAGGGGGAACTGCAGGGAGCGAGAAACACAGAAGAAACAATGCGTAGTAACCCACCTCTTTCAGCACTTCCACTCTCTCAAGAGACAAACCAGCTACGGTTCTGCCATATGCTGTTCCATTGCAGCTAAGCCAAGCTGCCCATCACAGCAATCTTAGGACTCACAATCCATGTTTATCAATATTTATTTAGTGAATAAATATAATACATATAATACAGAGGGTCCAACAGAGGAATGAATAAGGATTTGAATGTCCTAATTGGAGTGTCACTTTGACATCTCTAGCAGAGGATTCAGTCGAGTTCAGGTTATGCCTGATTCAACAAGCACTTTTGTTTCTCAGTTGTTGGGCATCACAATGACTCCTTCATAAGGCTTCATCGGAATCAGCTGACTGCCTGGATATAATACTGCCAATGCTCCTTTCGGTCCAATGCTTTGACAATGTTTAGTCATCTCTTTTTGGGTGGAAGTTATAATACGGATACATTTTGTATTGGAACCCCCTTCAGTACTTGCTGATGCACCACCACTCGTCCGCTCCCGCTTCAGAAAACAGCAGCAGCCAGAAGCACAGAAGTCAGGCAAAAGGGCAAGGGTGGCATAGAAGGGCAGGAGGAGCACAAGGAGCCCCCCAGCTTCCCCCAGCCAGGCAGCAGCAGAAGCTGCTGAGGAAGATGAATGTGCAGGGTGCACCCATGAGGTGGCAGCATCCAGTGCCGCCCCAGATCAGCAACTGCCGCAGTGAGATGTTGGAGTGGAATGGCCAGCAATTCAGCCTGCTGGAGTCCATCAGGTCCAAGCACCTGACGGGACTCACGGTCCCATACAGTGACACTCCATGCCATCTCCCGCAGGACAATTCCCTGTACTGAGCAGCCAGGGAGGAAATGTTGGCTCTGGTGCAGAGGGAAGAACTGCAATCAGTACACTTCACCCCTGAAATCTGGAGCAGCAAGGATGGAGCAAACTGTCCCTCAGATCCCATCTCTGCATGCCTAGTTCCTTGTACACTCACATTTCACATCCAGATTCATGGTACTCTGGGATTCCTGCGACCCATCCTGGCTCCTCAAAATGCACCTCAGCATTTTCCCATGGTCATACCAGGCTGGTTCAAAACTCACTATCTTCTGGAGCATTCTGTTTTCAATGGTTGTGTTTTGTGAAGACAGGCGATTTTCCTCTAAGCCAATGATAGTCAGAGTTGCCATCTCATCAGGGCAATCATAAGGCACCGAGCAAATCAGCTTAGCTGCCTTCCCTTCTTGCGTCTCCACAGGAATGATTTCCACCTTGGGCTTTGGAGGTGACCCTGTTTCCAGAGAATGAAAGGGAAAATGCCAATCCATGTTTTGGGGAGAGCAATAAAATTAACCATGGAACATACATAGGCCCACTCTGCTTGATTTTGCCCACGAGCAGAAGCCTCGACCTAACCGGAGAGAGACCACACTATGCAAACCTGCCTCTTAGCCTGTCCTCACGTGTGAGGTCTGCTCTTTTATACAGTGCCAGATTTGAGTGTGTGTATGGGGGGGGGGCGCTTTGGGAAGGATGCTCTCCAGAGATCCACCCCCTTACTGCTGTTAATATTGCCATTTGTTTACACTTTCTCCTGTGCCCAATGCACATGGCCAAAGAGAAGGACGAGATGTCTGGAGTCGATGGCTATGACTGTTCAGTCTTTCAAAGAGGGCAGGTAAACAGGTAGCAACATGAGAAAGATGGATCAGGTCAAGAGCTTCTAGGACAGCTCTCCTCTTGTGGAGTGGGCCTCAACAGCTGTCCAGTGAAGCCCAGCCCCTAAGGACAGTACTGAATGCAGGAGAACAGAAGAGACTGAGAACATTAGAAAAGCCATGCTGCAACAGACCAGAGGTCCATCCAGTCCAGTGCTGCGTACACACAATGACAAACTAGCCACCACAGCATCCCTCAAGCAGGATGGGTGCGAGATCTCCTCCTGCCCAAGCTCCCCAGCAGCTGCTGTATGCATGCTTGCCACCTCTGGAGAAAGAGGAAGCACATAGCCAGCAAGGCTAGTGGCCACCAGTAGCCTCCGTCCTAATGACTCTGTCTAATCCCTTTTTGAAACCACCCAGATGGGAAGCCATCACTGCTTCTCATGGGAGCAAATCTCTCCTTTGGGAGACAATGTCATTTCTTCCCACCCTCTGTCTTCTGTTCTTTAACCACTTTGTGATCCATAAGAGGATCCACCCCTTTTATTCCATGACTGTTTAGCTTGCACAGGAGCCTTTGGTGAAGGCTCAAACTGTTTCTTTGCTTCTCTGATGGACCACTTGCATTTCCCTTGTGCAAGCTTGTGGTCCCATCTTATCTTCCCATTTGGGGAAGACTTCCATTTTTTTAAGAAAGCTTTCTTCTGCCTAATAGCTTCCTTGACTTTATGGTTAACCATGCTGGTGATTTCCTAGACTTCATGTTACCTTTTCTCATTTGTCGTATGCATGCTATCTGTTCCTCAGTTATAGCGCTTTTTTGAATGATCTCCAAGTGCTTTAAAGTAATTTCAACTTCTGGTTCCCCTCTTCAGCTTCTCCATTACTAGTTTCCCCATTTTGAGAAGTTTCCTCTTTTGAAATCAAACAGAACTCTTTTCAACTTCATTGCCAGTGTTCCGCCTAACCGTATATTAAATCTGACACCAGCATGGCTACTGTTACTTAATGGCTCAATAATATTTCCATCCTGGACTATGCTCTGGGCAACCCCACCTAGGACTAAATCCAAGCTGGCCTTCCCTCTGCTTGATTTCATGACCAACTGCTCTGGAGCACAATCATTTAGGACATCAAGAAATTTAACCTCTCTGTCAGAACTGGAACATGTATTTACCCAGTCAATGTGTCCGTAGTTGAAGTCCCCCATTATTACAATACAGACTTTGTTGGAGACCCCTCTGATTTCATTGCCCATCTCAAGATCACCCTGAGCATTCTTGTCTGGATACCTTCTGATTCGGTATGAAAGCATGACTACCTTTCCTGCTTATGCATGGCCATGGACTGTGGGCAGAGGTACACTGAAGACAGGTCTTTACATCCAGGAAAGGTTCCTATAGGCCAGGAATTTAGCAGCCTATTTCTCTTGACCTTGATAGGGATGAGTCTTGGGAGGGGTCCCATAGTTCAGCCATCACTCTGGATTGAAAACTACTGATCCAGATCTTGCAGATAATACTTTGAAAGCTTTTCCGTCTCAGCTGAAGCCCTACTTTTACATGGGAAGAAAAGGAATACAAGCTGCTCTGCAAAGCTCTTACCTGCAATTTTAACTGTGGCATTAAGATGCCACTTCAGTCTCCAGTTATCATTGGAATCAACAATGTATGCCGTATAGGAACCACTCTCATTCATCTGGAGTTGACTAACTATCAGGCTGCAGTCTCTGTTGCTTAAATTGCCTACAAATCTGACCAGTCCCCTAAAATCAGGACTTGTTGAGGTAATGAGATCTTCAGAGGTTTTGGAGCTGTCATACAACAGGTGGCCATTGTTTTCGCGTGGAACATTATCCTCCAAAGGCTCAAAATACCAAGCTACAGCAAGGCGATTGACCTTGCCCAGATTACACACTTCACTGATCTGGCATGGAATCAACACACAGGATCCTTTCCAGGCAGTCAGGGAACTGGGGTTTATGCTCAATGGGCTTTCATTACCTGCAATGGAAAACATATAGGATAGAAATGGTCAGCTTCACCAAAGATCATGAAGATGTGCTTCCATCTCTCAGAGCTGAAGAAGTTGTCATGGCATCAAGGTGTCATGGCATCTTCTCAACTCCTAGACTATGAGATAGAAGCTAGATTTTGTAATAATATAAAATATACCATGCACTCCATGTGAAAGCTTATATGTTGTATATGCATGCATTGGGAAGGAGCCAAAGAACCTCACACAGGGCCTGTTCGCATATCATGAGTAGCCATGCATTTTGAGTATTCAAGCCAAGTTGGGCAGGTGCCTTGTCTTGTCATGGGTTATTTAAGGGTTGAGCGACCCTTGGGAACAATCCATTTTAGGATTATTTGGAGGTTATTTAACCTGGCTTCGCATGGCAGGACCAGCTGTGGCATGCCACAATCTGCATATTCAAATTGGCCACTGACATGTGGCCCGAAGCCTTAATTTAACCTTTGCAGCTCCGTGTGCTGTGTGGAGCAACCCAGCGAGTTCTACTTGCCCAAGCAGACTTTGGATTTCCATTCTTCGAAGAGCAGTTCTTCCGCTTCTAGCCTCATGACCAGCTATTTTGGCATCTGAG
Organism: Varanus komodoensis; assembly: GCF_004798865.1. Classification (NCBI taxonomy): domain Eukaryota; kingdom Metazoa; phylum Chordata; class Lepidosauria; order Squamata; family Varanidae; genus Varanus; species Varanus komodoensis. Next base: position 18,433 of record NW_025335356.1, read on the forward strand.
GGCATTTCCAAAAACAGTTTCTGTTATGGTACGGAGCAGTGCTCAAAGGCAAAAGTAAAGTAAACATCCCTTTATGTGTCTTCTATTCCGGCACCATTAATCTGCTGCTACAGGCAAGCATATGCCGTACCTTTCCTGTGGGTTTCTTGGTTTGTTTTTCTTTTTGCAAATGTTGCTTCTCTGTGTTGATATTTCTTTTTATTCTCTCGTTTGTTCCTTGGCTCCCATCCTCTGTATTCTAGATTCACAGTGAAGGTCAGTAAATCCTATGACCCCAGATAGATGATGGTTTAAGTCTGCCTCCAAGGTTAGATTTAGAAGGAGGAAGAAAACAGAACCATTCAGACCAGCCGGTGTTGCTCCAGTACACAATGGCAATGCAACCCCAGAGTCTTTTGTATAATTTCAAGAAATTGTGTGCCTCAGCCTGTGACCTCACAGGACCTCAAGTTGTGTGCCCTTGCATTTTCTAACCCCATCTATAACAAGCACGTCATTTCTGCTATGTTTAATGCCAGCCATTGCAACCGATTTCAGTGTCTTGTGATGCTGTAGGTTCTAGTACTCATTCTCAATGCATATGGGTTTCTATACCTTTCAAATTCCAAGGTGGATTTTGAAAGCAAACTTTCCAGGAACAAATGGAATTGAAAATTATTTAATTACAGATGCTATGCAAAAGTCATTCCAAGCAAACATTTGTATGAGTGGATAAAATCAGCTTTTTCGAAAGGGAGGCAAGATCTTCCATTTGAAGAGATGGGGGTTCCACAATCTGATCATGAAGAGGCCATCCTTACTCTCACTTCACAAATGTAAGCACATTTCAGATGCCAAATGCATCGAGGAGCTGATAGATGAAGTACAGATTAGGGGAGCTCTGGATGCGAGTGATCACTCCATCCTTTGCTTTGAGATCAGGGGACTGGGGACATGCAGCAGGTCGAGCACTAGAAGCTGGGACTTCAAGAGGGCCAACTTTGGCCAACTGAAGGCCAGACTGGGGAAAGTCTCCTGGGATAGGTTACTGGAAGGTAAGCGAGTTAAGGAGGGGTGGA
>NW_025335356.1:19590-20241 GCF_004798865.1 Varanus komodoensis
GAAGGAGAGACAAGTGGTGGGACCACTAAATAAGGAGGAAGGAGATCCAGTGACTGATATGAGGGAACAGGCACAGATGCTAAATGACTATTTTGCCTCTGTGTTCTCCCCAAAGCAGGATGGGGCATATCTGCAAAGGAAATTAGATGAGGCTGGGGACTTAGGGGCACAGATTAGAGTCACCCCCTTGAGGTCGAGGGGCTCCTCAGGGCATTGGACATTACAAAGGCGCCAGGCCCTGATGGGTTACACCCGAGAGTACTTAGAGAGTTGGCAGGGATTCTCTCATGCCTGCTGGCCTCCATTTTTGAGACCTCGTGGAGAACAAGTGAAGTTCCAGAGAACTGGAGGGTGGCATCAGTGGTCCCAATTTTCAAAAAGGGTAGTAGAAAGGACATGGGGAATTATAGACCAGTTAGCCTTACGTCCATTGCAGGAAAAACAATGGAAAGGCTCATAATACAGAGAGATCTAATGATGCTAGATAGGGAAGGGAGGCTGACAGCCACACAACACAGCTTCCACAAAAACAGGTCCTGCCAGACAAACCTTGTGGAATTCTATGACAAGGTTTCAAGATGGCTAGATGGAGGGGATGCAGTGGATGTGATATACCTGGATTTCAGCAAGGCCTTTGACAAAGTGCCCCAT
>NW_025335356.1:20341-480313 GCF_004798865.1 Varanus komodoensis
ATAAAAACAGGTCCTGCCAGACAAACCTTGTGGAATTCTATGACAAGGTTTCAAGATGGCTAGATGGAGGGGATGCAGTGGATGTGATATACCTGGATTTCAGCAAGGCCTTTGACAAAGTGCCCCATGATATCCTGGTGGAGAAACTGAGGAGTTCTGGGATACACCAAAGCACTGTCCGGTGGATTAGGGCATGGTTGACTGACCGAAAGCAGAAGGTAACCAATAGTGGGGAATCACTGGGATGGCAACCAGTGACAAGCGGGGTCCCCCAGGGCTCTGTCCTGGGGCCGATCCTGTTTAATCTTTTCATTAATGACATGGAAGAAGGGGTGAACAGTCTGCTGATCAAATTCGCAAACGACACTAAAACTGGAGCAGTGGCCACAACTGAGGAGCAGGTACTCCAGATCCAAAAGGGTCTGGACAGACTATGGAAGTAGGCAGGAGACAACAGGATGGCATTCAGTGTGGATAAGTGCAAGGTCTTGCACTTGGGGCATAGGAATAGGTGTCATAAGTACAGGTTAGGTGACAAGTGGCTGGAGAGCAGCACTTGTGAAAGGGACCTCGGGTTACTGGGTGACTGCAGGCTAAACATGAGTCAGCAGTGTGATGTGGTGGTCAAGAGGGCGAACGCCACCCTTGGTTGCATAGCCAGAAGTGTGGCTTCTAGATCAAGAGAGGTATTACTACCACTCTACACGACTTGAGTGCGCCCGCAATTGGAGTATTGTGTTCAGTTTTGGGCCCCTCATTACAGAAAGGATATAGCCAGGTTGGAGTCAGTGCAGCGTAGGGCCACAAGGTTGGTGGCCGGTTTGCAGGGGATGCCGTATGAGGTGAGACTGAGGGAACTGGGTCTCTTCAGCCTGGAGAAGCGGAGACTCAGAGGGGATCTGTTGGTGACATACAGGTATGTGAGGGGATGTCACACGGAGATGGGTAGAGACCTGTTCTCCCCTGAAGAGGAAGGCAGGACATGCTCCAACAGAGCAAAGCTCAGGGAGCCAAGGTTCTATTTGGATGCCAGGAAGCACTTCCTGACATTCAGGACCCCGAGGGTGTGGAATGGGCTTCCACGAGAGGTCGTTGAGGCCCCATCGGTGCGGGTGTTCAAGGATAGGCTGGATGTCCACATGGTGGGCATGTTGTGAGCAGACCTGGCTGGAGCCGGAGGTCAGACTAGATGGCCCAGGAGACCCCTTCTGACTTGCTCTGTTTCTCTGTTTCTATCTCTTTGTCCCTTACTCACAAATAACATTCAGCGTGGCTGTTGGGGAGCGTGATGTTCCCACACTGTTGCTGATTTCACACCAGTAGCTACCAGAATGGCCTGAAAGCACAAAATCGATGGTCAGCATTTCAGATGCAGAGTCCAGCGCCAGCTGCCGCCCATCATGGTACCACGCGTAGCTGAAATTCTGGGGATTTGCCTTTCCCGCTTCACACCTCAGCTTAACAATATCGCCTTCATGGAGCTGTCCTTTTGGCTCGCGCCAAATGTGTACCTCCTCAGGGGCAACTGTAAGACAGGTTATGGAAAAACAGACATCATATGGTGACATCCACACAATCCAGGTAAAAGCAAAAATTTGCAGCACTGAGCGATCTGTTGCAGGTCTATTCCATTGCAGAAAATCCAGGTGGCTAAGGAGACATCTCACTTATCAGCTACCAAAGCATGCATGTTACATGTAATCGCCTTGTTCCTAGTACCTGCTCACCAAGGAATGCTTACCAATTAAATCACCCTTTACTTCTAAATAGCACCAAAATATTATTCCAAGTAATTTTGCCTCAGTCGGTTTCCTTGTGTACATTCTAACAGACAACGGATCACAACTTCCACACAGAAAGTTCCAAGCTTTTATGAAACACAAAGGTACCAAACCGTGGACACTGACCTTGCATCTGCCAGCCACAGATGCGCGTATGCTGCTAAAGGCCCTGCATACACCAGCAGGATGTTACTCCCTGCGTTAGCTGTGCAATGTTGCTCTGTGCTGTCAAATCAGCTCCAACTTATGGCCCTCCTCTGAATGAAAGCCCTCGAGAAAGCCCTGTCCGTGACAGCCCTGCTCCGCTTTTATACATTCAAGCCTGTGGCTTTCCAGCTCATAGAGGCAACTCAGCTCACAGTTGGTCTTCCTTTCCTTCTTCTGCCTTCAACTTTCCCTAGCATGATCGGCTTCTCCGGGGAGTTTTGCTCATTGCTGCATTAGCCGTGTCATAATCGGAAAGAAAGCCTGCACAGGTTGCGCGCTGGTGCCAAGTAGCTTGCATGGATCAGCCATGTGGAAGGAATATCCCTGCCTCCCCGGCACCCCCGCAACCTCGCTCTCTTGGTGAACACGCGCTGTACCCTTCAAGGCTTGCAGCTAGTAAATTACATGGTGTTACTCACAGTAGACATCCACAGTGACTGCTGAAGACGACGCACAGCCAACGACGTTGCAGGCTTCACATGTGTAAGAAAAGACGGGTCCTTTTGTCGCGCTGAAGGCCAGTACCTTGGAGCCACTGTGCAGCATCTCAACAGTATGGGAACTGGACCTGAGCCAGTTGTACCAAATGCTTCTTGGGTTCTGTTCACCCACTTCACAACGCAGCATGACAGCATCCCCTTGTTTTATGGGAGGATGATTGTTTACATAGGAAACCCGGACATTCTTGGGAGCAACTGGAAAATCAGATCCATGGGTCAGATCACAGCTCAAGGGAACATTGGAACAAATGAAGGGGCCCTGACTCAGTAGGAGAGCACCTGTTGTGCATGATGGAGGTCACTTGCCTGATTGGAGATACAGCCAAAAGAGTAACCGTGTCTCAGAATCACAAAATTGGGCTAAGTAATTAATTTCCATGAGAAACCATCCTAATGCATCCAAGCATGATTGCGCCTAGGTCTGCACATGGGTTGGGCAAGTGTGACTCAGACGAGTTCACAGTAAAATGAGAAGTCCAAACAAATTAGGCTGACTCAAAGATGGTATCTTGCACCAGCATCTTACATGGTTTCCCATCTGCGCTTTGAAAGCAGTGAACTGCAACGGAACAATATCCAGCAAAAGGGAAGCAGCGTTTGGAGTGATATGGTTTTTCTCACACTAATTGCAGTTTGCTCACAACAGGCAGAATGTGGTTGGTGCTATTTTGAAAAAATGAAAGCCAGTAGCATAGCTAGCTCACTTTAGAATCTGGATGATGGCCATGTGCATTATTTCACTTGCTGCAAAGTGTGATAAGGCAGCCATGTTTGGAGACCCTCCTGTTCATTCTGCTGAGGGGGCCCTGGACTTTTGTCCAAAGGCCCTACAGTGATGGCACTAAGTCCAAAGTGCTTAGTTTCTTCCCCAGTGCACACTCACATTTCACGTCCAGTTCCAGGGTACTGTGAGTAACCTTTGCCCAATCTTTGCCCTTCAAGGAGCATCTCAGCTTTTTCCGATGATCCTCTCTGGTGGCTTCAAAGCTCAGCACAGCCTGGAGCTTTCTGTTTTCAATGGTGGCATTTTCCAAAGACAAACGATTCCCCTTCGTGTCAGTGATGGTCAGTGTAATGGACTCACTGGTGCAATCGTAAGGTATTGAACAGATCACCTGGGTTGCCCTCCCTTCTTGGATTACTGCAGGAATAACATCCATCCTGGGTTTTGGAGGTGACTCTATTTCAGGAGAATGAAAGAGAATATGCCAGTCAGAGCTTTGGAGAGAAGAATCAATGAAACCACTAAATTAATGTATGCCTGGTCGGCTTGATTTGACTCAGAACCAGGCGTCTTGATCAAAACACCCAAAGGTGGGCAAGTCCACATTATCATCCTATGTGATAGCTTCTGTTATGGCCAGTGCAGGTTCTGGGTTCAGGGAAGTCTTGGCCATGGGGCAAGTGTGGTTCATTCTAAAGTTGAAAGTCTAGTGCAAAAGGGGAAGTCCCAACAAGAGGGACTTCCTCTTTCTGCTTCCCCATCCCTGAATGCAATCTCTGCAAGAACAGATTTCCTGGCATGAACAGAGTTTGTGATGTTTCAAGGGGAAAATGAAAACAGGGGAGAGGAAATAGAGCCTGATGGGCCACTTCTTCTTAGCTGTTGCCCAAGCAGAGAGGACACAGAGAGGATACAGATGATGACGATGATGATGAGGAGGAGGAGGCCTGCTTTCCCTCTGTCCTGCGTTCACCTTCCACCAAGCATTCACTTGGACATCCCATAGGAAGTGAGTTCAGGTGTGGTGCAGTGGTTAAGAGTGCCAGGATAGGACTCAGGAGATCTGGGTTCTGGCCCCCACTCAGCCATGGAGCTAGTGAGATGACTCTCAGTTTGACCCACCTCATAGGATCATTGTTGTGAGGATAAGAATGAGAGGAGAAGGAGAAGAGGAGTTATGTGAGCTTTCTTGAGTTCCTTAAATGAAAAAGGTGGAATATAATAAATAATAAATAAATACAGCCCACACAGTCACTTCGTGTACGTGCCGTCTGCATACCTTCTGCTTTTGCATGTGTGACTTCAGGTATGGCATGCTTCATGCAAAAAAATAAAATACTTTGCACACAGAAGCTGCTAGAGTTCCTCAGCATTTGTGAACTTGATCTCAGCCAGGCTTACTTCCTGATCAGAGCCTTGCACAAGTTAAAAGTTCAACAAGCACCAGCAAGCCAGATGACCCCTGATCTTCCCACCCTTGGCCTAAAAGAACCAGCCAGCTTCACCACTCTTCCACCATGCTTTAAAATACATGGTAAAATATTATTTCCAGAGGTAAACAGAGCACAGAAGAAAAGAATACATGGACCCGGTTTCTAACTAGCCTGCATGAGTTGTGCCCACTGACAGTTACACACTTCCATGACAAGAAGTGCATGATTTTTCTTCAGATGAAGAAAATGCCTCTCAAGAGGCAGCTGGACGGTTGATGGCAAAGGAGAGCTCACCCAATGGGAAGATGGCTTGGACCAGCAATGTCACCTGTGGACCTTTTGATGTGGCTAATTGCCTGCAGAGTTATCACTTGGCCTTGGTTGGGGGCAAGACAGGAAATGAAGCCCTTTCCTGGCTGCCATGCTACATATTTTTGTTTAGTGTCAAAGCCTCATGGTGTGGTTTCCAACCAAAAAGTCCCAGCTCAGTCCTGGAGCAGCTGAATCCCCAGTCTATGAGACCCAGGCAAGATGCCGGCAAGTCTGTGGAACCTGCTTCCCAGAAAGGTGTGCCTTGGACCAACACTTTACCCACTTGGCTCCAAAACCTTTTTATTCACCCAGTTGTTTAGCAGTCAGATAGTTCTTTTCTATATATTTATATATAGTGCGAACTATGTTTTATTTAAGTGCCATTATGGTTTTTGTCCTTCTGTAAGCCTTCTAGAGATCTGTTTGGATATAGACAGGAGAAAAAAGTTCAAAATAAATAAATAAGTCTGTTAGCGGTAACTATTATATCTCAATTTTCTGTGCTTATACACAATTTGAGGTTTTGTACTTGTATGTAAGTACCCATCTGCTGCCAAATCTACTGCCACTGATGCACAAGAGGGAGGTATCTTTGGTTGACAAAGACAGCAAAACTCACCTCTGAACTCTGAGAACAGAAGGAATTCTTAGGGTCATTCTGGATGGAAAGATGTCAGTTCAAACCTTGAGGGTGGTGCTTCCAAAGAGAAGGATTTCCATCTCAACCAAAAGACAAATTTTATTTGGGGTGAGGAAGAAATAACAATTGCTCTGCAACGCTCTTACCTCTAATATGAACAGTGGCAGCAAGAAACCATTTGAGTTGCCAAGGATGATTTGCAACTGAAGCAGCCACTCTTGCCCCGTATGTGCCATTGTCCCTTGTCCGAAGCTGAGTAACCATCAAGCTGCAGTCTCCTCTATTTAAATCCCCGACAAACTTTACCCGGCCCTGGAAAGAAGGGCTTGCAAGTTGTGCGTGTTCCTCTGCGGTTTTGGAGCTGTCATACAGAAGGCGGCCAAAATGGTCGTGCCAAATGTAATCCGAAACAGGCTCAAAATACCAAGCCACAGCCGTGGCATTGACTGGCCCAGCATCACTCTTTCCAGCCACTTGGCATGGAATCAACACACAGGATCCTTTCCAGGCAGACAGTGAACTGGGGCTTATGCTCAGTGGGATTTCATTACACAGCATGCCTGAAATGGGGAAGCACATGGGAAACGTGGGTCAGTTCCTGGATCTGCTCCCTGTTCCATCTCTTCCCTCGGTCATCCACCCTCCCTCCAGGAAGACACCCACATAGGCCTGTGCTTTGGAATCCAAGAGAATGTCATGACTCCCTTGGGAATTTCTCCTCGGTGTCAGAATAAGAATATGGAAGCCTGGTGCCCTTAGGGCAGACCCTGGGATGATCTCAGAAGGATGTGGGGCCTTGGAGGAGATGCTGGCTTTAGAGCTATCCACCCAACAGGCAGGGTTTTCAGCTTCTGGTGGCTATGCTGAGCTATCCCCTAGCCCTAAGAACACTGGTTCCTGAAGATTCAGCTGAAGGACTGTCCCCATAGAAGCAGCACAAAGGTGCTTCAAAAGCAGCTCTGTGTGAGGGGGAGCATTCCTGATGCTCACAGCAAAAAGCAAGCAGTCCAGACAGGGGTGTTCACATCCTAAGACTCATCAGCTAGAGGCCGCCTTCTAAAATGGCTAGGTTCAGACAATAGCCCACTTTCAAGGGTTGAACTGCAGGATGCTGTAAAATGTTGTCTGAACATAACCACACTAACAAACCATGGTTGTTAACCCTGAATAACCCATGAGGAAACCTATGGCTTATTGTTGTGTCATGACCTGTGTGTTATCCACCATGGTTTACTATCTTGTCTTGATTCAGACTCGTGTTTCAGCAACAACCCATAGTCAACCTATAGTCAACCCTGGTTCTCATGGGTCTGAAGTCAGAACTGTCTCTTGTTCTTATGGCAGACACTCCCTCCATCTGTTCCCTCTTCTTTCAGTCCTTCTGTCCTGCTGTGTCCCTGGACTTGCTTGAAATTCATGCTCAGCAAAATCTGCATATTGTTGGCTTGCTGAAAGCAGATGCATCAAAGTAAGGATGGCTAGAGCAGATGAAGGATGAGTCTTGCCTCCAAGACTGCGTGCAGTAGGATAAAGCCAGTACTATTCCTGCCAACTGCTCCCTCCACAAACCAAGTGCTCCACATGGTTCTGTGCACCTTTCTGGGAACTTGCATGTCCCACTGCAAGGACATTAGTGATCCAGCCTTCTCAGGTGCCAAATGAAATGGGCTGGGGAAATGCCAGGGAGCTGCTGAAGGACAGAACTATGTGTGCCTTATTCTCCACCTCATCAAAATGTCTTTGCCCAACCCTGCTTCACTCATAGCACATAAAGGACTCTGCTATGCCAGGTGCAATCTGAGGGACACCACTAAAGGTTTCTTCTGCTACGGTTAGTGTTGATATTTCCATGAACTGAATATGAGGTTGAAGGCTTTTATGAGGTTCTATGCCTTTGCAAATTGCAAGACGAATCTTCAAAAAATAAAATAGTAAACCTTGGAACTCAGAATCACACATCTGTTTCTCTAATCCCTGATTTCTACAAAATCCATCCGAACAATCTTATCAGAGGATGAGGTCAACTCAGAGAGCTGTGCTTCTACTTAAGAGAGAGCACTTCTACAAGTAAGGGGTAAAGGGAGCATCTGAGTCAGCACCGAATCATTACACAGACTAGGGACGTGGGAGGAGTCTGGTTGGAGTTGGCCCGACTTTGGCGGATTGGTCCAGTTCAACTAATTCAGATCCCTACTCCTTTGGCTTGGCACTGGCACAGATTCCGCTCATGTGAGTCCAGCCAGCATGCAGTCTTCCACTGTACAAGCAGAAGGCAATGTGCTACCTTTTCTTTCGAAAGCCAGGAACATTTGTGTCATTCTGGGCCACAATTTGCCCCCGCATGCAGTCATCCATTAGGTCTTCAACTTTTTAAGTGGGAATATTTAACCTGGGAAATGTGGACACATTTCAGTTGCCATTCACATGGTTGATGCAAAATTCCCTGATTTTAACAAATGCCAAATGACACGGCTTCAAAAGCAGATGACCTTAAAAAGTTATAATCCTGAGTCTGCCTGGTTCAGCTCTCCAGGAAGCAAGGCCAAAACTCTGCTGGGAACAAGTGGGTATCATTTCTCAGTAACCCCCATCCCTGCTTGTGCCTCTAGTAGCTAGAAAAGAGACATAGAAACTAGGATGCTGCAGTTTTGTACTTGCTTCTTGGGAGGAAAGCGATGGCAAATCTAGACAGCATACTAAAAAGCAGACATCACCCTGCCAACAAAAGTGCGTATAGTCAAGGCCATGGTTTTCCCAGTTGCAATGCATGGCTGTGACCATAAGGAAGCTGGCCCATAAGGAAGGCTGAGTGCCAAAGAACTGACACTTTTGAATTGTGGTGTTGGGGAAGACTCCTGCGAGCCCCTTGGACTGCAAGGAGATCAAACCAGTCAATCCTAAAGGTAATCAACCCAGACTGCTCTTTACAAGGGCAGATACTAAAGATGAAGCTCAAATATTTTGGCCACCTAATGAGAAGGAAGGACTCAGTGGAGGAGACCCTGATGCTGGTAATGATTGAAGGCAAAATGAGAAGGGGACAGCAGAGGTTTAGTTGGCTGGATGGGGTCACTGGGGTGGTGGGTGTGAGCTTGGGTGGACACCAGGGGATAGTGGGGGACAGGAGTACCTGGAGGAATGTTGTCCATGGGATCATGAAGAGTCAGATATGACTTTGTAACTGAACAACAACACTTCATTACAGGATGGGAAAGAGCCACTCAAACAAAGGAATCAGGCTTTTAAGTCTTATCACAGATGCATTGCAACTGTTGTTCTCACTCACAAATAACATGCAGCACGATTTTTGGGGAGCGCTTTGAGCCCCAGTCGTTGCTGACTTCACACCAGTAGCTTCCAGAATGCTCTAAAACTGCTCCTGAGATGATCAGCATTTCATCTGCATGGTCCAGCCGCAGCGGGTCTCCATTGTGGTACCATGTGTAGTTAACCTTCTGGGGGTTTGCTGGCCCCACCTGGCAGCTCAGCTTAACATGACTGCCTTCATGAATGGGCCCTGCTGGCTTTTGCTGGATTTTGACCTCCTTGGGGGCAACTGCAGGAAGAGAAAATGAAACATCAGGTGGAGGCATCCCCGTTTGCCAGGCAATGGATTGCAAGAAGGAACCTACGGCATGCTGGTTCCAGTGCGAGAATGTGAAGGCAGCAAGATGAGCATGCCGCTTGACCTCCAAGAGTCATGCTGACTTTCAATAGCGTCAAAACATTTCCCACAGCCTTTTGCTTCAGTGGACTTCTTGCATGACTTGCAAGCAACAGTGCTGTGTGATTTTGACAGGCAAGCTCCAAGCTTTTTTTTTTTTAAATGAAACACATCTGACATCCAAACTTGTGGCATCCACACTGTCTCTTCCGGTCACGAATGGGCTGATATGGCAAAAGGCTCTGCCGACACTAACAGGGCATCATCCCCTGCATCATAAGTGTGGTGCGGTGGTTAAGAGTGTAGGTCTGAGACTCAGGAGGTCTGGGTTCTAGTCCCTGCTCAGTCACAGAGCTGATGGGGTGACTTTGGGCCAGTCACAGGCTCTCAGCCCAACCTGCCTCACAGGGTTTTTGTGGGGATAAGATTGAGGGCAGCGGGAGGAGAATAATATGAGCTGCCTTGAGTTCATTGGGGAAAAGGGGGTATATAAATCGAATGACTAATAAGTGAGCCTGTGGTACTTGTACCCCCTGTGCAACTCCTGCCTTGGCATAGACGCATGTGCTGCGCACTGGGCCATGTAGCTTGGATGGACTGGGGATGTGGAGTACATGCACCCCATTATTTCTCCCAGTCCCGGTGAGCAGGCTCTGTTTCCCAGTGAAGGCTGCTTTGGGATAAGGGAGCAAACGAAAGGCATCACTCACAGTGAACATCCACAGGGATGGGTGGAGATGAAGAGCAGCCCAGAACGTTGCATGCTTCACAGCGGTATGTGACGCCTGGTCCAGGTGTTGCAGGGAAGGTCAACAGCTTGGGGCCACTATAGGTCATTTCGTTGCTGTGGAGATCTGACTTCACCCAGTTGTACCAGTTGTCCTTGGGAATACTGCTGCCCACAGAACAGTTCAGTGTGATGTTATCTCCTTCTTTTAAGGGCAAATCATTTAAAATGCCAACTTGGACATCCTTGGGAACATCTGGAAAATCAGATTATGTGTCCCGTTATGGAAGGAATTGATCCTGACAATATTTCAATGAATAGACATACCAAGAGACTAGGAAAGATGTGCAGTAAAAATAGGGAAGAATGCACAGTCGTAATTGGGGGCTATGGACCTTGGCACGTTCCTAATGCTGTCAAAATGGATGCTGTTCCATTACAAGTTTTACTGGATGAGTCTTTGTTGTTGAGGCCTGAGGATATGGACAAGGTGCTTGGCCAAGTCTACCTGGCCACCTGCATGCCTGCCCTGTGCACTTCGTGGCTTATTACGTCCAGTAAGGAGGAGGAGGAGGAGGAGGTATCAGGCTGGGTCCAGGAGGTCTTAAACCAGGTACAGGAATCATAAGAGAAGGGAGTGATGCCAGCCTCTTTAAAGGAGAGGATCATTAGGCCACTTCTAAAACATACAGCCTAACCTGGACCTGGCAAATGACAATAACTATTGGCCAGTAGCCAATATTCCCTTCCTGAGCAAGGTGATCGCTTGGGTGGTCACCGGTCAACTCCAAGCATCTTGGTTATCTAGACATGGATTATCTACACCCATTCCCACTGGGCTTCAACTAGTGTTGGAACAGAAACTGCCTTTGTTGGATGACCTTTTCTGGGAGAGGGACAGGGGAAGTGCAGCCTTGTTGATTCTTTTGGATCTCTCAGCAGATTTTGTTGCCATCAGCTGTGGTACAGGCTGTCCAGATTGGGAGCTGAAGGCACTGCATTGCAGTGGTTCCTCTCCTACTTGACCGGGCAATTCCATAAAGTGGTGCTGGGGGATTGATCTGTGCCTCGGCAGTGATGTGATGGGATTCCCCAGGCTGTTTTGTTCCCGGTTATGTTCAACATCTGCCTGAAACTGCTGGGGGAGGTTATCCAGAGGTGTGGGCTGAGATGTCATCCATATGCCGATGACACCCATCTCCATTTCTTCTTTTCATAAAATCCTGGTGAGGCAATTATTGTTCTGAATCAGTGACTGGGCATGGTAATGGCCTGGATGAGGGTCAATAAACAGAGACCCAATCCAGACAAGATGGAGGTACTGCTAGTGGAAGGGTCACCTGTCCAGATGAGTGATATTCAACCTGTTCTGGAGGGCATTGCACTTTTATATGCAATTTATACTTTCCCCATGTAGAAATTCCTGAATGCATTTTGAATAGAAAGCACTGTAGCAAAATTTGGGGAAATGTGAATTTCCAAGGAAAACTGAGCTTTGCTCCCCACACTGGTTTGAAAGTATGAAATTAGCTAAGTTTACATTAAAAGTGAGCAGAACAAATCTCTCTCCATACAGCTAATCAGAACTGCATTTGGGTCACGTCAGAGAACTCTACCCACAATTCCTTATTCCTTTTCTACTCCACACTCACATTTCACATCCAGCTCCAGCGTACTGCTGGATCTCTGTGTCCCATCCTTGCTGCTCAGCAGACATGTCAGGATTTTCTGGTCATCTTCCCAAGTTGGTACAAAACTAACATTTATCTGTAGCATTCCTCCTTCAATGGTTGAATTTCGTGGAAACAAGTGATGCTTCTCTAAGCCCCTAAGAGTCAAGGTACTTGAATCACTGGGACAATTGTAAGGCACCGAACATTTAACGTTTGTTATCCTCTGTTCCTGGGTTTCCACATTTATGGCTTCTATCCTGGGTTCTGGAAGTGATTCTGCAACCAGAAATGGAAAGGGAGAACACTAGACCGGGGCACTGAACCTCTTTCAGCCTGAGAATGGCATTCCATTTCAGAGAGGCTACCGGGAGTGGGGGGCACATTTCAGTGTTGGACAGACCAAAGACAAAAGCAGTGGATCCAAAATACCAAAAATATCAGCATATTTTAGCTTAAAGCTCTTACTGCCAGTTAGTCAACCTTACAAGAAGCAGATCAAGCTTTTAGAGTAGGAAAATCTGCTCAAAAGCTGTAAAACCACTGGGTTGGGGGCATGGGGATACTGGAAGGGGACATGGCCATCTGGACAACTTTGTCAGGATAGATTGGGAATGCGAGAGGGCAGTGCTTGACCCCAGGGCCTGGAGCTGAGCACCCCTGACATTGATCAGTTTCCACTTGGGCAGGGCTTCCTGAGTGAGCCCACCTCCTAGCGGCTGTAGTGCTTGCTCATCCATAGCCCCAACAAAGAGGGGTTTTTTCTATGGGGTGATGGTGAAATAAAAGCAGCTCTTCCCAGGACTTACCCTGAATATCAACCGTAGCCTGGTCAAACAGCATCTGTCGCCAAGTATGGTTTCCAACCGAAGCAGCCACTCGTGCTCCATATTTGCCACTGTCACTGGCCTGGAGCTGAGTGATCATCAAACTGCAATCGCTCCTGCTTAAATCCCCTACAAACCTTACCCGGCCCCAAAAGTTGGGACTTGTCAAGGCCATGTGGTCCTCTGAGCTTTTAGAGCTGTCAAACAACAGGTGACCAGTAAAGTCATACGAAATGTTATCCCAGTGTGGTTCAAAATACCAGACCACAGTAGTGGCCTTGATTTTATCAGAATAATGTGCCTCATCGATCTGGCATGGAATGAAAACACAGGATCCTTTCCTTGCAATCAGGAAATTGGGGTTTATGCTCATTGGGTTTTTTCTACAGAGGAAACCTGGAATGCAGAAACATATGGAAAATGTTGGTCAGTTTCTCCCTGTCTGCTTGAATGATCCAGTTGATTCCCTTTGCTTCTGAGGCTCGGGAATGAATGATGGAACCAGGATGTTTCCTCATCTCTCTAAAAGTGCTTGCTAGTCTTACTTCTAATGTAGTTCAGAACATCTGGAGAGCTTGCCAGTTTTGCCCAGGCTTACATTATGCTGATTAGAACTCAGATTTTTTTAAATAATATTATAAACTCTCTGCTCTCCATATAAATGCTACCCTATTCTGTGCAGCAGATTCAACTGATGCAAAGAATCAAACCAGTGGTTCCACTTGCCCAGGAAGTTTATGGATTTCCATTCTTCAAACCCCATTTGCATAAGCCATTATTTTGCAGTCTGAGATAAGTTTTAAATGTTGTTTCTGCATGGAATGGGAAGGATTGCTGATCAAAGCAAGGACTGTTCAAAACAGCCCTTGAAAGATTAAAAAACAGAATCTGTGCTTCTGTTGGAGATGGACAGATTTTCTTTGAACTGTTTTGTTTGTGTTTTGCAGAAAGTCATTCATGCTTTGTCCCACCATCTGCTCATTGATGGAATCAGAAGTAGTACAATAAACAAATATCCTCTCTATTAGCAATAATTCACTTCAGGGTTAATTTGCATTAGCAATTACGTGCCTTACCAAAAGTGTGCATTAGTGCTAATGCAGAACAGCACAAGCCCGTCCCACTCCATGGAAGTAACACTCTGTTCCACCAAGTCTGCAGAATCCACAGGATGTGGGAAAAGATGGCATGCTGTAGCATGCATGAGCTATGGAAATCCAGAGTTTTCTGAATCCATTGCAGATTTCCCTCACATCCCTAGCTATGCCTTGGCTAACAGTGAACCAAGCCCCTAAGGAAAAGCTGTACAATTTCTTCTTTCCCCATCTCCACCACCAAGATAGTTATTCCCCATCTCCACCACCCAGTTTTATTGCCTTTAAATAAGGAGGTGAATTCTGAGAAGCTATTCACACACAGCTGCAATTCTGAGTTATTCCTGAGTAAATGCATGGAAGGGTTGCAGTTTGTTCCATAAGACACCAAGCTGGGGAAGGTGATCTGGTGCCTTCTGTATGTTTTGGACTGCATTTCCCATAATTCTTGGTCATGGACTATGCTGGCTGATACTTATGAGAGTTGCAGTCCAAAGCATCAGGAGGGTACCATCTTACCTAATATGGATGAACTGAGTTCCTTCATCGCCATGTTTACACGAGATCAGAGATGGGGAATGTGTGGCCCTCCAGACACTGGTGGAAGACAACCTCTACCATCCCTCACCAGGGGCTATGCTAGCTAGGACCGTGGAAAGTTGCAGCCTGGAGGGCCCCACTCAAAGAAAGTACAACAGAGCTCTTCTGCACATATATTACCCTGAAGGAAGAGAAGCCAAACGTAATGCCTCATTGTGAGTCCATGCAATCACCCAGCCTAGGAAAGAGAAAACAGCTTAGTGAGTTGTGCTTTCACCCATGCAGATTGTGCGTGCTTACAATGACACACACTGGTGAGAGGTGGAACAGCAAAGAACAATATCTGCAATATTTGGCTGGCTGGCTGGCTGGAATATAACATATGAGCAGCTACATTTAGGAATGAATGAACCCTAAATCAGTCTGTATCAGGACGTAATCATTTTCACATGTATTCACTCATAAGTCCATACCAAGTTATAATTTGCATTTAGAGTCATATGTAACGTTCCTTAATCTATGAATTTTGTAAACAATTGTTTTGCAAACAATATCCCACACGTATGCATTTTTGCATGCGACTGCCCTAAAGTACACTAGAGGTACAGGCAGAGGTACGCAATCTCCCCTTATAGACAGTGTTGTGTACCGTTTTTTGAGCCAAAGACTGCTTTGCAAGTTGCAGGGAATGTGGAATCCTTGGTATAATGGTTTCTATCAGTCTGTTAGTCTATGGAGTATTCATGATCACTTCCCTTCTCAGAAGGTCTTGCTCCAAGATGCTTTGTTTACCTCTGCTTTTTTTATCACATTTATAATATTGCAAGGGGAAAACTCAGTTCACAGACTGCTTTTGTGAATAGAGCATATTAGTGAATGGAGCACAGCCCACTGTCTCACACACAGAGATGATAGAATGGGCAATTCTCATTGACTTGCAATTATCATTTAGGCTTGGCTAAATTCTCCTGCCTCCCATGTGGTAAAGCCGGTGTGCTTTTAGCCCTAACCCCTAACGCAAGTTCTGGAAAGTAGGTACAGCCATTCTCCTGTGCTGACTTTCCTCCAAGTTAGTTCAATTGAAGTCAGCATGATTGACTTCTGAGTAAGGCCATTGATGATTATTTAGTGTACTCTAAGTAGACATGCCTATTCAGGGCAGGAAAAAGAAGAGAGAAGGAGCATTGCATTTACTCCCCAGTTACCACTGGACACGTCAGAAAGAGACAGGCCAACAGACAGACAGATAGACAGACAGACAATGAGAAGGTGGTGAGGTCCAGAAGGCAACAAATGAAGGTTCTCCTCAAAGCTGCTGCTCTTTTGCTGAAGCTCTGACAGGTCATATCCTCTTCCCTTCCAGCCCACTGAGGCTGCTCCTTCCACCCCAGAGCAGTGTGGCAAGTTTTGCGCATACTGAGAGAGAGACAGAGAGAGAGAGAGAGGGGGAAGGAAACCACTACATATAAAAACCTGGTCTGAAGAAATGCAGAAGATCATGGAGAAAGGGCACATGGAGGATGCATTAGGGTGTCATGGGTCATGCCAGTGAGGTGAGCATTGCAATGCCTGTAAAAATGCCTGGTGTGGATCATCTGTCACTCTGCAGGAAATGGAATGTAATGAAGTTCACATCTTGAAAATAGGTCTAAAATCTGCAGATCGAGCTGCTGATACAAGCATAGGAGCCAGGCCTGTAAAAAAGTTGGCAACCCTATTCTAGAACTTGAGATAAACTGAATGGTCCTTGTGGTGTTATTTCTATCACTGTCAGTGTTTCATCTCAAGGGATTCAGACCAAGGCTGAAAGGAGGAAAACCTGCTGTTCAGACAGAAGTGTGGCCCACTCACCTGCTGATGTGGAATTTCAAAGCTGGTGGCTGTAATTTCTGGAATAGAAGAATATTTTGAGGTGCATTCAATGAAGGAAGAATCTGTCTGTCTCTTCAGTATATTTTTCCCAGATCAAATGTTTGTATATGTGTGTGCAGTGGAAGAGAAGAGTTAGAACTGGCAGAAGAGGTCAAGGACGGCCTATTGGCATCAGAATAGTTTGCATCAATTACATGGCCAAATGCACTGATTGTCCCCTTTTATAACGAGCACTGTCCTTGCTGTCAGATCGCACTTGGCTTATGGGGTGCCAGTAGGAACTGCAGAGCTGAGAGATCAAAATGATGTGCACTCTGGAGAGCTAAGCTATCTATCTATGGCAAAGCGTTATTCTGTCCTGCTGCTTGTTTGCACTGGGAACCACCAGGATCTTCCGGGTCCCCATGGAGCTGCCCCCTCATAGAGGGTCACCAGAAATGCAGTTTGGGGCATCTTACTGGTAGTATATTATTCCCAAGTGTTTGATTGCCTTTTGTCTACTCCAGCTGGCCGTTGGACATTCCTGGATAGGATTACGAAAATCTTCCTGTTGGGACCCAGGCCTCACCTGAATATCAGCCTTCTTCTGACTCAGGTGTCTTAGCATAGTTCCTGGTTCTCCACAGACACCTGCCTATGGCTCATCCACAGCACCGCAGCAGCTACGGAAACAGCGGAGCCAACCAGTTAAGCGTTGAGTTTGCAGCTACACAGTGCCTGCCATGCCATGAGCCCTCCTGCAGGAATACTTGATTTTCCCCCTCTTCCCTCCCCATCCCCTTTTCCTTGTGTGTCATGTCTAGTTAGATAAGGCAAGGTTTAACTACTTGTATATAACGGAACCTTCTGGGCTGATGTGAAGCGTATATGCATGGCTCCACTTTGCAGAAATGTTGCCTGTTTCATATCTGCAGCGCATGAAGTTGTACAAGCATTTGCTCTGCCTGCACAGAACTTCCGACCTTTTCCCGGTGAAGCCACTCAGTCGCAAATCTGCATTTAGCTCTATCTGCCTGCAAACCATCTAATTTGGCAAATGTGAACTGGAACATCAGACCCTGCCATTGATGAAAATTAGAGGACAAGCCAATATATCATTGTGAAAGTGAAGAAAACAAAAATGAATAAAGCAAGATGTTACCTGGATTCCTTCTGAAGTTTAAGTAAGAATTCACACTTACGGCCAAAGCAGACAAGCTGACAGGGAACTTGGACCTGCTCCAATAATATACAAATCAGGGTGGATTATTTTAACAGGAAAAATGATCTTTCTCAGGTGAGGAAGTGGACCAAAGAGGTCATGTCGTGAGCATTGTGGCACAGAATGTGACAATTTTACTTTTGTTTTCCAAGGTTTCCTCTGCTTTAATGGATCGTGAAAAGAAACTTTCCAGGGCTTAATCTTGGTAGGAATAAAGGAAATCGCCTGCCTAGAGGAGTTAAGCAGAGATGACCCCAACAGGTAGCAAGCTGTGGTTCAATTATGTAATTGTATAGATCAACTCACACGATGTTCTGGACTACAGTTCCCAGCATTCCTGCCACCAGCCATGCTGGCTGAAAATAAGAGCTGAAATCCAAACATTTGGAAGGCAGCAGAATGGAGAAGGCTGATTTCAATTTCAATGGGTGCAATGCTCTTGCAATGTCTGTAAGCCCCCAAACCTTTATGATAATCCTGTGAAGAGAGGGAGGAGCAGCCAGGATGATCTTTGCCTCCAGCCCCTCACCAAGTATACTTAGTTAGATGGGCTTTTTGGCCATCTAGCTGGACCATTTCTGAAAGGAAGGGGAGGATGCTGGGGGGGCCTCAGGATAGCTCATACCTGGCCACTCAAGGCTCCACACCTCCTCTAAAACATCCCCTTCTCCCCTGCTCCCAAGGGGTCACTTTCCAGACCTCAGAGAGAAGCTGACACTGTTTTTTCCATGCTGGTTGTGAGAGGCATGGGGGTTGGAGCTCCAGTTTCCAGCTCTGAGGTCAAGGGGTCATCTCCAGCCTCAGGGCTAGGAATCTAACTCGACCTATCAGTCTCAAGCCCAAAAGATTCCTCCCCAACTTACCTTAAATGTAAAGGGCACACTGAGCATCCAAAAGTAAGATATCTTCCCACCGCCATCGCTGTGCTTTACAACTACATTCCTGACCAGTTAGGGCAAATGCAATAAACAAAAAGGAAAAACTCTGAGCATGTCCAAAGTTGCATAGTTTAGACTCTCTGGACTCATTGTAGCACCCACCATCATGACTATTAGGGGTTGTGCTCCACTCCTACAGTCCACCGCAACACATCTGAAGCAGGCTTCCAAATTCCTCTTTCAAAAGCCCCTCTAAGCTGGTCGCTCATGCCATAAACACTGGCCATGAAAATGGAGGCCACACTAGGTCCCTGGGGTCAGTCTAAATGCTTTGGATCTCCTAACAATTAAGGCAGAGGTCTTTCAAGACACAGTTTAATAGAATTTCGGAGATGTTCCCAGAAGCTGCATTCCAAGAGAAGAGAAAAAGGAAGTCAAAACTGAATGGACCAAAATAACCAGAAAGATCAAGGCAACCAGCTAATTATAGCTGAAAGCTCTTACAACCACTAACTAAGCCTTATGAGATGTATTTCAGACTTCTAGACTGGGACGAGGAAAGGACTGTACAAAATCTGGGAAACCATCCCATGACAGATGGTTGCTAAAAAGGAGTTGGAGCCAGAGAAAGGAGTGGAACTCTCTCGGGAAGTCCAGAGGTCATTCTGTGAAGACAGATGGGCCAGCATGGCCTGCAGACTGAATGTCTCAGAATTGACCTAACTTATCTCAGTTAAGCTATTGGGAATATGCATTCTTGTTTATGAAGAAGAGAGCAAGCTTGAACAAGACCCAAATTCCTTGGAAGAATCGTAGCAACTTGCAGCTAGTCCCTCTGAAATTGGCCAAGAGTTCTCCACTAAGCAATGGTCTACCTTTAAGGCACCATATTTATTCTTATTCACCACAGCCTAAGTTCAGCTTTCACGGCCCACTTTTGTCATCCTGACTTCCTCCCAGAACTTTATCTGCCATCTTCGATGCTTTGGCCCTGATGCCCTTTGCCCCTTGCTCAGAGCAAAACTCTTGGACTCCTGACAAGGCAAACGAAGAACTTATCATTAACAAAAGCCAGGGTCAGATGGGAAGAGTTTGACCTCAAATGGCCAGCATGAGGTCCAGCTGCCAAGCACAGCATGTGTTTGTGTACTAATGTATGTATGCTTATACAATGACCTTGCAAAACTGAGGACAGGGTTGGGATGCATGAGAATTCATTCCAGTTCAGTTTTGATCAGGATTTAACTAGTTTATGCCTTCTGGACAAAACACTGACACGAATTAAATCGGTGGTTGAAATCTTTACGTCCTAAGCCTGCAGCACAACGTGCAGTCACAAAAATGCATTTGAGAGAACATGTATATTCGAAAAATGCACACAAATATGCTTTAATTGATTGAAGAAGCTTGCATCCTTTTGAAAGCTGTGCTTGCTGGATGCATGGATGCATTTGAAAAAGATGCATGTAGATGCACAGACGTTTTGAGGCAGGAAGGGAAACAAAAACCCAAAGCTGAAATGGATGCAAGTCAGAATATGCTTCAAGAAAGAATTTGGAGAACTTCAGTGGCTGAATTGCACATCAGTAGAACAAGGCATGAATCTGTCAAAAAAAATGGAATTTTAGAGGGCTTAGTGTTGGAATATAGTAGAGAATGGTAAGAGCAAGATCATTCTTGGGGCAGCATTTTTATTTTTATTTTTTGTACAAAGGAGTGCCTTACCAATATAATGCACAGGCTTTCATCTTTAGCAACTCCAGCTAAAAGATTAGATGTGCCATGCACTTGCCAAGCAGCTCTCTGGAAAAGGCGATGCGAGTGAAATCCCCAGTCTTCTGGCATCCATACAGAAGGAAAGGATTTTCACAGGAGCGTCCCACTGGTTTAGGAAAA
The DNA here is from genome assembly GCF_004798865.1 of Varanus komodoensis. Classification (NCBI taxonomy): domain Eukaryota; kingdom Metazoa; phylum Chordata; class Lepidosauria; order Squamata; family Varanidae; genus Varanus; species Varanus komodoensis. The sequence continues at coordinate 40,308 of NW_025335356.1, forward strand.
CAGCCCTGCTTTTCTCATAGATCCTGTGAGAACTGTGAGCCCGTGATTGGGCTGCCTTACTGGCTTGCTCCAGGGATCTTGCACGGCAGGGGGCAACATTTGCCCCCTGGCAGCACCTAATGAAGGGCGGCAGAGGGAAAGCTGCATGACATCAGCTGTATCCTGGACCTTTGGAGCCTGAGACACGATGATTTCACTGTGGTTGCCCTTTCCCTGAGTTAATGTGTCTTCTTGGTCAGTTCCCCGAATAAACAGATCAGAATATTCCTTGTAATTGCAAAGCGGCATCGCATTCCAAGGCCTGCAGTTCTCAGGAATAAGCTGGCACTTTCAGGCACAACATTCGTCTTATGCTTCTTTCGTAGCATAGAGCCGTATTCAGGCTTTGATTCTTCCTCCAGAAGCCCGTTTGCCCTGCCTAGTGGAAGTCAAAGATGAGGCTAGACGGTGCCCCTAGGGATGGAGCCCTGAATCTTTGCCTAGGAACCCCAGATCTTCAGGAGCCCATCTGCCTCACCACCCTGCTGGCCTTTTGCCCCCTTGCATTATCACTCCTGCTGCCTCCCCCTTGAATCCTTCTGACTCACTTTTTTCTGAAATCAAATACCTTCTTCACCACTGACCAAATATCCCCTGCTGCAAAAGAGGTTCTTCTTAGGAAACAAGTTCCTTCACCCTCTTTAAAGCATACATAAATTAGCAAGTGCAATGTTTGTGTGTGTTTAATCTTATGGACCGTGGAGATTTTTTCTACATGGTAGAAGTCCTGGGGTAAACCAGCATTAACCTAGGAAATCCCAGCCTGGACCAGCAAAAGTCTCTTTCACAAATGTTAGAGAGTCCCCAACTATTTTAATTTGCCCTTTTATCTTTGTTCAGGCCTCTTCCCCAACCTGATGCCCTGCAGATGTTTTGGACTTCAGCTTCCATCAGTCCAGTTCCAAAATTACTGGAGGCACCAAGTTGGGGAATGCAATTTAGGTCAAGGATAGAACTGTGCTAGCTTCATCATGGACTGGATTTAAGTTAGTTCTACCTGGAAAATTAGCACAAGGTTGTTCTATTTCTTCACATAGTTCAGAATACAGGAGGAATGTTCTTTCCTAGCAGCAGCACCTTTTATTCTATGCAATAGTCACATGATGTGGATATCAGAGTTCTATATTGAAAAGTTAGTGATACATTGATTTTTATTCATCTATATTTACCTGATCATTTGCATACTGCTTATTATCTCAGGTGACTTTAAGACTGCGTATTTTGCTTTTCAGATTGAATTTGTTTCAGAAATGATTACTGATATTTGCTCAAACCAGAGAGGACCAGAAGGATTGCAACTCATTTGGACTATCATTACTGTACACTTACAGCAGAGACAAATGAGTTCAGATTTTTATGAGCAGAACCCATGGATTCTACAGCAGAATAGCTCTTCTTGAGTTGCAAGGCTGAGTTGCAGACTTGTAGACTTAAAAAAAAAAACTTTCTATATTTTTTTAGTCATAGAACAAAACAAAATACTGGCTAAAATACATTTTCCCCATTAACTAAAGTGTGAAAATACAATCTGGGGGAGCTGCACAGTTTGGGAAGTACGAAAGTGAGCTAATGCGTAGTAAGGGCATCTCTAAAAGTGCAAACCTATGTATGTTTAGAAAGAAAAAAAGACCTAACTCCCATGATCCTTCAGCCTTTCATGCTAGTTGGGGAATGCTGGGAGTTGCAGACCTTTTTTCTATCTAAATATGCATAGAAGTGTCGTCCATGTTCAAGTGCATGGATGTTTATGGGCATTGATGCTCATGCTTCCTGATTCAAAAAATTCCCATGAGATGACAACTTCCACTGGAATTTCATGGAAGCTGGGAAGGCTTCAGAGCACTGGAGATGTTATTAAACAATGTAATTGACAATGAATGTGTGATGAAAGACAGGACACGCATGCACACACCCTGATGACTAAGAGATGCAAAAGAACTCCACACTCCATCCACCAAAAGTGCCTGAAATTTCATTTTCCTCTCAGGAGATAAAGGGTTGAAAGTAGTTTCTTTCCTACCAAATGGAATGAGAGTGGGATAGAAATATGGAAGACGTTTCCACATGGCTGTCGGTATTATCATAGAATAGTAGAGTTGGAAGGGGTCGTGCAGGCCACTGGGTCCAACCTCCTGCTGTTGCAGGTCATCACGTTACACCACCCCACTCAGATGGCTGCCCAGTTCCTTTCTGAATGTCTCCAGTGTGGGAGAGCCCCCCACCTCTCCAGGCAGCTGGTCCCACTGTTGCGTTGTTCTGAGAGTGAGGAAGCTCTTCCTGATGTCCAGCCTGAATCTGGGCTGTTGCAACCTGAACTGAGTATTCCGTGTCCTGCACTCTGGCATCAGCAAGAGGAGATCTTGACCTTCCTCTTTGTGGCAGCCTTGGAGGGACTTACAGAGGGATACCATGTCCCCCCACGTATATCACAAGTGAAGATACCAAAGCTAGGCTTAGACATGCCACTTAGGAGAGCCTCTTTGCAGACAGTCACTTAACTTTGCCATTCTGCAAGTTATCCTCTGGTGGATTCAGAAATATTCTAGCTCTTCAGATGGGGCAGACTGCTATAATAACACAGATGACCCTTGCAATCAAGATGTTCTGTTTTCCTGCAGAAATCAACAGAGCATGCACTGAACAAACTCAAAGAAAATTTTCCTTTCTTTGCTGTTTCTTGGATGTAAAATCATGACTGGTCCCACAGGTATTTTCACATTACCTATTATTATTTTTCAGGCCATGGTTTCTTTTTTTCTATTCATACATACTTTGACCACACTTGTGCTGAATTATGGAATTTGTAGACCTATAATTATATGCTTCACTCATCGTTATGCCGTACCATGAGTTTTCTAGAGTACAAACCTCACTTACGTAATGTGATTCTGAAATGCTTATGAATATGTACATATGCGTATGTACAGAAGCTTTCAAGGTCTAACTACACAACCCATGCTACAGTGGAACAGTGATTAACGTGCAGATCCAAGGCCTTGATCCTGTTAAAAAAAGTTGTAAGGTTGCTGCAAACAGAACTAAGTGCAACCTGCAGAAGCAGTGAGCATATTGTCTTCTTCAGATTCAGCACATGATTCCATGTTCACAAAGATGTCACTTCTATTCTAGATTTATTTTCAGAGTGAATGTGATGACAGTCCTAAATGGAAGAAATGATGCATTGCATGCGTCTACACTCCAGAGTTAATTACAGTCAACCACTTCACCAAATCCCTGCTCATCCCATCTTGATGTTTATTATTAAATCAAATCCACAACTACGTTCTTTCCAGTTTTCTGAGTCATCCACCATCTGGCTGCAGTAAGATTCATGAGGCTCCTTCATATGAAGCCCAGCATGGGAACGAAAGGATGGGTGAAAGGCGAGCTAGGGAAGCGAGGGCCACGGCTCCTTAGTGCTGCTGAATGGAACCTTGGAATGTCATAGGCTATACCAGAGCGACACGTAGCACAGCAGCAAAGTGCAGATAAACCGCCAGGCTATGCTTAAAGAAGAACCAGTGTCGGAGCGGAGCGGACGTGTGACATGAGACTTGAAGGAGTCCGGTGCTGCTCAAAGATGAGGGGAAACCCAGTACCAGAATTTCAGAGCAGGGATGTGGTGCCCCTACCCTGTGGGCTTAAGGAGCTTTGGCGGGTGGAGCCTCCCCTCCTAACTCCCCTCCTAACTTGAGCTCCTAACTCCCCTCCTAACTTGAGCTCTTGGAGGAACCCCCACTGTCACTTCAGATCATCAGCAACTCAGTGGGTTTGTGCAGTTCAGACTCCCCATGGAAAAAAGGCAAACCACACAAAGCCTCAGAGATCAGCTGTCAGCCTTCCTTCCCTGAGCTGGCCAAGGTACATGAGGGGGTGCCACACGGAGGTGGGTGGAGACCTGTCCCCCCACCCGTGCAGAGGAGGGCAGGACGCGCTCCAACGGAGCCAAGCTCAGGGAGCCAAGTTTCAGTTTGGATGTCAGGAAGCGCTTCCTGACAGTTAGGACCCCAAGGGAATGGAATGGGCTTCCACGGGAGGTCATTGAGGCCCCATCAGTGAGGGTGTTCAAGGATAGGCTGGACATGCACGCGGTAGGCATGTCATGAGCGGAACCGGCTGGAGCAGGGGGTCAGACTAGATGGCCCGGGAGGTGCCTTCTGACTCGCTCTGTTTCTATGTTTCTAAGTCCCTTTCTTCTGCCAAGAGGCACACGGAACCCCAGGCATGTCTCAGCACAGGGGAAGCAAGATGGACCGAGGGAGGGCAGGACCTTGCCCCTTGGCACAGCTGGTCAATGGAGAGCCTGGTGGAAGGAGCAACGTGGCCTGATTCCAGTTCTGCAGCACTGCAGCAGGGAACAGCACGCCGTGAGTCTACCTACTACTTTTTCCAGCAGGATAGGGACAAGGAAGGACCGCAAGGGTGCTCTAAGCCCCTGGGAAGGGAGGAGTAGTCTTGGCTTTCTTTTTCCAGCATAACTAGTCCAAGCTTTGCTGCAAGCCCAACACTTCATGAGTCCATTGCTGAAGACTAATCAGGCCTCAATACCGGAGACATTCACCACTGTGCTTTTCCCTGCCTTGGAAAGTGGTTTTCTGTGGAGAGAAGCCAGAAATAAAGCATAGCTGAGCAGGACAGAGTTTTCAGGAGTTTCCTCTGGTGGCAGGAGTTGTGGGGGAAACAATTGCCACTCAAAATGGAGCCCATGCCTGTCACCCTAAAAGCATTGGTAGGAACCAATCTTAAATCATATTTAGCACAGACTTCAGAAAGTTGAATGACATGGGCCAGAAGCAATCCGTGTGTTTTCATCGTATAGAAGCAACTGCTGGGCACTCCAGTTTGGATTGGAGCATTAGCATTCAGGAAGGAAGGGAACTGAGCTTGTTCTCCCCATTTTTCACCTATGTAGTTATTGTTTTCAGTGCTGAAAAAGGTACAGATCTCCCTTCTTTGCAGCTGGTGTGCCAGTCAAAAGCCAAACTTCTGTTCACTTCCCAGTGGATGCTTTTACGTACAAATAAAAATGTTGGGCAATATGGCTCATGTTGTATATTATCTCGCACCATGAGCTGAAATTAATCACCAACTGGATAGGCACCAGTTTTAATCCTCAGAAGCAGGGAATAAATTGATGTGAGGATTCAATTTCTATTCCATTTGCAAGTCCAGCTGCAGGTAGCACAATTTCTAGGGCATTTTCATAATTTCCTGAACCTGCATTCCCATGGAGAAGTGTGCATTTGCACAGGCGTGCCCTTCTGAAAATATGCAATGGTATAAATTTGCATGTTGCACACATCCAACCACATTTTCATTTTTTAATCTACTGGGGAAGGGAAAGAGCGTGTGGTGGGTGGACACTTTTTAAAAATGGTCCTTCTTTCCCAAATGGATAAAAATACACACTCATATTTGGTAATGCAAATAAGACAAACTGAGCTTTGAGGAAGAATTCAGAGAACTTCAAAAAGCTCAAACATTGCATGTTGAATCATCCCTACAAGGAAATCCTATATTATCTGCCTGATTATGGTACTTAATTTAAATATATGTGCATTTAAAACAGCCTTGAAAAACGGCTGCCAAAAAGAATGTAGTGTGCAAAAAAAAGAAAAACAAAGTTAGAGGTTAGTAGCCTGAGGTTTTGCATTTCACCCCTGTGTTCTGCAGATTAATCAGAATTCTCTGTCACTAGGCCTTCCCTTGCTCACCTGCAAGCAACTGCTACGCACCTCTGGCTACCAAGAATTAATTACCCCAGATTTAGGATTAAACTGCCATTGTCCTGCTTTAGATTTTACCTGAACTAACTATAACAGAGAGGAAAACTGGCGGAAGCTACCACCCACAGTCAGGTTTGAGTGGAACCAACCAGATGCGGAATCATATGTATGGGACATGATCAGGAGACAAGAGACTGGTGTTGGGAGACCATCTGAGGACAAAGATGAGCTGCGATTCCTATCGCTGCCACACCCATCTTTGGTTCCCATGCCCTGCATCAGCCGCACTTCACTCACCCAGGGCTCTCAACGCCTGCCCCACATGCGCTTTTGCCCAGCAGGCTGGCTCTGCAGCACATCAGCAAGCCACGCCGGCACTTGTAGTAGCACGTCACATCTACCACCATCAGGACCAGCAAGAGGATCAGCAGCACAATGGCCAAGATGCTGCCAATTCCCAAGCCCTTGTCTGGAGTCTCTGGAAGAGGAGAGCAACAGCTGTTCACAAAAGCCAGTGAGGAGGAACCTGGAAAGCCTATGGCCTCTTCCCTACCTCTGCCCTGCAGGTGGAAGCTTCTTCTTCCTGGTCCATCTTCACTGAATTCACTTCATTTCATACTATGTAGAAAATATTTGGGTGTGGGTATGGAGACTATCTGATATTTTCTGGGGTACAGAGCTCACATCAGCATCTGTCCTGGAGCCTGAGTCTGTCTTCCGAGGTGTCATCCATCCATCCATTTTTGCCTTTGCAAGCAACAGCAGGGCCTATGGGTTGACAGCCTGGCCACCGTTTTGTATACCCTACAAGGTCCTGGAATAGCATTGCTCCAGGACATTGGTGGGGAGGGGAAAATTACTCCCATCACACACACACAACATGGTGGAGAATATTTGGTCAATATGGATCCAAATGACCCTTTTTTCAGGATGGGCCTTTTAAAAATGAAATCCTATAAGCAGTGCCTTCCCTGCCCCAAAAGAAGTCTGAGAAACTTCAGCACAGCCCTAAGTAAAGTAGATGACTCACTAACAGTGAAGGTATGTTTACACCAGGGGCAAGCCACTTGTGGTTCTTTGGACGGTTTGGCCTACAGTTCCCATCCTCTCTAGCCAGCATGGCCCATGCCCACCCCAATCTACACTGCCAGCTTAATAATCCAAGAATCCCAAGAATTATAGGGAGGTTTGGGGCCCATGCAGAACTCTCTAGAGATTCTTAAGCAGCCATCCCCATCCCACCTCAGAGAATCACAGCTGCCTGGGCTCCTTACAGGGAGAAAACGATGGCTAAAATCCGTTTAGACCTGTGATGTGGACCTCCTGACCCCAACCCAACCACTGAAGCCTGGAGGTGTGCAGTTCACCTTCTTGAAGAGCAAGCGTCTTGTCTTCGCTGCCCGCATCATTGACAGCTTTTATGTGGAGTCCGGAAATATCTTCTGCTGACTCTGGTGTGAACTAGAACAGAACATTTTAAGTTGGTTTCCCTGCCCAGTAGAATGGACGAGACTGAGAATGGCCTTGCTCTGTGCGGAGTGAAGAGCAGCCCATCCAAGCTTTCGAGGCAGCCTTGGGCATGCCGACTCAGTGACCGCTTACATGGCCACCGATGGGTTTTGATGCCTCGTAGCTAGTAGCCCTGGCAGGCAGATGTGAATTAGATGGATGCTGGAGGAAAATGTTTAGTAATTAGATTCCATTCTGTGGAGCTTGCCAGCTCAGAAAAAGCCGGCTAGGGAGAATTGCTTACAAACAACGAGTCCTTGTTCAGGAATTAGAGTTCAAACATAACCAAATGGATGGCATTGCACTGAGGACTATTCCAAGTAAAGCAGCAAAGGGGATAATGAGTTTCCAGTGCGTGACAGGGGCAGGAAGGATGGTGTGTCTGCTGAGCTGGGAGGGGGAAAGGGTTGCAAACTTCCTCTCTCTAAATGACTGTCAAAAACAAAACAACAGACCAAAACAAAACAAATCTTGGGTTTCCCCACAAAACCAAGAAGCCGTGTGTTGACCACGGAAGGGTGTGTATAGAGGAGGGGGAGTGGGGCAGCCTATCGCCAGGCCAAGTGATGAACCAGGAATTATTTTTCATGAGAGTCCCTGCCATCTCTGGATCCCAGAGACATGAATACGGCCGTGGGGAAGAAGAACCAGAGGCAGAAAAGGCAGGTGCTCTTTCAGGAGTGTGCCAGGAGCAGCCATCTGCAAATGGTGCTCTGCACCATTCATTTATATTCCGATATTTTTCCCCTGGACAGGGCGGCATGCATGGTCCTGCAAAAAGGAGGAGAGGCTGAGAGCCAGCGAGTTGCCCGGAGCCACCCTGTGAGCTGCATGGCCTCTGCACTGCACTGGCTCTCATTAGTGATGGAATCTTCGAGGGCAGACAAGCTTCCCTGAAATACATATTAGAATATTGCAGCAGGAACAGTCCCCCTTTCAGGGATCCCAACTCATTCTCCTCCCTCCCCTCCCCTCATCCCATCCCACAGCAGTTAGTTGGCATGCCACGCACATTGAGCTCTGTGGGGCTGTTCATGCACAAAAATTTTAGAGGGCCTCCATTCACAGGGCCAGAGTGCCTGTGACCAACAGCACGTGACAGCACATGAACCCTGCGGGTGCCTCCTCTTCTGTACCCCACCAGTGCTATTGGGCTGCCTAATCATTGCCCCTCAGAGAAGGAGTCTGCTGCTAGCAGACGGGACGTTCACGGCCACTTCGGCTTCACCAACAATAAGGAGGGTGAGAGAAGGCACTGCACAGCACAGCATTTGCATGGGGCAATTTATGATTATAGACACACATTTAGAAGAGGAAAGAAGCAATAACTTAAACAGGATTGTCATACCCAAGCAAAAGCCAGGAATACAAAGTTCTGCTTTCAAGTTAAAGAAGTGCTGAGAAGGGGAGGGAGATGAATCAATGCCATGCTGGAAGGTTGTGAAGTAATGATTTTCAGCAAAGAAAACTCAGATTAAATTCAAGGATGATCCCACTTATAAGACATTAAGCAACTTAAAGATTTTTTTTTTCTCCTCTGGTCCAAGGGTTTAGTGTGGGATTCAATGCATCAGACCCTCCCAGCCTTGCAAAGTGGGCCAGGCAGAGTTAATGAATTGACCCTTTGAACTGAGCAGGGGTCAACACTGCCATCTTCCATGTTTAAACTCAGCACTAGCACAGACGAGCCCACAGTGAAGTAGGAATTAGTATGGCATTAATATGGAAGAGGTTTGTACAGTGCGTGTGTGTGCATGCACATGCACACCTGAGCACATTGCATTTATTATTTTTTAAAAGTAGTTTTATCACACTCCTCAGCCAAACAGTTTCCTGGAGCATCTTACATGCAATCAGTAAAACCAAGACATCCTTCACCCACAGGCTTCCAACTTGAAAATGAGACAACACAGAAGGAAAACAGGATAGGAAAGGAACAAGCGATTAAATAGTCTTTCGGCAGGGCTGGCAGAATGGCCTTCCTTCCCTTCTCATCTCCCCATATACAGCCCGAGAATAAATATCCTTCCAATCTCAAGGACTAGCCCTCGCTCCCGGTCTCACCAAGTCTCTGCAAGTGCCGCGATCTCACCTGAAAGGAGAAGGTGTATTTGACTCCATCTTGGGCCACCTGCTTGATGTCATCCCCTTTAAAATCTTTCCCCTTCCAAACCACGGAGACAGAAGGAGGGGGATAGGCTAGGATGGTGAAGTTGCACTGGGTGGGAGCCCCAATTTGGGTGACCAATGATTCTCCAGCAGGGAACACTATCCTGGGACGGACTGGGAAAAGAAACCAGGTTAGCAGCAAACACTTGTCACTGGAAAACAATTGGGAGACCAGGCAATTGTTGCCACTCATTTGTGCCTTCCTCTATCAGTCCTATATACATGCTCTGGTGCTGCCTTATTCCCTGTTCAGGATGATACATTCCCCTTTACATTTCAAAATCACAACACAAAATAAAGATGACAGCCAGAAGAAGCAGCAAATCAAAACTCACTTAAACTCAGCCAGAGCCATTTAAACAACAGCCTCAGTCGAAGTCTAGCTCAACTGTAGTCCAAAGTAAACAAATACGTTTTCAGGACCCCCTTGTAAGCCTGAGATAAGATCTTGGCAGGCAGCATTCGGAAGGGAGCCCCACCAGCTATTGAGAAAGCCCTGTCCAAATTGTGGCTCTGTGCCAAGAAGCACAAAAGCAGCTCTTACATTTAATATTGAGTGTAACATTTGTGGAAGCCACTTCATTGCGCTCTTCAATGCTTGCCTCACAGGTGTAGACACCAGCATCGGAGGGCTGCGTCTTCTGGATCACCAACACCCCATTTCCCACAGAGATCCGTCCTGCCAAGTGGAACAGAGAGGCTCTCACCATCGGAAGTGGTTAGCATGGGATAGTCATTGACAGCAGTGACACAGACAAGGTTTCTGCCCAGGGACCAGGCTGGAGAATTCAGGGGTTGCATCCCAGTGGTGGGCTGGGTGGAAAGCCAGAAAACCCGAAATGCTGGCCTATTTTATTTGAAGCTCATACTATGCCTTTGAAAGGCATTTCAACCCTTCAGAAGGGGAGGGGGATGGGATAAGTGTGAGGAAACTGCCAAAAAGCTGGTGGTCAGGGAAAGGGAGCTGAACCAGGGAAGGGCACATGGCCATCTGGGGAACTTCAGAGGACCATTAGACCCCAGGGCTTCCAGGCCTACGATTCTCCACTCCTGTTCTATGAGCAATGTGACACAGAATCTCTTACCATCTCCAGTACTGCGGATGTCCTGGTTTGCAAATTTCCATTTGACTACTGGCAGGGGGATTCCTGTGGTCAGACAATTGAACTCAACCCTTGTGCCTTCATTAACTTCCTTCACGGGGTCCGGTTTGGTCACAAATGTGGGCTTCTCTGCATATCACAACCAGGGATCAAAACAGGACAAGACAAGAGAAATACTGGGCTGTCTAACTGTCATGCTTCGGAAGGAGAGACTGAAGTGCCATCGGGATATGTCATACATAGATGGGGAAGCTTTCCTCCCCTGCCCCTGGAGTGCCCCCTTAAGCCCCTTCCCTGAGATTGCTTTTCAGCCCCGTGGGGTTCTTTCCACCCTGGCTGCATGAGGAAGACACTGCTTTGCGCACAGCTTCTCAGGTTCAGTGTTGGAACTCTTTTCCAGTGTCAGAGTTGAGACTCCAAAACCCCCTGTGGTCCTCCGGACCCTGTCTAGGGGACATAGGATCGTGCTTCCCAACATGGAAAATAGCAACAATTTTTAAATGGCCTAAACTTATAGAGTTGTTCCCTCTCTCAGGGAAGTGTATTTTCTGGAAATGCAAGGGATCTCCACAGGAATCCTTTTGCATCCCCACCAAACAAATATTCTTAGGGTTCCTGGTGGAAGTCGTGGCAGTTACATGGCTACAAATCAATGGTGCAGGCATGCTTTTAGACTGGCGTAACTCGCATCATTGGATTATCATCTTAACTTTGATGCAAGCGATATATATATATAATCTAACTGGTCACATGGATCAATTCAGCAGGTGGGACATGGCAGAACATACATCCACGTGGAGTAATACTGTGTAGGAATCTTGGTACCCTTAAATGATTTGTGTATTTCCATTTTTTCCAAAGGGTGCATGTGTTCTGAAGCTCAGCCATGGGAATAGAAATTTGGCATAACATGGCAGATTGAACTATAATGGCCCATGTATGTAATTGTGGAGTTCTCTAGGTTGTCCCAAAAGGCACACCTATGCTCTTGTTTATCAGTCATTTCCATTCTCCAGGAAGCTCTGGTCCAGCCTTTTCCATCCTGGTGCTGCCTCCAGTTGCATTTGACAATTTCTAGCATTCCTGACTGCTGGCTACACTGACGGGAGTTGAAGTCCAAAACATCTGGAGGACACCAGGCTGGAAAAGGGTGACCTGGACACTGTGACATTCTGAGAAGGGTAAAGGGATTGCAAACACAGTGCTCAGCCTATTAGAAGATGCCTTATACTGGCTAAACTGTGTCTCCATCTGCCCCAGGGGTACCTACTGGTACACTCTCTCTGGGAAGCCTGCCAGGTTTTTCCATCACCTGATACCTGACCCTTCCAACCAGAAAAGCCAGGGACTGGACCTGGGTCCCTCAGTGTGCTGATGCTGAACTATATTTCCACTGCAAGCACCTTCACCAGCATACAATTGCAGGAAGCTATGAGTCATGGTTCAAAATTGAGAAAGGAGTTTGGCAAGGCTGCATACTGTCGCCCTGCCTATTTAACTTATATGCAGAGCACATCATGAGAAAGGTGGGGCTAGATGAATCACCAGTTGGAATTAAGATTGCTGGAGAAATATCAACAACCTCAGCTATGCAGATGATACCACTCTAATGGCAGAAAGTGGAGAGGAACTAAAGAGTCTCTTGATGCGGGTGAAGGAGGAGAGTGCAAAAGTTGGCTTGAAACTCAACATTAAGAAAACTAAGATCATGGCATCCAGTCCTCTCACTTCCTGGCAAATAGATGGGGAAGAAATGGAGGTAGTGACAGATTTTATTTTCCTGGGCTCCAAGATCACCACAGACGGGGACTGCAGCCAAGAAATTAAAAGATGGTTGCTCCTGGGAAGGAAAGCTATGGCAAATCTAGACAGCATACTAAAAAGCAGAGACATCACCCTGCCAACAAAAGTGCATATAGTCAAGGCTATGGTTTTCCCAGTTGCAATGTATGGCTATGAAAGCTGGACCATAAGGAAGGCTGAGTGCCGAAGGATTGAGGCCTTTGAATTGTGGTGCTGGAGAAGACTCCAGAGAGTCTATCATGGGCTGCAGAGAGAACAAACCAGTCAATCTTAAAGGAAATCAAGCCAGAGTACTTTTTAGAAGGCCAGGTACTCAAGATACTTGACCCAAATAGTTGGGCCACCTAATGAGAAAGAACAACTCACTGGAGAAAACCCTGATGCTGGGAACAAAAGATGGCAAAAGAAGAAGGGGATGGCAGAGAATGAGGTGGCTGGATGGAGTCACTGAAGCAGTTAGTGTGAGCTTAGGTGGACTTTGGGGGATGGTGGAGGACAGGAAGGCCTGGAGGAATGTTGCCCATGGGGTCGCGATGGGTCGGACACAACTTCGCGACTAACAACAACAAATGAGTCATGGCCCACAAGAGCTAAACTAGTACAGACTATATGCAATATATACAATGTGCAAGTCTGTTATCATTTCCTTCTATTGTCTCCCAGATGGGGGAGCTCCAATCTACACTGGGTTATATAACTCTGGGTATTTCCATCATGTTGCCTGGTGCCCAAAAGAATGTCACTTACTGATGGCACGGATTTTGATCTGGGCAGTAGCGGTCCTTCCAGATTCAAACTGCGCTGTGCATGTGAAGGTCCCGTCCATGGCAGGGTCAGAGAGCGTAATCTCCAGTCCCTTGGACAGCTCATCAATTGGCTTTAGTCGGTACAGCTCTGAATCTTCTTCAATTTCCTCCCCGCTTGGGTCAGTCCAGGTCAAGGTAGCTTCCCCACCTCTTCTCACTGCCAAGTAGAAGAAAGTATGGTTTGCATGGCAGATTGCCCAGCTGGCGAGGGTTCGGGGAGGGGGAGAAATAACTACACAGACAGGCATATTCATCTGACAAACAAACAGATGGGTCGTGGCAAATTACTTTTACTAAAACAGGATGAATGGATGGATGGATGTTTCAGAGAAAGAGACAGTCTGGACACACATAAAAATAGGGGCTGTAATCAGCACATTCTTTCCCTTGTGCACAGCCTAGCCTGCTGGGAACCTGTGGAATCCGAAGGCACCACTCTGTGTCTTGCCAAAGTGATGCTTATGTTAACCAAGGGTAGAAACCTTTGGCCAGCCTGATGTTATTGGATTCCAGCTCCCGTCAGCCCTAACTGGCCTGGCCAATGGTCAGGGACTGTAATGGGCATTGTAACCCAAAAACATGTGCCCGTCCATTGGTCATGCTGGCTTGGAGATTCTGGAAGTTTAATCCAAGACACTGGGAGAGCAGCTGAGCTAGAAGGCTGGCTCTCCAGGATTTCAGGAATTGGGTTTTGCCTAGCTAGAGTTGTAGAAAATTAAACCAGGACTGTTCCATGCACTCTGTTCATTTTGCAAGAGTAAAAATACTGATGTGGCTCCTGTTTTTATATTAAGTCTGTAAGCGTTTGCTTTCACCTTTGCATAGGAAATATGTGTTCTTATTCAGGTACACATCCCCATTGCTAGGAATAATCTCCAGCTCCTCAGCACAGTAAACAGTCCCTAGGAGAGAAAAGAAATAAGTAACACATACATTTTGGCTTCCCCTCAGAAATTAAATTCATTTAATCTGAGAGCATCCCATTGGAGCTGGGCCAAGAGCCCAAGCAATCATTCTAGGCACTGCTTGCAGTGGAAATGAAACTTTCAGGACACCACGCAAGCAGTGAATGGGTCAAGAGGCATTCCTTCATGATGCTTTGCAATGTAACAGACGACGATTAGACTGGGCTCTACTAAGTCATCTCAGGTGATCCATTAGATGAGACTTAGGATGCAAGTTCAGAGAAGGAAAAGGCCTACAACTTCCACCATCCCAGCACAGCATGGCTAAACTTGTACAGAATTACAGCTGTAGTTGTTTTGTTGATTACTTAGCCTGAGAAGTTTTTCGAGGAGGAAAATAGCTGCAAGAGGGAACGGTCTATTTTCCTTGTGCTTGCAACGTGCACGCACATGTTGCACATTAGAATGCAGATAAGGAGTGCATCTTAGAAGAGGCACTCTCCCAAACCGGAGCCAAATCCTCTTTTAAGCAGGCATTTGACATCAGCATATTTTATAAACGCTGGCATTAAAAATGATATATGCTGAATCTTTGTTAACTGAGGCCACCTTTTCCGTCTCTCAAAATGTTTTAAATCACTTACAGGGTCACCCTAGTAGGTTCCACTGAGTTCAATAGGACTTGTTCCCAGGGATGTGGGCAGGTGTGACTTTACTCTTACTGAATGCAGTAACCTTACGGTAAATCTATGAGATGGGGGGGATGCTTGACAATGTACACAGGAAATAAAAGGGACACATTACCAAATCTCTAGTAGAACTGATAAGGAGTATTGAATACAGGATTTCTTTTGCAATCAAAATAAGTCAATCATTGCCCGGATTCAGATAACACAATACACAGGAGTAAAATATGGGTTGAATGTGGAGTGTCTGTGATTACCATTAAAACATGACTTATCATTAGGGCTATGACAGTCCTTTGCAGAATGCAGCCTTCTTCTGTCCATCCATGATCAGTGCTCTTAGGCACGAGCCAAGCCCCAGGGAAGCCTGCAAACACTCACAGAACTTATTCGTTATTTGTTTTTCGGCGCCAGGCGAAGACCTTTTTATTTAAGCAGTATTTTAAATGTTAATATTATTGAATTTTATTAGGCCAGGGCGGCTTGTTTTATAGTGTATGTTTTATATTATATATTTGTATTTTATTTTATATATTTTAAAATGTTATTTTAATTATTTGTAAGCCGCCCCGAGGCTTCGGCGAATGGGGCAGCATAAAAATGTTTTAATAAATAAATAAATAAATAAATAAATAAATAAATAAATAAACAAACTTCTTTCACAGCATGGGCAGCATGAACAAAGGCTGCAAGTCACATGCATGGAAAGGCAAGACTGCTTGTGCCGCATTTGCCTGGGCTCAATTCCTGGCAAGAGCCCGCACAAATGCTCAGCCAGCTTGCCAAGAAGTAGGACTCATTCTAACGGTGATACAGTGGACAGGCGTCTGGGTTGCTGAGCTTAAGGAATTCACCAAATTTCCACCCAAAAACAAATTCCTCACACATCCCTAGTTACCATGTTGTCTGAACTGAGCTAAGACCATAAACATGGTGAGCAATCCGCAATTCACATTCCAACAACAAAACATGGGTTCTCTCCAGAGGTTGTTCGTGACCAACAATCCATGGCTTGTTAGCGCAGTTGGATGCATACAACACGATCGCCCACTTTTCAAAAATAACCCACACTCAAGCTTTGTGTTGCCTGAACCCAGTCAATGTCTCTATGGATCAAAAAGAACTTCCCCATCCTGGTGTCCTCCAGATGTGTGGAAGTACAACTATGCTGGCCGGGGTACAGCAGGCACTGTAGCACATCTGGAAGGCAACAAGATGAGGAAGACAGCACTAGGTCTTCCCCAAATACGTGGGACATATCCAGCGGTGGTGGTTTATGATGCCCTGGAGAAGAAATGGCCAGCTTTTGTGTTCTTAAGGGCTTCTCATTTCTTCAGACACTAATCTAGGGGTGGAACTATCTGATCTCCACATGGATGGCCAGTAATGTTGTGGCCCATATGTAGGGAAATTGGAAAGATAATGGAACCAAAATGAGACCCAACTGAAGTCGGATAAAGCTGAACCAAATCATTCTCATTCAAAGGCATGCCCTTTCATCCTAATGACCCTTGGGATCGTCCTGACTGGGAGGAAAGAGATGCTAAATTTCCAGATATACTTTCCATGTTCTTAGTAGTAGCACTTCATGTATTCAAAGTTTACAAGGCATTTAACCCACAAAATTGAGAACCCGCACCATAAAGCAGAATAATATTGCAACTGTAAGACAAAGCAAAACAACAGGATCAAACAGCAGGTTAAAATAACAGAAGACCTTGATACAAGAAGAATCAATACTCAAGAATTAAACTGAGGAGCCAGATCTTCTATACTCAAGTATGATATAATTGCTGGTATTGTGGGGAAAGAACAAACTAATAAATGAGGTTCTTAAAAGACCTCTTCAAAAGGGAGATTGTCAACAGTTCTTATTTCTCCAGAATTTGCCTGGGATAGCAACATGAAAACTTTGAAACACACCAGGAGAGTTAGTGTTTTCTTTATTCTCAAGTGAAATTGTAAGGGAAAAGTATAATTGTTATAGAATTGGATGACTCTGTCAAACTCAATTTCATTCAGTTCCTTATTTTTTCAGTGTTAATTTGTTTCAGCATCCAATTGCATTTTTTTTCTGATCACCATGAAAATGGACATGTATTTTTGCATTCATGTGCCAAGACAATTTGGGTACACCTTTATTTGTTTTCATTTCTGTGCACACCTGTACATGTTGTTGCAGAAACAACACCATCCACACAGAAGTGGGAGATAGAAGAAAGAGGTACTAAAAGATTTGGGAGAACCCCGAAGTTTGCAGAAGATACAAAAACCTTTAGGAGGGAAAATCCAAAAATGAGAAAGACCAAAAATAATCCAGTAGAGACTAAACAGGCTCAGTAGCTACAGAAGGAAGGGATGGAATGAAATATTCTGGAAAGGGCTTGTTTGCTGGCTGGCTGGAAACCTGAACAGGGGTCCCCACTTTGCAATCTCTTTCTTGCAAGTCCTGCTTCTTTCATGAAATCGGCTTTCCCCTGGTGGACTACAACTCCCATCATCCCAACCAGCAGCTTCAGTGGTCAAGGACAATTGCTAATGGGTGCAAAACATCTAGATGGTACCACTTCAGGGGAGACGTCCTTAAAATGTTCATCAGGAATGAAATAGCTTCAGGACAGATTAAATTGCTGTGAGCTTTGCAGTCTGGACACAACCACACACAGTTCCCCTCCCTGAACTAGACCCACTCATCTTACCTGCTACAAAAAGGAAAATGAGAAATCTCCCCGATCCCATCTTATAAGGTGGAGTCTATGAACTGGGCTCTTCTCTCAGCACCTCCAATTTGGACCAGAAATTCCTGGATGCTTCTGGTCTATTTATAAAGCTTTCTTCCTAGCTTTCATCCCTCACACCCACCTACCCTTTTCTTTCCTCCCTACAGGCCACCCTGTGGTAGGAAATCAGTGGGGAGGAGAATAGTGCTGGAACAGGAAGGCAGATTGGGAGGGGGAACAGAAAGGGGGAAAACAATACAATGCTTGGCTTCGCAGAAAAGGAGGAAAGGGGGAAAGACGCAATGTCATGTTCATCTGCAGGCATGCTTGTGCACCCCTGCGCATATTTTCCACCCATGTACACGTGTACTTTCAAATGAACATTTGTGTAGACGTTTGCAATTTCTTTGGCACCCACTGTTCCTTTGGGCATCCACTGAGTTTACTTTTTGTAGCTTTATATATGCACTTACTTCTATGCCCTTCATTAATGTCTGCAGGAAATGTTGCAGCATCAAGGGAAGGACGCTGGCTCAGCTCCACCCATGCCCTCCAGCACTGGAACCCTGGTCCATCCCCACCCAGTTTCAAGCCATTCTCCTCCCCAGGTGGCAGCCAGCATTCCATAGGCTCCTGAGCATGGACAGGCCTCATGTGTCTGTACCTTAGCATACATTTTCTGAGGATTTGGTGTTGAGGGAGTAATTCTACAAACCCTGAAGCTATTCCAAGGTATTGCTGGTACTCCCCTTCATGTGAGGATGGTACATTTTGGCAAGATGAGCAATGGTTCTTAAAGGTTCAACATCCGCAATTGAGGGAATAATGATAGGGGATAGCACTTGGCTGCCATCTTGGTTTTGTGCTAGTCCCATTTATAAAGCTTTGGTGATGGCAGGCACACCAAAATTTTGCCCTATATCAACATGGCACAAATGCTTCCTTCCTGATTCTCTGAACATCTGGCCAAGGTTATACTACAGACCCAGGTTTCTGGATGAACAACATGATGGCATATGAGTGGGAATTCACAACGCATAGATTTAATGTGGTATTTGAAAATGGTGCTTACCCAGATTGTTGAGGGCTCACAAGTTTGCTTTGTCCTAACCATGGGAAATATTTCTTCCTGATTTCAGAACCCAAAGGGAAAATGTCACATATTGGCTTTTCCCCTGGCTTTTGTGTTTTAGCTTTTCACCTCAGGTGAAAAGTTATTATTTATGTTCCATCTTTCCTCCAAAGAGATCCAGAAGTCATATATGGTTCTTTCTTCATCCCCAGTTTTATTCCCAGAACAACCCTGTGAGGATGTTAGGTTAGGCCTGAGATGTATTGGACTTGCAGTACTCGTGGCCATTTCTGGATGGGTTTCTGGCAACTGAAAGTCCAGGCATCAGGGGAGCTTGGAGATGGTCCAGCTCTGTGTTTCCTTATTTCTGATCATCCCTGGTCCAGATAATTGATTCCACAGCTGAGCTGCTCGGCCATTAAGAAGTTTCCCCTAATGTTCAATTTAAATTTACCATTCTATAACAAAAGCCAATCAGAACTTGTCCTGCCTTTTGGGGCAACAGAAAACTAAGTCTTTGTACTCTCATGTGTGACACCTCCTTGGGCATTGAAGAATCCCAGCAACTCCTTCCTTCTCTCAGGATGCAATGCACTTCACGATTAGAGAGAAAGATTTTCTACGAATTTCAGCATTTCCCATCCAGACGTGAGCCTTGCGGCATGAGGAGTGTCTCTTGCATCTGGGGAGTCATGTGCAACTGTATCTTCTGGCTCAGAGGAACCTGGCACATGGAGGGAGTCTTCTCTGACTTAGAGTTGTCTTTGGAGCTAGAAGGAGAATTGAGTCTGAGCAACGTGACAAGCCTCCCCACCACCATCTTAAAACTCTGAAGTGAAGGGAGCCAAAGATGGCTCTCAGGGGAAGGAATTCCTGTCCACAATTATAGGATCACTGGTGAAAAGGCCTGATCCTTCATTATCTTGGCTGTAAAATAGCATGGGTAATAAGCATATCCTATTTCTTGGTTGTATGATCATGTTGCTAAGATTGCTTTTTTTAAATTCAGAACTATATTATCCTTGATGTGGTTCCTGTTGAATTATAATTCAGTAAATCTAAATATTTACATTCCTGAAGAACTTAAAATAGCCAACAAGGCTTGAGCTAATATCCTACCCTACGGAACATCTAAAAAACAAGAGCGCTTCCTTCCCTTTCCTGGATACCATGAAGATATATCTTTTTCTACAGTGGTTTCCAGTTGAATGTGGTATTTCAAGTTCACACTGAATGGAAGCATTTTTCTTGAACCTTGCCATATATGGGAAATTTCTTGATCGTGGCAAATATTTCAGTCTTGGGCAGAGTGGTAAAGTGTGTCAAGGCATGCCAGTTCCATACATTTCTGGATGAGGAAGATTTTCCAGATCCATTCTATCTGGCTTCAGATATAATTAAAGGACACAGACCGTTTTGGTCACCTTGGTGATTGACCCATACTGGAAACTGATGGGGTGGTGTGTGGAATTAAACAAAGCTATCAGTGCCTTCTAGGCACAATGGCCATATGTTACTTCTGGCATCAGAGACAGTATGTCCATGTGTGCCAACTGGTGAGAAACAGAAGTGGAAGGACGTTACTGCCCTCGTGTCCTGCTCATGGGTCTCCCTCAGGCATCTGGGCTGTGTCATACCATCCTTGGAGGAATGTATTTCAGAGACTGATCTGCAGCATCTGGACTTCGATGTCCTCAAGGAACAAGTCCCTGCAAGGGATCCTGGGCCTGACCAGGCATGTCCTGGGCCCTTGGGAGAAAGAGCTTTGGATCTTCCCTCTTGAAGGGTAGAAAACTCAGCTTGTGAGGCAGAAAATAATGTTGGGCCAGGAACCTAGAGCCCTAAGAATGCCAGTGCTTTAGGGTTCGTGATAGAATGGTGGCCAGCTGCAGAAGCACTCCCTTACTGAAAATGATTACCCACAAGCAAAGGACTACTCATGAGTAGGAGGACATAGTACACAAGTTTCTAACATGATGCTTCCAAGTCCTGGGTAAGGCTTTGGTGGCTCTCGTAACTTGAGAGCAGTTGGGAAAAGTGTTTTTGCTTTTTGCTTTCAATTCAACCAACTTGCCTTTTCCCCGAGTGTTGTGTGTTCAAGTTTCTGCATTACTGAGTATAGACTGCTACCCAACTCTTGCATGCCAGACACTATTTCTATGGGGCTCTTCTGTGGTTTGATCTTGGCTGCACCACATGTCTTGCCCAAGCAGATTTACCTGCCTGCTAACATTGTGCTTTGACCAGGGACTTTCTCTTGGCCACTGCTACCTTAGCCTTGATGGCGCAAAGATCTATACTCCATAGAAACCTGGAATGTAAGATCCATGAATCAAGGCAAGCTGGATGTGGTCAAACAAGAGATGACAAGACTGAACATCGACCTCTTAGGAATCAGTGAACTAAAATGGACAGGAATGGGTGAATTTGATTCAGATGGCCATCAGGTATACTACTGGGGCAAGAATCCCTCAGAAGAAATGGAGTAGCCTTCATAGTCAGAAAAAGAGTAGGAAAAGCTGTACTGGGATACAATCTCCAAAATGACAGAATGATCTCAGTTCGAATCCAAGGCAAACCATTCAACATCACAATAGTCCAAGTCTATGCCCCAACCACTGGTGCTGAAGAGGCTGAGGTTGACCAGTTCTATGAAGGCCTACAACACCTTCTAGAAATAACACCAAAAAATGATGTGCTTACCATCATGGGGGAATGGAATGCTAAAGTAGGAAGCCAAAAGATAACTGGAATAACAGGCAAGTTTGGCCTTGGAGTACAAAATGAAGCAGGGCTGGAAGGATTTTGTCAAGAGAATATGATGGTCATAGCAAACACTCTTCCAACAATCCAAGAGATGACTCTACACATGGACATCACCAGATGGTCAACACAGAAATCAGATTGACTATGTGCTCTGCAGCCAATCAGTAAAAACTAGACCAGGAGCTGACTGTGGCTCAGATCATGAGCTCCTTGTTGCAAAATTTAGGCTTAAATTGAAGAAAGTAGGGAAAAGTACTAGGCCACTCAGGTATGACCTAAATCATATCCCTGATGAATATACAGTAGAGGTGACAAATAGATTTAAGGAATTAGATCTGATAGACAGAGTGCCTGAAGAACTATGGACAGAGGTTTGCAACATTGTACAAGAGGTAGCAACTAAAACCATCCCAAAGAAAAAGAAATGCAAGAAAGCAAAACGGCTGTCTGAGGAAGCTTTACAAATAGCTAAGGGAAGGGAAGTGAAAGGCAAGGGAGAAAGAAAAAGATACACCTAATTGAATGCAGAATTCCAGAGAATAGCTAGAAGAGGTAAGGATGCCTTCTTAAACGAACAGTGCAAAGAAATAGAAGAAAACAATAGAATAGGGAGGACCAGAGATCTCTTCAAGAAAATTGGAGACTTGAAGGGAACATTTCATGCAAAGATGGGCATAATAAAGGACCAAAATGGTAGGGACCTAACAGAGGCAGAAGAGATTAAGAAGAGGTGGCAAGATTACACAGAAGAACTATACAAGAAAGAGCTTAACATCCCTGATAACCATGATGGGGTGGTCACTGACCTCGAGCCAGACATCCTGGAATGTGAAGTCAAATGGGCCTTAGGAAGTCTGAGCAACAACAAAGCTAGTGAAGGCGACAGTATTCCAGCTGAGCTATTCAAAATCTTAAAAGACGATGCAGTAAAAGTGCTACACTCAATATCCCAGCAAATTTGGAAAACTCAACAGTGGCCGCAGGATTGGAAAAGGTCAGTTTACATTCCGACCCCAAAGAAGGGCAATGCCAAGGAATGTTCAAACTACCACACCATTGCACTCATTTCACATGCTAGCAAAGTTATGCTCAAAATCCTACAAGCTAGGCTCCAGCAGTATGTGGACCGAGAACTACCAGAAGTACAGGCAGGATTTCAAAGAGGAACTAGAGATCAAATTGCCAACATATGCTGGATCATGGAGAAAGCTAGGGAGTTCCAGAAAAACATCTACTTCTGCTTCATTTTCTATGCTAAAGCCTTTGATTGTGTGGATCACAACAAATTGTGGCAAGTTCTGAAAGAAATGGGAGTACCAGACCATCTTATTTGTCTCTTGAGAAACCTATATACGGGTCAAGAAGCAACAGTGAGAAATGGACACGGAACCACTGATTGGTTCAAAATTGAGAAAGGAGTTTAGCAAGGCTGTATACTGTCGCCCTGCCTATTTAATTTATATGCAGAGCACATCATGAGAAAGGTGGGGTTAGATGAATCACCAGTTGGAATTAAGATTGCTGGGAGAAATATCAACAACCTCAGATATGCAGATGATACCACTCTCATGGCAGAAAGTGAAGAGGAACTAAAGATGGAAGTTTATTTATGGATGTGAGCTGCCCCGAGGCTTTGGTGAATGGGGCGGCATAGAACTCTCATAAATAAATAAATAAATAAATAAATAAATAAATAAGAGCCTCTTGATGCGGGTGAAGGAAGAGAGTGCAAAAGTTGGCTTGAAACTCAACATTAAGAAAACTAAGATCATGGCATCCAGTCCTCTCACTTCCTGGCAAATAGATGGGGAAGAAATGGAGGTAGGGACAGATTTTATTTTCCTGGGCTCCAAGATCACCGCAGATGGGGACTGCAGCCAAGAAATTAAAAGACGCTTTCTCCTTGGGAGGAAAGCTATGGCAAATCTAGACAGCATACTAAAAAGCAGAGACATCACCCTGCCAACAAAAGTGTGTAAAGTCAAGGCTATGGTTTTCCCAGTTGCAATGTATGGTTGTGAAAGCTGGACCATAAGGAAGGCTGAGCACTGAAGGATTGAGGCCTTTGAATTGTGGTGCTGGAGGAGACTCCTGCGAGTCCCTTGGACTGCAAGGCGATCAAACCATTCAGTCCTAGAGGAGATGAACCCTGACTGCTCTTTAGAAGGCCAGATACTGAAGGTGAAACTGAAGGAAGGACTCACTGGAGAAGACCCTAATGCTGGGAACAATTGATGGCAAAAGGAGAAGGGGACGGCAGAGAATGAGGTGGCTGGATGGAGTCACTGAAGCAGTTGGTGTGAGTTTGAGTGGACTCCGGGGGATGGTGGAGGACAGGAAGGCCTGGAGGAATGTTGTCCATGGGGTCGTGTTGGGTTGGACACGACTTCGTGACTAACAACAAAAACACCTTAGCCTGTTCCCTTTCTGGACTGAAACCTTTGTGCTTGCCTGTTTGCCTGCTCAGGTGACTTTCTTATTTGGATTTGTCCCTCTATTTGTATAGCTTTGAACCTGACCCAGCTGGAGCAGTGCTATTGGTCATGGTATGAACAGAATGCTCCACTAGACGGCCCCTCAACTTGATCCAGCATGGCTCTCCTTACATTCTTCTTGCCTCATGGCAGGTTTTGATCCCATTGACCAGTCTAGTGGGGGAATCAGGATAAATAATCTGCACTCATAGCCTCTACCTTCTTGGACCATCTCAGTTCCCTTTGAGATGCATCACCTTGAGTGTTTCTAGCTGTCGACAGTCTTTTGTCATGTCTTAGGTGTCATTGCCTCTTTACAAACCACAACAATATTTCTCCATACTGAAATCTTAAGTGATAGCCATCAGAGGGTGGGTTGAGATCCTGATTCAAACTAACCCCCACATTTCATTGCAATTTGGCAGCTAGAAGATCTCAGCTGAAGTTTACTGTTCTGTCCCAAAGATTGCTTGAAAGAGACAATGTGGACCATTGTGGAGCAGAGTGGAAGGTCAAACAAGTTTTGTGATGTGTCTATATCAATGGTACTGCCAGGACAGCATGTGGGGGCAAAAATCTAGGGCCCCACTAATAAACAAAATGAACAGAAATACAACAGGCCTGGTTTCCTTGCCACCTAGACTTTGCTACCTAAAGGTAGTAGACTTTACCACCTAAAGAGGGGAGCCCATGAGACCATTATGCCCGCAGACTAAGATTGTCTAAGCACAATGCATGTTTTGTGTGCACCAAGGTTTGGTCTGATCGCCATCCTCTCCAGGGTACCGCAAGAAAAATTTCTGCCTGTAACCCCAGAGAGTTGTTGCTGCCAGCCAGTGTCTATAATACTGGGCTAGCTGCTCTGCTTTTGCACTGGGAAATTTTTTACATTCATAAAGGAGTGGTGGGGAAATACTTATAGCATCCCAGTGGTGGGAGAGACCAAAAGTAGGAGGGCTATTTCAAAGCACCCCAAATACCAGTGCGTTGTAGCTGACCACTCTTACTGCCAGTAACTAAGCCTTAGGAGAAGCATTGCAGTTTTTCAAAATGGGGGGGAGGCAGCATAGGAACCCACCAAATAATTGACAATTGGGCAAAGAGAACATGGTCAGGGGAGAGCTCTGTTGGGACCCGAAGTTGGACAGATTTGGCCCCCACCCCTGTGGCAGAAAATAGAGGGGCCAAGAGACAGGAGGCGTAGTTCAAAGCCCCTGCACTGCTTTGTCATACATACCCTTGAGGTTTGCTCCCCACTTTGTGGGAGAAAGGGATCCAGAGCTCTGGACTGGGAAGACCAGCCTTCGAGTTGCTGCCCCTGATTACCTGGGGTTAATTTTCAAGGCCAGCTCTGGTCCTTGCGTCATCAAGCCCCTTTACAATGTCCCTTTGTAGCTGGGTGCGGTTTCAGAGATGGGACAATAAGCAGGATTGCAGATGATGGGAGGGAAAGAGAACAAGACAGGATGTTTCTGTCTCCTGACAAAGCCCATTGTATGGTGGGTGCTTTATTTATCTTTGCTGTCCTTTGCACAATGTTTACAAAGATGCAGATAATGGCTTTCCAACCTGTCTCTGCATTCAAGTCTGAGCGAGACCCCTCCACACCACCTGGGACAGATGAGACCAGATGTTTGCATCACGGTCATCTCCCATTGTTTTCTGAGTCTTCAGTCCAAAGAACAAGTGTTCCCTAAGGAGTCTGTATGGAATTATCCTACGTGTTTTTAGCTAGTACAACTGAAGGGTTTTATCCTTGATGGTGAAACCGCCCTTCTAACTTAGGCGCCCAGCTCATGCTGGCAGATTTGTCTCCCCCATCAAGAAGGCTAGTAGTTAAACTTTGGAGAAAACAACAAGCACAGTCCCACCCTTAAATAGTGGGGACAGGGGGCAAGGACCCATCAGGCGTGTCTCACAGCATTCTTGCTATAGCTCACCTCTCCCCTGGGCCCCTGGACAAGGACAAGGCCTTTACATAGACACACACCACGTTCTCTCTTTGAATTCATTTTGAGAAGGGGTGTGTATGTGTTTAAAAACAAACACCTGTTCCAGATGCAAAAGTGCCAATTCTGATCCCATTAATTACCATCTTAGGCTATTTACGTCTTTAAAGGTCTGCATGCAGGATACAAGACTGCATTTTGAGCTATCGGATCGCTGCTTTTAGTCTAAACATGCTATTTTCCTCATCCATCTAAGTTTTAATCGCTTTCATGGTGAGAGGTTGCTCTGAGTGCTCCTTGAACAGAAGAGTAGGGTGCAAAGATATGAGTAAATAGATTATTGAAAGTAGTTAGATTCTTTAAACATTCTTTAAGAGGAGCAACAAGCTGCTCTTGCCAAGCAGTTTTCTGGCCTTGGTACCACGATGAGTTGTGTTCTCCGGGTTCAGATGACACAAGAAGTCATTGTGGTACTGAAAAACCAAGAGCAGACCATTGTTTCTGTTTGTGGTTTCTAAAGACCCACCATACAAGGCTAAAGTACCACCCTGGAGTTCAGGTGACACAAGAGAGAAATAATGGTGAAGAAGCAGTGGCTGGTTGTCTCATGCAGACTTGCCAATGTGGCCCAGTGATCTGATGAGAACATCACATTTTTAGGGTGGTGGAAACCAAGGGTGATGATGTGGCTCTCCAAACAGACCGCTCCAAACTGAGGGAATGGGCAGTTTGATGTAAGCAAACATAAAATAATATACATTATGGTGTGGGGGAATCTCAACTTCAACTATCAGCTGATGGGATCTGAGCTAGCACTTATTGACGAAAGAAGGGATCTTCAGATTGTGCAGGGATCTTGCTAAATATGTCAACCTAGTGTATGGCTCCTGTGAAAAAGGCATTGAAAGGCTTTGCAAGTAAACTGCCAAGATCATACTGCCCTCAACACAAACTTATGGTGTGACTTCACCTAGAATGCTGTGTACAGAGTGGGAAAACTGTAGAAAAAGGCCATTAAATTAACCAAATGGCTACAGAATTGTGTGGTATTTCTATAAAACTCACCTGTAAGGAAAGGTTACAATAGATGGGATTGTTTAGCTTCAAAATAGGATAAGTAAAGGTGACCTAATAGAGGTCTACAGAATTATGCTTGATGTGGAGAAAGTGGAGAAGGAGGCATTCACTAGAGCCCAAGATCATTTCATAAAGCTGATGGGCAGGAGATTCCAGAAAGAGGGAAAGAACTCCTTTATGTAGTCATAAAATCATGGAATAGTAGAGTTGGAAGGGGCCATGGGGACCATCAAGTCCAACTCCCTACTGTTGCAGGACACCATGTTACACCATCCCACTCAGATGGCTGTCCAGCTTCTTTCTGAATTCCTCTAGTGTGGGAGAGCCCACCACCTCTCCAGGCAGCTGGTCCCACTGCCTTATTGCTCTGACAGCAAGGAAGCTTTTCCTGATGTCCAGCCTGAATCTGGGTTGTCACAACTTGAATTGATTACTCCATGTCCTCCACTCTGGCATCAGCAAGAAGAGATCTTGACCTTCCTCTTTGTGGCAGCCTTTGAGGTCCTTATAGAGGGATATCATGTCCCACCTCAGTCTTCTCTTCTCAAAGCTGAACATGTCCAGTTCTCTCAGTCTCTCCTCATAGGGCAGTGTTTCCAAACCCTTTTTGTTGCCCTCTGCTGGATCCTTTGTATCATTTACCTGCATCTTTCTTGAATCTTGGTGTCCATAAAAGGTAAAGGTTTCGCCTTGACATTAAGTCCAGTCATGCCTGACTCTAGAGGGCGGTGCTCATCTCTGTTTCCTAGCCGAGGGAGCCAGCGTTTGTCCGCAGACAGTCTCCATGGTCATGTGGCCGGTATGACTAAACACCAAAGTGCACAGAATGCTGTTACCTGCCCACTGAAGTGGTATCTTTTTATCTACTTGCATTTGCATGCTTTCAAACTGCAAAGTTGGCAGGAACTGGGAAAGAGTACGGGAGCTCACCCCGTTGTGCAGATTCGAACCGGCGACCTTTCAATCAACCAGCCCAGCTGCTCAGCAGTTTAAACCACTGTGCCACCTGCAGCCCCTTGGTGTCCGTAGTCCATAGTTAAACTATGGAATTCCTTTCCACAAGATGTAGTGATAGCCACCACTTTGGATGGCTCTAAAGGGGGACTGGAGAAATTCATGGAGGAGAGCTCTATAATGGCTATTAGCCCTGATGGCGCTATATTAGCTCCTGTATCAGAGGCAATATCACATTCATTGCACTCCCATCCTGGGGAGCCATCAGTTAGGCACCATGGGGGCAGAATGTCGGGTGAGAGGGAGCCTTTGTCTGATCCAACATGGATCTTCTTAGGTTCTGATGGTGCCTGATGAGAATTAACTAATTGACAAATGGGTAAGGTTCAAGCAGCTGGGGTTGCAAATGTTCTACCAGCCACTGTTCTGTTTGGTGCCCTGATATTATTGATACTCTGGCTTAAATATTGCATTTCATGGTTTTTTAGTCATTGTTGGTCCTTTACTGTTCACTGCTCTGGAATCTATGTAGATGTGGGACAGTATATGCAGATTATAAATAAATACAATGTTTGATGTTTGTAATACAAGGCACTATTATTCAAGTGCAATTCAATCATGACATTAATTGACAGAGAGTTGACTTCTCAAGAATTTGTTGTGTGCTCTGGGAAAAAATTAAGTCATTCAGCATTTCCCCTTTTTATTTTCACTGAAGTGGAGCAAAGGAATTCCCAGTGGAACTAGTGCTCCAAAACAAACATGGACACGTAATTATTCTCAAGCGTCACTTCTTTCCAGTCAGTGGTGTATATACCAAAAATATACTTTTCCATAGAACTACACAGATGCAGTGATCAGACACGGACACGGAATAGTCCAAACACAGCCACAGTTCAGATATGAAGGCATGAGTGTACTGGCAGCTTTTTTACAAGTTGTTTTCAAATAATAATCCCTAGCACAGGCTGTTGGGAGTGAGAAGGTGGGCCTTTTTGCACACTTGTTCTCATGGACAGCTAGCTGAGTCCCAGACAATGTAGAATGAGAAAGAAATTATACTGGGATTGGGGTGGATGAGCTAGGTCACGCTTCTGAAATGAGGGAGGTGGAAGTGATTATGTCAAGGCCAGATGCTTCACCAAGCCAGGCAATTTCTGGGGACAACTGAGATGTGCAGCCAGTGGGAGGGGTCTCTGAGGATGTGGAATTCCCAGATGCAGAGCAGCACCCCCTGCCCTCAGCCCGTGGCGAGGTGTCAGCAGAGGCAGGAGGCCCAAGTGAATGAGCAGCACATGGCGAGGAGGTGGGCTTGCTTTCAGAAAGCCCCTCCTGAAGGGATAGGGTCCAGGCTTGTCTGTAAGGAGAGTTCTTGGAAGTAAACACTAGATTGGGTTCAACAAACCACTCTGTGCATGCTCAGAGATCTGTTCTGGATTAGTTGCAGTTGGGAGCAATGAAGAAAGGTTTGCAAGGAAAACGCTCTGTGGCTTGTGATTGCTCCAAGGAGGAACATGGGCTCATGATAGGGGCTTTGCTTTAACCTCCATTCAGCTACTGATGATGAAACCAAGGTCTCATTCCTGATTTTACGTATTGCTAGTCAGATTCTATTTGTGTGTGTGTGAAAAATCAATTCCATGGATATGAAGAATGTATGTTGACAGACTCTTCCAGTGACTTCACTGAATTGCCAAAACGGTAAAGTTTATTCCAATCTCCTGCTTCCTGCTCCTTTAGCAGTTACTAACCTGTGAGGAGGGCCCACCCCATCTATACAATGCCCACTGGATTACCCTTATAAGTTTAATGACATGCAACAAATTCTAAAAGATTGATGAAGGAGAAGCCATTCTGGTCTTTCCTAAACAAGACTTTTCCTTCATCTGGTTCATAATTCCAACCTGAATCATGCTTCCACCAATTTACCTTCATAATTCCAACCTGAATCAACTGGAATCATGCTTTCCACCAATCAGACTTTCCACCCTTCATGACAGGGAAGTTTATTCAAATCAAGGATACATTCCTTCAGAAGAAATCTGTCAGGAACGGAGAATCCACTCCATAGCAAGAGTGAATTGGGCAATACCTAAAGGGGGCAGGTCCCCCCAGTTCTCTCTAACACCTTCTTTTCTCTCTCTTTCTGACACCCTGTGAAGAAACATCTGTATATTATTATTATTATTATTATTATTATTATTATTATTATTATAACATTTCTATGCCGCCCCTTGCCGAAACCTCGGGGCGGCTTACAACATGATAAAATACATTGAAATACAATAGTACATAATAAATTACCATTAAATATAACAATACAAAAAATACATTGATTTACAAATACAAAATTAAAATTATCAGTATAAAATAAAAATATAGGAGGAGAAAGAGAAGGAAGAAGAAGTTGCCCAGGCCAGATCATATTTTTTAACAATTGAAATGATGTTTAAATAAAAAGGTCTTTACCTGGTGCCGAAAAACCAGTAACGACGGTGCCAGGCGGACCTCTTTGGGGAGTGAATTCCATAGGTTGGGCGCCACCGCAGAGAAAGCCCTCCTCCGGGTACTTACTCTCCTAATTATTGCCCTATACTGTTCGCTTTGTGTGGTCTTGGTGAAATTAGGGTGTATCTGAGTAGGACTTGGACTTTGCTTTCTTTCTGTCAAAGGCCTGTGCAGTAGTTGCTGAGTTATGTTCTAAAGCAGGATTGAGAGGAGGGGCGGGAGGAGAGAGCTGGTGCACAGGGAAGGGTAAGTTTATGGACTTCTGAGTCGGAGTGTCAAAGAGTTCCTTAGGTCCATCAAAATAACCGTTGTAATAAACAGGAACGTTGATAGGTGGATGTGCCCAGTAAAGGAGCATATTCCCTTTCTCCCCCTCTCTGTCTCTTTCTGACACTCCCCATGTCTTTCTCTTTCTTTCCACTGCCCCCTTTCTCTTACTTTTTGCTACACACATTTCCCCTCTGTTTCTCTGTCTCTTGGCAGCACTGCCTCCTCTCCCCACTCCCTCCTCCTTTTGACCCTTGAAATTAAGCTGAGGCCTGCAGGTGGCTCAAGGGCTGCAAGCTGCCCACCATCCTGTAATTTCCATGCAATTCCAGTCATCCTTCCTCTTTTATAGTCCCTTTTCAAATATGGATGCTATGCTGTCTAGTTTTCTCTCAGGGTGAATAGCATCTTTCTTAGAACATCAACCATTTCAAATCTAGAAGGTTTATTTTGCTAAGAATGCTTGAGTATGAGCATCTCAACCTAAAGACCTGAAGATGTTTAATTGGCTGATTAGTTCTGGCATTTAATAATACCACTTTGGGGTTATTATTTTGTTCTTCCAAAACACTCCCTGGAAGAAAAAAGAAAGAAAAACACTTAAGCATTGTTTTCACCAGTCGCCTCCCTAGCTGTCTATGTTGTATTTAAATAATTGTGTACTACTTCTATAAATGGTCCCAACAATCTGCTCCTCCCCATCTTATTTTATCCACTCCACTGCCAACTCTAAAAAAAAAAAAAGAGAGATGTGCTGCTTTTCGGTATCCTTGTCTGAACTCAATTCCCCCTACTTAGACCAGGGCTAAGGAAGATGAAACCCCATAGATGTGGCTGGATTCCTAGTCCCATCAACCCCAGCTAGCATGACCAACAGTTAGGAGGTTGGCTTTTGTAGTTGAACAACATCCAAAGGAGCATCCTTGCCTTCAAGGAATCCTGCTTGCTTTTCATAGCTTCTTTGACTCCATGTATTAACAACACAAGCATCCTCTTTGATTGCTTGCCCTTTCCTAATCTGCAGTACACATTCCATCTGAGCATCGGCTATTGTGGTTTTAAATAACTTCCAAGCATCCTAACGAAATCTGATCGTCCTAGCTTTTCCTGTTAACAAAGTATTTCCCAATGCAAACAACTCAGATTTCCTTGGCAACTTTCCACTTATTGTAGATACATGCTGAATTTGCTAGTCCTGCACTCACAGCTCCTGCTAAGATTTCTGAGGTCTTGCACCTGACATTTGACACCCATCAGAATTCATTCCAGGCTTTCTTGCCCTTTCATCAAGCCTTCTGCAGTCTAAGATCCTGCAGATGAGACGGGCTGCAACTCCAGTATCCCCAGTCAGCATGTCCATTGATGTCTAGGGTTAATGGGAGTTCTAGACCAACCTATTTGGCAGGCTCAAGAGTCAAAGAAGGCTGCAGTAGCCTCTTCTGTGAACAGCTATTTCTGATATCTAGAAACTTTTTCTCTTTGTCACAGCTTCGAGATACACAAGCAGAGCAATCCTACAGTGGAGAGGGAAAGTCCATGGTAGGGGAACCCTTCCTTACCATGAGCTGAGGGCTCATGCCAGTGATGCAGAAGGTAAGGGCATGTGGCTTTTTTCTTTACTATTTCACACTTCGAGGCTGCTTGCTTGCTTGCTTGCTTGCTTGCTTGCTTGCTTGCTTGCTTGCTTGCTTTCCTTCTTTCCTTCTTTCTTTCTTTCTTTCTTTCTTTCTTTCTTTCTTTCTTTCTTTCTGATCTCACTGGTTCCAAAGAAGCACCCACTGAGAACCACCGCACCACAGTTCTTCCCTGATTCCAGGGGGAGCTATCAGTGGACCTTAGATCATGCAGATCCACAGCCGCTCCTGGCCTGTTCTTCACAGATCTCTTTTTGTGCTCTCTGTTCTCAGAGTAACCCCAATAGCAAAAGACCCACCTGTACCTGGCAGACTTTTGGCACCTCACTAGTGTTCGTGGCTTCTGCTTATGTAGCAGGCCACATTTTCTCTCTCTCTCACACACACACACGAGGAATTTGCACCATGTTCAGCTGCAGTTTGCACAGTCTGAGTAAAGTTTGGCCATAATTTGAATGAAGTTCAACCAAGATTTGCACAATTTCTTCTATCTATGCCCACAGTGTATGCAACCTATGCTGATTTCCCTGGTGGTAAAAACAAAATCAAACAGAAATTACAGCCCACTTAAAATGCACAAGACTTCATGCTGCCTCAACTCTTACCCAGACGAGATTGCACCAGCACCGGGTTGATGCACTGGGCCACTCTCAGGAATTTCCAGCCTGCAACTGGACTCCTTACATGGTGGAGGCTTGTAAAGCTGGGTCTCCCTCCCCAGGGACAGATCTTTTCCTCTGCCCTCATAGGAGAGCTGAGGAATCCAGGGGCTCCTGGGGTGCTTCCCTAAGGACCAGCCAATTTGAGGGTCGCTCAGATGTGCACTCCCATAGCCCTCATGGGAGATGCTCATAAGCCTCTCGGCCTGGAAGCCTGCAAACATCCAGTGTATGTTATGAGGTGTGCTGGTGGCAGTTCCCACCCCAGCATGGCTCTGGTCCTGCATTTTATCCAGATTTAGGGCCAGGGAAGGTTGCCCACCAGCTGGGATCGGCAAAGTTCCACAGCCACTGCCTTTCCCCATCCCATAGCATCCCCCTCCAAGGGTCAGTGGCAACCTCAAGAGAGCAGCAGGATGGATCGTTCCCTGCAGGTGGGGCAGGGAGTCAGCCTGCACAGTCCCAGCACCAAGGCTGGAGGACCTCAGTGCTCCAACATGGGAAAATCCCATGATCTCCCAGACAGATTCAGAAACTGAATCCCCCATCCATCCAACTACGGATGCCACCAACTGGGTCACTGGCAACTTTTCAGTTCAGGAAAAAAGCTGAATAAATGTTTGTTCAAAAGTGAGGTTTTATAGAATTGTGAAGAAATACCTTGAAAGAACCTTTCTCATTATCCCAGGACTTGTGCAATGAAACTGAGGGGTGGTGGCTTAAAGGAAATATATCTTCAATTTGTCTATAGAGTTCACTGCCCAAAGATGCAAGGATAGCCACTATGGTTATCCTTCAGAGGCTGCACTTTTCCAAAAAGCTCTCATCTTAAAAATTGCTTTAAAGGGTGCATATTAAGAACAATTGCATACCAAAATTGTTTCTAGAAATATTTGCAAATGTTCATGATATTTGAAAATCACAGACTGTTGCCTGAGCTAGATAGAACAGATGTGTAGACATACCAGCCTGAACCTATCAGGAACTGTTTGGCACTCTCTATCTACCACCTTTGACAACTGGCCAGGTTCCCAGGACTTGAAATGAGGCACTCCATTCTCCAGGATTTGAAAATGCTTTCATAAGGGGAAACATCTAAAGAACTCAGAATAGGATAGGTAATAATAAAAAGGTTTTAAAACTATCATCTCTAAATATATTGAGCTCCAAAGCCCGAAGAGCAGTTTTTCCATGTGTGAAATGAATTCCTTCAATAAATATTTCAACCCACTAGCTTTTCAAGTATTTTTGTTCCCCTAGGTAAATCAGAAGTTTAACCTGAGCAGCCCATCCCATGCTAAATTCCAAGATGTGTGTGTACCCTCCAGGACCACTACTTTCTAAGATTTCCTTCCACCATTCCATCCAGGATCAATGCTAAATATAATTTAGAAAGGAAATATAGCCATTTCCTACCAGCTGCTTCCCCTCCCCATCTCCCCAGAAGCCCCATAAATGATAGATTTCCTGGGGCAGGTGTGGTCTGGGAAAGAGAAAACAGAGTCCACTGTAACGTGCATTATTCTGCTTGACATCTCACTTTGATGGAGACAAGATGACTCACAAACCGGGGGGACAAAATCTAGCAGTAGGCAAGGTCGGGCTAGATAAGCTTCATGCCTGCATTCCCGGCAGCCATCACAGGTTGGATGGAAGAGTGACATCTGGTGGCCAGAGGAGGAGACTTCTAAGAAGAGGAGGCCCCTGGAGGTTGTTCCTGGCTTCAGCACTGCAGGATCACGGCTGCATTTGACGCAGGCAGACGAACTCAGCTCCCTCACTTGAAGCTAACTCTGCTTTTCATAAAAAGGTTGTGCAGCTGCTTGGCAGGCAGACGGCTCTTTCTTCCCAGTTTCCAGGAATCTTCTGCAACTATTCCAAACTCGCTTCTGCATTTGTCTTCCCTCTCCTCATCCAGCCACCTCTTCTGCCAAAACCATTCTGCTGCTGCTTTTGGAATGCAGTGGATGAACGGACATGGCAAGAGGAAAGATCTACTGCTTCGGCTGCTTTGGTATCCCCAACCCTACACCTAGATTGAATGGGGGGTGGAATGATTGGGCACAACTCACACAGTGACAAGCTCGTCTCTCTACTTTCCTCCTGTTTGGATCAAATCATGGCCGCTGTAGCTCACTAAAAGCATTGCGGGGGGGGGGGGGCACTGCAAGGGGTGAGGGGTCCTGGTTCCCAGGGTCTCTGGTCCCTTAGTCCCCAAGTCTCCAGCTCGTTGATACACTTTGGGCAAGACACCCTCCATTGGCCCCCTCCCTCAGTGAGTTGATCTTTGCACGACCACTGTCAGTAGCTGCCATTACTCCTCACCCGCTTTCTGATCCTTCCCCCCAGGCTCCTTGCAAGAGGCAATAGCATATGCAGTGTTCTCTCAGCCTGAACAAGGAGCAGGTAACCACACAGGTTGCAATGGCAAACGCGAGGCCCAGCAGCTCCTGTGAGTGAGCCTGTGCCTGACCAAACCTACCCTTGAAGCCATCCCCAAAGCTCCACGAATGCAAACCCAGCCCCATTGACAGCAGCCATTGCCGCTTGGCATCCCACACTCTTTCTCTCTCTCCAGGTTTCTTTTGTAAAGAAACAGGCACGAATGCAAAACCAGGACAGGAGGAATGGAGTGGAGCAGCTGGCGCCCTCAGGTCCACTCTGGAACACCGTATTTCTGGGTGTATGGATGCTTTCATTTGTCTGTGGGCAGTGAGGAATGTAGACAACTTGGGTAGTTTTTCAAAAAGACTCTGCTGAGTATGCAGTCCCATTTCTGAAAGGGGTAATAAGTGGCAAGGCTTGAAAAATTATGATTTTGTGATTGTAATAGAGAAGGAGATAAGGGTGTGCCCAGGGTCAGCAATCCTATAATCTGTGACAAACACAGTAAAATGGGCGGCATGGGTTGTCGTTTTTGTGGCTTGCTTTCTAAAATAAAGTGCTTGCTTCCCAAAGTAGTAGGACTCCGTAAAGTCAGTGTGTGAGCATCTGGCTACACTCCTTGTGCATAAGCCTTCAATGCATCCGTCACTGGTGTTCCTGCATGAGGAACAGCTTGGGCTGATTGGATCCAAAGATGCCAGAACCAACAGGATAAAGTTGTTGCCATCACAGTTCTCATCATTTCCGTGCAACGTTAAGCCTAAAGAAATGGACAAGGCAATCCATGAAGGCAAACAATGACAGTGTTCAAAGTATGGGAAAGGGGAGGAGCCTAAAGTATGGGAAACTACAAGAGCAGCCCAATAATGCAAATTCTTCAGACCGAGCCCTTGGCAAACTGTGTTTAAGAGATTGCCCACTTCCTGCTGCACTGGCAGCCAAGCCAAAAGCGCAGCTGCCAGGGCTAGTCTGCCCAACTTATCTCACCTCCCTACCCTGCCCCCATCCCCCTCCCAATAAAATTGACACTGCTACAAGTCCTTGAAAAGGCCTCCAATCTATGAACACTGTGCATTGTGCCGTTACCTGCTGCCTGAAACGGAATGTAAATAGCAGGTTTGATTCTGTATCTTTTGATTTTCCAGGACAAAGGCTGGTGCAGGGTTCTTGTGGGGCAGCAGGAAGCAAAAGCTTTTGGAATTCATTCGGGATGGTGGGAGCTAAGGCCAGGGGCAAAGAAAAGGTTCTGACAAACACCCTGGCAGAGCAGCAAAGCTTCTTGAGAAGTCAAACGTGTTACGATAAACAGCCCTGCCTTTCTCCTCTCTCACTTCACAAGGGAAACACTGCTGTGTTTTCTTGCTCAGGTCCTGCTGCTCTGTTCTTCCATTTTTTACATCATAGGCTCTGTTTTTCCTTCTTGCTTTCATATCATAGGCCTGCTCCTCAAAACTGTTCTTCCCCCAATGAACAGCTTGGTTCCTCATCTCAGTTCCCTATTCAGACATTCATTAACCCTCCTTCCCCCTTCTTTTTCCAATGGCCTCCTCTCTTAACTGCCTTTCCTCCCATCTTCCATTTTCTCTCCACCTTGTCAACCTGTTGCTCACCTGCCTTACATATCCCACGCCACACAACAGACAAAGGACATCTATTGATTGGATATGTTTGCATCCCAGCCTTCCTCCAAGCCTTCAGAGTGGCCGGAGTGGTCATTCAGCCTTCTCCATTCCCTCCCACGTTACCTTTTCTTTGCAGGAACAATCATAGAATAGTAGAGTTGAAGGCGCCATGAAGGCCATCAGGTCCAACCCGCTGCTGTCGCAGGACACCACGTGACACCATCCCACTCAGGTGGCTGCCCAGTTTCTCCATGGATGTCCCTAATGTGGGAGAGCCCCCCACCTCTCCAGGCAGCTGGTCCCACTGCTGTATTGCTCTGACAGTGAGGAAGCTTCTCCTGATGTCCAGCCTGAATCCGGGTTGCTGCAACTTGAAATGATTATCCCGTGTCCTACACTCTGGAGTGGCCTACACTCAGTGTAAGGTAGGTGAGAATGGCATGGGGCAAGTGGAACAGGGTGCCTCCAGTGGTTGGATGGCTTAGGAGAGATTTGACCTCGGGAGTCCCTGCTCCCTTTCTGACATGCCATCTCCTTCTCCATTAATTGAAGCTAAAACAGTTTGAATGCATACATCATTACCAGGGACAAGTGGAATCTACAAGGAGATGTTGCCACTTGGAACAGGATGCGAGCCGCTCCATTGCATCTGTCTCAGCTCCCCCCTCCCACTCTCCTTACACACTCAACCGTCAGTCAACACTGCAGATGCTGAGCACGTTCATTCCTCATTGGAGTAGTTTAGCTGGCCTTCTCCCTGCCCACAGGGAGTGTCCTGCAAAAGTATTGTGCTTCTACAAACCTGGGGATTTCCCCAAGCCTGCTCACGCCTCATACTTCCTCTGCACATGAGCTGGGTGGTGCTCAGGGCCAGCAGCAAAGGTAAGCATGGCTAAGTACCTGCGGGGCCACACAGGCAGAGCCCCCCTGGCACTGCTGCTCCTTTTCACCATTGCTAACCTGGTTCTTGCCCTGGCATGGACAATTTTGGTGAGGAACAAAGGAAGACGAGATGCCATGGCCTCCTCTTTCAATGGCTCTCTGCCTCTTAAGCAAGCAATCAATCAGTACCACGGACAGGAAAGGGGCAATAGCTACCAGTGCCATGGTGGCAAGAAGGCAGACATGCTAAGAGGGGGAGCCATTGACCGAATCTTGCCCAGGGACCTTCAAAGCAGCTGGAGTCAGGACTGGTGATGAGATCTCAGCTCCAAGAACACTCACACTGTGAACACTGGAGACAGAAGGAATAATAATAAACGAAGAACAGATGTGCATACATTAAGCATGTGTGGCCCATCAGTGCAGGCAGGGGCTTTCTGGATGAGCAGGTGTCAAAATGAACTAGATTGCCATTGTTTTGAAATAGCTGCCCTGTCAAGGGGTATTAAAAAGGCAGAATGTGGTTGAAAGCAGATGGCCATTCGGATGTGCCGTGGAAAGGGATTTCAACACACATTGGCTGTCTAGCAAAGAAAGACCTCGAAATGCAACCTAAACCTGTTCTTCAGTGCACCTCAAGCACCTCTTAGCATCATGATGAAGAAGCTGTGGCTGTGCAGATGGTGTTGGACTCCAACCTTTACCATGACTGGCCACATGAGCTGCTGGCTGGGGCTGATAGAAAATGGAGCCCAACATCATGTGAAGGATCCCCATCTCCGTTTAGCATGCCGGAACCCAACCATATTTATTAGTTATTTATCTCATTCCACTTCTCTTCCACCCCACAACCCAAGGGTTTTCTGGGCAACTTACAAATGTGCAGGTTCCCAGCTCTGCTTTAGCATGAACATTTGGCTTGATCTACACAGTCAACAGACTGAGAAAAGGAATAGTACAATAGACCATACCAACATTTCTGCCTGATATGTTAATTTGCTACTTGCGAGGAGGTTTTGTGTGACAAAGCTGTCCGTCTGTCGTCCATTCTCCCACCTCAGAATCCTGTCACCCAGTTCTGCTGCATGAATGAAAGAGGTCTCTAACGTCACCCATTCCTAGAATACCAGAAAGTTGAAGGTGAGAACTTGGAGTCCTGTCAGCTAGCAGGAACTAGAAAGTATCTTTCTCTTGCAATTACCTTGATGGCTGTTAGTGATATTATCTAATCACCTTCAAGTTTCCTGATAAGCAGCATTATGCAACTGGCGAGATTGAACTCTGAACCTCTCCAGTAGGACTCTCAGTAGGATTCAAATGACTTCAGTTTTCCATAGATCTGACCTGCAGATTCCTCTGCAGACCAGCTCTTTTCAGATTCAATGGCTTTGCAGACCCATTTCTCACTTTGAAGAAAGAGCAGAAGAGCTCGTGCTCATATGAATTTGCACAGGGTGAACAAAATTCTGGATAAGCAAACCCCCAGATTCTGTCAAGGAGTGGATAACAGCAGGGACAAAGCTGACGACCTGCAAAACACAGTGGGGACAGGGGTAGCAAAATCCATACATCCCTGCCCTAGCCTTGCTCACATTCAAGCCAATGGCACTTTCTGTACACTCCTAGAATCAACACCCATTAAGCAGACCAGCATAAAGAAACAAAGCGCTTTCCCAGTGCGTAACCAACAGGGAGTGCTGCAGGACTCTTCCAAATACGTCACAGTATTTGTGCGAGTGCAGACAAGTGTGCGTAATGGTCAGAGTGCTGGCCTGGACTTGGGAGATCCAGATTCTGGTCCCAACTCAGCCCTGAAGCTCACTGGGCGGCTTCAAAGCAGTCCCTGAATTTGGTACCCCTGGGCAGATTGCAAGGGAAGACCTTCCCTCTGGTGGCCTTGATCCACCTCGATAACGGCAGCAGGGAAGCCAGCATCTTGGAGCAGTAGGGGAAAGCAGGCAGGGCCTTTTGGGGCCACGTGCTTCCTGTGGGTCAGCCGTGCTTGGCTTAAACTGTACTGCCTGGCCTAGTGGTTATTCAGAGTGTGCAAAATCCACCCCACCGCTGAATGCAGCCTCGCAGGAGCTCTGTAGCTCTTTTCCTGGCTGCATCCTGCCCGGGTTTCCAAAACTGGGGAGCTGCCCGGAGTCTGGTGAGCCGTAGTGCATGGGCAGGGGTCCGTGTCCACCACTTGTGAACTAGCAGTTATGAGAGCCCGCCCTATCACCATGTCTAAGCATGCAAAGAGGAGGCTAGTGAGCCCACTGAAATGCACATTTCCCCTATCAGTGGGAGGGGGGGGGCTTGTTTTTTTCCATATTTTGAATGTGAAATCTGCAATTCCAATTGATGTTTTAAGGACGTTTTTGGTTGGTTTGTTCTGATCTCAAACTTCGAATGCTTCTGACTTATTGGGGTCTCCTGACTATTTTAACAGGCACTGAGTGTGAAACTCCAAAAGCTGGTGGGCATCTAATACTGTCCTTCTCTTGCATCCCATCTGTCAGATGCTGTCAGATATTAGAACCAGCACATGGGAACTGTCAGTTACAGCAAAATAATCCCAATTTTGTCAGGTGCCTGAGAACATTGCATATCAGCTGTTAAAATACTGTTCAATATTAGTTGTGATTCCGTGTCAATTAATTAAATAATCTCAAATAATTGACACAGCTTTGGGAAATATTTGACTAACCAGGAATTTGCAGGGGATGATTTTTTTATTTATTTATAACGTTTATAACCCATCTAAACCAGCAGGTTTCAAGACAGCTTACAGTACAGCAACACAAAGTATGCTTCGCTTCTGCTTCAGCCTTGAGGCTTAAGGTACCATGTGATTCCACACATTGCAAGGTAAACAACCTGGTTATTGCCCATACATTTCCCTGCTGCTTTAAGAACAATGTAGCTGGGTGGCAAAGCTATCTGCCAGCAGCGGCGGAAGTGGGAGAAAAAGCAACCGTACTGGAGAAACGTTTAGAAGATGTAATATGTTTACAGAGCAGACTTTCATCATTGTGAAACATTCTCAGCAAACAGCCATTATGCCACTAAATTCTAGCCACTGACAGATGTCGGCTGTAATAGTTCCCCCAGAGATATAGGAGCCATATAGTCTGCTCTGAAACAAGTTAAATAAAGCAATATGCAACCGCAGACTGAATAAGGAAGTTCTCCCTGAAATCTGAAGACCCTGTACCTTTCCTAGCAGCACTTCTGTGATTCATGGGTTACTTGAAGCAGATCATAAAACTATGAACCACTGCCTTATCTCAGTGCTGTGCTCCGTTTTTTCTTCAAAGAGCAGAGTAAGATTTTAATTACAAGTTGAGCAATGATTCTGCCAAAGATTGCAACGGATTAGCTCTGCTTACATTTGGCAATGCTATTGGGTTTGCATCATGAATGTGAGAAGGAACTAGGCTTTCGAAAGTGAACTTCACCCAACAGTCATGTATTGTGGGCTGTAGCACATCGGGCATCCACTTTTCCCCCACTGCAGCTCCTCTGATTTTGACTCCAGTCAGACACAGAACCTGAGCAGGCTGCCTCTTAGCCTAATAAGTCCGGCAGAGTTGGATGGCCTCAGGTTGACTCCAAACAGGGAATTCAAGTATGCAAAAGCAAGTGGCCAAACACAAATGTTTTGGCCCAGAATGTGCAGGAGTGGTCAAGATACAGGCAATACTCAAAGCAGTTTAACAGGGCAAGTGGGTGTTTTCCAAAAGGTCTGAGGCACAGCCAAGGTCAAAACACGGGAGACCAGTCAAGTAGAAACAGTCTGGAAGCAAAGTCAGGTGGGAAACCAGAGGTCAGTAGTACAGAGGTTCCAATACATAGCAAGGTCAGGGAAAAATGAATACCAGAGACTAGAGCTGGTGATAAGGTGTTGTTTCCAGCAACTCTCAAGATCAATCAAAAAGATATCTGAACCCCGGCGCTTGGGGCTCAGCGACACCATGTTCAAATGCCCACCTCATGAGGGGGCCCCTATTCATGGAGAGTCCTCTTCAGCAAGCAAGCACTTCTTTGCTTCTTGGCCATCCTTTCATAAATCTTGAGAGGCCAATGTTCTCAAGAACTTGCTGGGGATTCAGCTTCCCCTCTGCCACAGGGACTGAGCTCTCTGAAAGCATCTCTCTTGAGGCTCCTGGACCATTTTGAGTCTTCCAAGGCAACCTGAGGCCATCCATCTCTGATGGTTCCTGACTCCTCCAAAAATTATTCTGGCAGAGGGACAACACCAGGGCTATTGTGATCGTAAGAGCAGGAAGGAGCCGCATGTACTGCCCTGAGCTCCAGATCCATATCATCTATATCAATAGCAGTATATTATCCCCTGCATCTAACACCTGCATGCTTTCCTCTTGCAAGGCAGTCTATATGATCTCCCTTCTCTCAACATTATCCTCACAACAACCCAGTGAAGTAGGTTAGGCAGCGAATCAGTGACTGGATCAAAGTCACCCAGTGAGCTTCATGGCCCCATGAGGACTAGAACCCCAGATCTACACCACACTGGCTCTGTAGAGTAAAGGTGGGGTCTAAATACACACAAATAAAAAAGCTGACAACCTTCTTGATGGCATGTCCTCATTCAGCCAGCTTACAGTAAGGAATGTGACTGTAAATAACAGTATTTATTTATTTATTTATTTATTAAAACATTTTTATGCTGCCCCATTCGCCGAAGCCTCAGGGCGGCTTACAACAATAAATTAAAATAATTATAATCTTAAATTAAAAATATAAACATTAGATTAAAAATACAAAAACACAATATAAAATAAGCCGCCCTGGCCAGATAAAATCCAATAATATTAACAGTTAAAATGCCGCTTAAATAAAAAGGTATGAGCAATATTACTTTTCTATCCCACTTTTTTTTCATTTTGCAAGAAATCCAATCCCCCTCCTCTCTATTTTATCCTCACAACAACACTGTGGAGGAGGTTATGGGCCTGCCCGTGTTTTCAGATCAGTCTCTGAGTACTGCTTTCTGATCTGTAGTTATGACCTGGAAGATTGGCAGGAGCCAGAAATGGAGCCTTTTCAGCAATGGCCCCATCCCTTTGGACTTCCCACTTCCTCATGGCCCCTTTGCTACTGGCTTTCAAATGCATCTTGAAGATTTAAAAAATGTATTGGGTTCTTGTTCTCATTCTTGATTTATTTGCTGGTGTTACATTAATAAGAGGGCTTGTTTCTGTGATATTATTTTGTGAACTGATTTGAGAGGGCTAAGATAATAGACTGGACAAGCCTTGGATGCACTAATCAAGGTCTATGTCAAGATGAAACAGAACACCTTGGGAACAGAAATGCAGAGCACAGAAAGGAAAGATTCAGCCTGAGTTAATGCCGCAGCACCACAAAAGTACAGGCCTTTGCGACCACAGTTTTCCCACATGGCCAGCAGCACATCAGTTTGTGCACACAGCCTCCGAACACAGCCAGGAATGATGACAAGACGGTAAGGCCTCAGTGACACCCACAACAAGAACAGCTGGTCCTCTCATG
The DNA here is from genome assembly GCF_004798865.1 of Varanus komodoensis. Lineage (NCBI taxonomy): Eukaryota > Metazoa > Chordata > Lepidosauria > Squamata > Varanidae > Varanus > Varanus komodoensis. Next base: position 83,546 of record NW_025335356.1, read on the forward strand.
GGCACAAGCAACTGAGCCAGAAGCCTCTTCTGGCCATCTCAGTAGAAGGCTCCATCAGTGGAACAGGAAAACACAGTCCGGCTGAGTTCTGACCCCAAAGTCCTTTGATCCCCAGATATCCATTCATTTCCCTTAAATCAGGCCAACTTTTTGATTGTCCTTGCTTGGCTTGCACCGCATCTTTTCTGATTTTCACAACCCTTGTTTCTGTCTGTGCAACTTTGTTCCCTGATAAAAAAAATTGCCAAAGGTGACACAATTCTACCTTCTACCACATTTTTCACTGCAGGTTATATTACTTATATTTACATAACTAATAACATAACACATTACCATCTGGATCAAAAACTGTGCAATAAACAAACTCCCTTTTAAACTAGAAACTGTCGCTTGCTGCAACGGCTTTTTGGAACTGCAGCTCACCTGGGACTAAAGTTCACCTTGTTAGCTCTCTGCACCACTCCCACATTCAACACACACGTTTTTTCTCTTTGGGTGCAATCACATGCATGATCAGAAGAAGAAAGAAGAATCCCTACAACCCCCAGCATCCTCCCATCAATGTGAAAACTGTAGATTTTTCTTCCTAAACATCAATGCCCTGATGGGTTTTTCCCCCAGTTTTCGCAACTCCACATGTCCCTTTTTGGATTGAACTTTCAGTATTTCACACAAGTTTGTGGAAGCCGCAGCCAAACAAGTCCTCTTCTTGGTTTGTGGTTGTTAGTTGTGAAGTTGCGTCCAACCCATCACAATCCCATGGACAACACTCCTCCAGGCCTTCCTGTCCTCCACCATCCCCTGGAGTCCACTTAAGCTCACACTGACTGCTTCAGTGACTCCATCTAGCCACCTCATTCTCTGCCATCCCCTCCTTCTTTTGCCATCTATTGTTCCCAGCATTAGGATCTTCTCCAGGGAGTCCTTCCTTCTCATTAAGTGGCCAAAGTATTTGAGTTTCATCTTCAGTATCTGGCCTTCTAAAGAGCAGTCAGGGTTGATCTCCTCTAGGACCAACCGGTTTGATTACCTTGTGGTCCAAGGGACTCGCAGGAGTCTTCTCCAGCACCACAATTCAAAGACCTCAATTCTTCGGCGCTCAGCCTTCCTTATGGTCCAGCTTCCACAACCATACATTGCAACTGGGAAAACCATAGCCTTGACTTTACACCCTTTTGTTGGCAGGGTGATGGCTCTGCTTTTTAGTATGCTGTCTAGATTTGCCATAACTTTCCTCCCAAGGAGCAAGCATCTTTTAATTTCTTGACTGCAGTCACCATCTGCGGTGATCTTCTTCTGGTTCTACCCCCAGCCAGAGGGTTCCAGGTAGTCTTGTCAACCGCCCCTCAGGCCTGACGGTGCTGCTGCTTAATGCCAGGTCGGTGCAAAATAAATTTTCCCTCATCCATGACTTGATTGTGAATGAGGGGGGCCGACCTGGCTTGCATAACAGAGACCTGGGTGGGAGGGGGGAGGATGTTGCTCTCTCTCAAATGTGCCCACCCAGGTATCTGGTTCAGCACCATCCAAACCTGGAAGGGAGGGGAGGGGGGATCAGTTTAGTTTACCATGCCTCCATCTCCCTCACAGGACTTCCAGTCCCTTCGAGGCCAGGGCTGGAGTGCCTCTACTTGGTGTTGGGCGACTGAGACAGATTGGGGATTTGTTGGTGTACCGTGCACCCTTCGCCAACAGACTTCCTGCCTGAGCTGACGGAGATCGTCTCGGACCTGGTGTTGAGGCCCCTAGGATGTTCCTCCTGGGGGACTTCATTCTCCATGCCGAGACTGGAATGACCGGGGCGACTCAGGACTTCATGGCCTCCATGGCAGCCATGGGGCTGTCTCAACATGTCACAGGCCCGACCCATGAACGTGGACACACTCTGGACCTGGTTTTCTCGATGGGGCAGGAAGAGGGTGGTCTGAGGGTGAGGAATTTATGTCTGACACCCCTGTCATGGTCAGATCACTTCCTCGTGAGGTTTGTGCTTGAGAGCAGCCTCTCCCTCTGTAAGGGTGCGGACGTGAATCTGTGGGTCCACCCCCAAAGCCGGATGGATCTGGACTGATTCCTGAAGGCCCTGGGGGAGTTTCCGGCTGACAAGACTGGTGCTCCTGTCGAGGCTCTGGTCGAACTATGGAATGGGGAGATGACTAGGGCTCTTGACACGATCACTCCTAAGCGTCCTCTCCCACCAGGCAGAGCCCACTCTTCCCCTTGGTATACATCTGAATTGTGGGCGATGAAGCAGGCCGGGAGACGGTTAGAGCATAGGTGGAGGAGATCACGGGATGAATCTGACCAAACACACTTAAGAGCTCATTATCAGGTCTATGCTGTGGCGGTGAGGGCGGCAAAAAAGAAATTCTTCTCCATTTCCATTGCCTCCTCAAAATGCCGTCTGGCAGAGTTTTTTCGAGTGGTACAAGGGCTGGTCCATCCTGGCCCTAAGAAAGATCTGGTTCCACCTTCAAAGGCCCGCAGTGAAGACTTTGCCAAGCATTTCAGGGAGAAAATCGCTCAGATTCATCACGAGCAAGACTCTACTAGTGATTCAGAGGCTTCTGGGGAGATACCAATGTCACCGACTGGTCCAAAATTAATAGATGAATTTCAGTTATTGCAGCCCGATGATGTGGACAAGCTGCTTGGATGAGTACGTTCCACCACTTGCCTATTGGACTCTTGCCCATCTTGGTTAATAAACAACGCCAAGCACGGGATTGGGACATGGATCTTGGAAGTGGTTAACGCTTCTCTGAGGGAGGGTTGGGTACCTGCCCCTTTAAAGGAGGCGGTAGTCCGACTGGTCCTGAAGAAAGCATCACTGGATCCAGAGATGGCCACTAATTATAGACCAGTGGTCAACATCCTGTTTCTGGGCAAGGTGTTGGATCGGGTGGTGGCGGGACAACTCCAAGCACTCTTGGATGAAACTGATTATCTGGACCCATTTCAGTCTGGCTTCAGATCCGGGTACGGTACTGAATCTGCCTTTGTCGCCCTGTACAATGACCTGTGCAGGGAGAAGGACAGGGGGAGTGCATCCCTGTTGGTTCTTCTGGACCTCTCAGTGGCTTTTGATACCATCAACTATGGTATCCTTCTGGATAAGCTAGCGGGATTGGGGGTTGGAGGCACTGCTTTGCAGTGGTTCCACTCCTATCTCAATGGCCAATTCCAGAAGGTGGTGCTGGGGGACTATGGCTCTGCGCCATGGCAGCTATGCCATGGAGTACCGCAAGGATCCATTTTGTCCCCTCTGCTGTTTAACATCTACATGAAACCGCTGGGAGAGGTCATCAGGAGGTGTGGGCTGCGGAATCATCAGTACGCTGATGATACCCAGCTCTACCTCTCGATCTCCACCAATCCAGGTGAGGCAGTGGCTGTGCTGAACCGGTACCTAGCCAAGGTAATGGGCTGGATGAGGGCCAATAAACTGAAGCTCAATCCAGACAAGACGGAGGTCCTGTTGTTTGGTGGATTGGGCTTCGGAGACAGTGGATTTGACCTGGCCCTGAATGGGGTTGCACTCCCTCTTAGGGACAAGGTCCGCAGCTTGGGAGTGCTTCTCAACCCAGAGCTTTCACTGGAAGCTCAGGTGACAGCGGTGGTGAGGAGTGCTTTCTTTCAGCTTCGGCTGATCCATCAGCTGCGCCCCTACCTGGAGAACAACTGCCTGGCGACAGTGACACACACATTGGTGACATCCCAACTTGACTTCTGTAATGCGCTCTACGTGGGGCTGCCCTTGAAGACACTCTGGATACTTCAATTGGTTCAAAATAGAGCTGCCAGGCTGCTGACGGGGACTGGGTGTTATGTTCACATGACTCCAGTTCTCAGTCAGCTTCACTGGCTTCCCATTGAAGTCCAGGCCCAATTCAAGGTGTTGGTGATGACCTATAAAGCCCTTAACGGTTTGGGTCCTGGTTACCTGAAGGAGCGCTTACGTCCATACATGCCTGCCTGGCCCTTGAGATCAGTGGGAGAGGCCCTTCTTTGGGAACCCTCTGTGAAGGAAATTAGGAGGGTAAGTACTCAGAGGAGGCCTTTCTCTGCAGTGGCACCCAATCTATGGAATGCGCTCCCCAGCGAGGTCCGCCTGGCACCATTGTTATTTGTTTTTCAGCACCAGGCGAAGACCTTTTTATTCAAACGTTATTTTAATTGTTAATATTATTTATTTATTTTATTCTTTGGCCAGGGCGACTTAATTTATACTGTTAAATTATATTGTTTTATAGGATGTTATTTATTTATGTTTGAGAGCTGCCCTGAGGCTTCGGCGAATGGAGCGGCACAGAAGTTCCCTAAATAAATAAATAACTAAATAAATCTTGGAGCCCAGGAAAATAAAATCTGTCCCTACCTCCATTTCTTCCCCATCTATTTGCCAGGAAGAGATAGGACCGGATGCCATGATCTTAGTTTTCTTAATGTTGAGTTTCAAGCCAGCTTTTGCGCTCTCCTCCTTCACCCGCATCAAGAGGCTCTTTCGTTCCAGCCCTGTCAGCTGCAAATGGTAATTGCCGTCATTTGACCCACCTCAGGAACACCTGGTGGGAGCTACACGCGTACTTCTTACCATTGTTGTGTCTGACTCACTGGTGTGTCACAAAGGTACACCCCATACCAAGTTCCTCTTCCTATATCTGCCTTCACGTCCCACTTGTCATCACAATGTTTTCCCGCCTCAGTGAGTGCTAAACTTGTGATGCAGTTATGGGGAGAGGAGGAGTGTTTTCAGCAGAGTGGCGTCCTAGTGTCCCCTGCTTTTCTCAATGCCATTTGCTCATGTGTAGGTGCAGGCATGTGAATCAGTGAGTAATGCAAACCTCTCATTTTTCTTCAAATGCTGCAGGAGGGAGGCTGATCCTGGCTGTGATCAGCATGGAGCACCTTGATAAAAAGGCAGCAGAGATAAGCTTGACCGCCCTGCGCTTGCCTTGCCGCATCCCAAGTTTCTACTGCTCCCTTATTCTCCTGTGCTTACAGGGCAACATTGAACTCTGTTTTCTCCAGTGGGCAAGGGAGAGAAGGTGGAGATGGAAATAGAAAGGGTGGAAATGCAAATGCATCCTCTTTCACATTTGCAGATTACTTAGACTGTCTCCAGATCACAAGCTGGCCACATTGATTGGTGCCAACATTCCTCCGCAGCTTCTTCCTTTACTAGCAGGGTTGCAAATATATGCTCAGAAAACCCCCCAGAATTTGAGTAACATTCACTGCATATGGTTACCCGGTGAAGGGCCTTCTCTGTCATGGTGCCCTGATTGTGGAATACGTACCCCAGAGAGGTTTGCCTGGCACCAATGCTTCAGTCTGTTCCATGCCAGGAAAAACCCTTTTTATTTTCCCATTATTTTAATGTTTAATTTGTCTTAAGGTGGATTGTATTTATTGGACTTGGATGCTGTGCTTTATTTTTTTATTTTTGCTTTATTTTACTTTATTTTGTCTTGCTTTTATTGTAAAACCATCCCAAGACACTTGTAGAGGATGGTATACAAAAGCTTTTAATAGATAGGTAGATAGATAGAGGCAGCCACCTCCCTGATTTTTTCCTTCTTTCACCAGCTGCTGCAGGCAGATCCAAGAGGATGGATGCAAGAATTCAGGGGTTAAAAAGCAAGGAAAGGAAGCCTCTGCTACAGGACAGCTACAGTCTGAATCAGTACTGAATTAAAAGCTATAGGTGAGGACATTTGGGTTGTAAGCTGGCAAGCCTACATACATGAATAGCCCCAACTACTTGAGTCTGGCTTAGGGACTAGACTGGGACTCAGGAAACCTGGGTTCTAGTCCCCACTCAGCTGTCAAGCTCAATGGGTGACTTTGGACCAGTGGCAGACTCTCAGCGTAACAACCTCACAGGATTGTTGTTGCAAGGCCAAAAGGATTCTATGTAAGCTACTTCTGCTCCTTGCAAGAGGACAAAATGTAAGGAGAGGGCACCATAGTTCAGGTCACAGCCCATGAAGCATGATATACCTGCCTGCTATGCCATAATTAAAGATAAGGCACCCACCAGGAAAAAGGGTAGTAGCAATTTTATTTTCAAGACCACTAACATGATTGAATACACTGTAACTCAAACCCAGGCTTTTAAGAGCTAAGTGAGCAAACCAGCTCAGATCTGTCCGTTTCTGTTTGTTCTCTCTTTCGAATAGTTTGGATCTTAACTTCCTCTTGGTCCCAGTTATGCAGGTCATTGAACTGTTGGTCAGTTCTCCTCAAACCCAAACTGCCACTGCGTTCTCGCCCTCACAAGGGAAGGGCTGCTCCTTTCGCCACAGAGGCCCTGAGTGTGAGACTGGTGCAAGGGGAAACTGAGTGGCGTCGGAAAAACATAAACCATTTTATGAGCGCTATAAAATTGCAAGTGACATCAGTGGTGATGTACTGAAGCATTTCCTGTCTGAAACCACTTGTGACTTTCCTGTAGTCAAAAAAAAACAACCCGGCCCCAGCATCCCCCAACCAGATTATTTCTTGGCCTGCATGAGGAAAATGGGAGTTGAAGTCCTACCCATTTGGAAGGCATGAGATTCAGGACAGCAACCTTCCACTATTTTACTCCTTCAGTGTTTCAGACTTGGAACCTTTTGCAAACAAAAAGCACATATATCCAGGAGTATGTCAGTTAATTTTATTGCATAAAATGAAATACTTGCTAAATAACCCTTTAGTAGGCATGAGCTAGTCCCCCACTAGCACACACATACCTCACTTCTGCTCAATGGGACAACCTGGTGTCCTTTGGACAGTAATTCCCATCATGCCCATGTGGGAATTGGTATCTGGGGCAGATGGGAACTGTAGTCACAAGCAGGTCAGGAAAGGCTGATCTTCATCTTGCAAACTTCTGGCAGAAAGAGAGTTGCTGGCCATTTTCTTGCTCCTGGCTGGAAACTTGTGGCTGAAGCAATTCTTTTTTGCAGACAGTGACCAGTGAGATAAACAAGTTTTCACTTCTGTTTAGAAGAAGCTTCAAGAACTGTTAATTTGCCTGGGTGTGTTTTGGTCATGTTTACTTACTAGACTTGCCTCTACCCATCACAGAAAGTTCTGCATTTACTCTTTCCTGGGACTAACCTAACTAGGGGCCTTTCTCTGTATCAGGAAGTATTCTTGTGGGACAATTTGTGCACAATACGTTCACTCGCTGTCGGGGTGAGAAGGAACACACAGCTTCCATTGTGTTGAAGATGTGTTCTTGTGTCACACACCATGTAATTGTGGAAGACGCAAGAGGGAGGTGAAAAGGTGGTGCATATGTTGGGAAAATTTGGATAAACCCTGTCTGAAAAGCATTACTTCTGTGTGCCTTTGCATTGCGGGATCAAATCCTGTCTTCCTTCTCAAAACCAAGCGGTCACTGTTTAAAATGGCATTCCCCCACTCCTTTCTCTCACCTTTAGCAATGCAATTTACTTCTGAGTAGACTTGTAGATCAGCCTGTTTCCAGTAACTTCTTTCCTAGGTGCAGGAAAGTAAAGAGGACCTAGGCAACAGGGCAGATTTGTGCAAAAAAAAAAAAAAACCATTATTTTTCAAAGGATGAGAAGGAGGAAGGCAAATGAGGCATCACAGTCATATTCTAGTTCACGAGACAAGACAGACAGACAGACAGACAGACACAAAGCGAAATGCTGTGATGGGGAGGGAGGCCGCATGTGTGGCACACATTGAAATACATGCTGTGGAAAACTCACAGCATGCAAAAAAGTCATCTGAAGAAAGTTGCTTTAGGAAACATTGCTTTCTGGGAATGCCTATTAGGCCCACAAGTTCTGGCCATGTTGAAGTATTCTTAAAACTGAAAGTAAAACTGTTCACTGGTGCACTGGGTTATAAAAATGTTTCTTTACGTTTCTTTCTCCTTGTGCCGCGATAAAGGCCAGAGTCTTTCTTCCTGTTAGGAAGAAGAAGTGTAAATTGGAGGGGGGGTTTCCAATCAAGAACACTGTGAGAACCAAGGATTTAAGCCTTCCCCAGTCATGCGATGGGCCTGATCCAGTTCTCACTCCACCCACCTTCACCACCATCTCACACACAGTTTCCCAGATGGTTATTTATTTAAAATATTAAGTACATAAGAGCAAAGCCTATGGCAATAGCATTGTACCTTATCTGCATTGTAATTTGCCTAGCCTATCAAACTACTCACTGAAGCTATTACTAGCCAAATACAAAGTTAATGGAGGTGGGGAAAGGCACAATACGCCATAAATAGTTAGCACATGGCAAATCCATTACCATCTTTACAATCCCACAGTACAAATAAATATTTGAGTAGAAGGTACACTATATAAAATCAGTAGTTATAGGCATGAATGTTCATCTAGAATTCAAGAAACTATTTAATCTAAATATACACATAAATAATGGAGTATGGAAACCCTTAGGAGTCTGCCTTATTTCAAATCTCCTAGAACAGATCTTGCAGAAGACAATTCCATTAATCTAAGTGGATTCACGATGAAAGAGCTGAAAGAGCAAGAGCAGTGGGGAAGGACACCCTAAACCTAACCTAAGCCCTGGAAAGTCATGGACTTAACATGGTTGTGTTGCCACCAAGTATTGGCACTGATTTTCACAAGTCCCTTTAGCAGCACTGCCTCTGGATGTTGAGAGGGCCTTCAGCTGCCTCGAAGGACCTCACCTCATATCTGCACTGCACATCAGATTCCACATGAGTTTCCTCCAGGTGGTCAAAGCCTTATATGGTGCCCCTAAAGGACATGTCCGAGTTTATCAGCGTTCATGATTTCCTCATTCAATCAGAGACATCTCCAAGGTGAGCTTCGTCCTTGCTGATCATCAACAGATTTATTTATTTAAAACTTTTATATGCCATCACCACATGCCTCGGCATCTCGGAACAGCTCACAGCATGTACAATTAAAAACAATAAAACAATAACAATTTCCATAAAATTATATAAAAACAAAAACATAAAGCAAAAAAGCAACTGTTAGTGATAAAATATTATTTTTTTAAAATAGCCATTAAATAAAAAGGTTTTAACCTGGCGCCAAAAAGAATATAAACTCGGCGCCAGGTGCACCTCTCCAGGGAGCACATTCCATAATCTGGGTGCCACCGCAGAGAAGGCCCTGCTCCGGGTAGAGGTTCTTTTTATCTCCTTTAAAGAGGGCTCCCTGAGCAGAGCCTCTCCCGCAGATCTTAAGGGGCATGAGGGCATGTAAGGGAAGAGGCGCTCCTTCAGATACCCTGGTCCCAAGCCGTTCAGGGCTTTATAGGTTAAAACCAACACCTTGAATATATCTATTCAAATATATATACCTATATGCTGAAACTACTCAAGAAGGGGTGTTCAAAAAGGGGGTGCAGACAGGAGCAGTGCATTGATATGTCCATTCCAGACTCTTTTATCATTTTTACCAATTCCATAAGAGGCAGTTGCACAGGTCAGCTCAGTATCCGGATTCAAGGTAAATCACATCAGAACAGAAGGTGTACTGATCAATGGTTCCTCTAAGGTTTAGGAAGCTATCAGACACCTGACGAAAGAGGGGAAACACAGGGGTTAGGTAGGCTAGAAGTGCACTGCATGCAACCAGCTGGGGAAGAAGGGCTGAGGTGGGACCATCTTGTAGTTTCTTCCCCCACTGATGGGTCACAGTGGAGGCTTCCCCTGCCCAAAATGACCACGTTCATGCATCACAGCAAGCAGCCCTGCACTGCTTCTGTGGCTCACAGGTTCTTGCCTGGACCAAGCAGTCGGAGCCACGTGGTTTCACAGAAAGATACTGTAGCTTCCATGCTTCCTGCTTCATCCTTCCGCTCTCACCACACGTCCCAGCAGTCCGTGGAAGCAAAATCCCCTGATGTTTTGCATTGTTCTCTCTTGTCCTCTGCTGCCTCTTCCTGATCGTCCCTGAGGTTTTGTGGTGGGTTGTCTCTCTTCCCCTTCCCAAATGTACCTGCATCTCTGTAACACTTCCTAGCCACTCCAGCCCCCAGGGAGTTTTTATCAAATTAAAATAAGCCTCTTTACTGTGTTCCCACCTTCTCCCTCCATGCATTCACCCACCTTCTCCTTCTTTCAGAGAATAAACAGTGTGATGGGCATATCTTTCAGCTAACAGAATGAAAACAAGTGAGGATGTGTGTGTTGCTAGGGAGCTGTGCGTACTAGAGATCAAAGCTCGCCATCCTTGAGTGTCTTCTTTCTGTTGCTGCTCTTCCCACAGGACTCCATGGTATTTCCTCACCACCAATGCTAAAATGGAGCTCCTGGGTCCAGACATCACAAGAAGCCATGCTGAAGCACGGAAACCTTACACCCATCATTGTATCTCTCCATGATGTCAGGAAACCAAATGTGCCAAGCTGAAACTCTATGGCTGGGTTCTGCTAACACAGCAGACTAACAAGGGTATGAACTCACCGTGGGTTCTCATGCAGCACAAAGCTGGGCAACATAGTCTTCTGTCTCCCTCCAGCCAAACTTTGCCAGCCTTCTACAATCTGGTGGCTTTCAGAAAGGCCACCTTAGCAGCTGAAGGAAACCTTCCTGTATGCATATTTTGTCTCAATGATCGACCAGCACAGAACCTAACATCACATTATGGAAATCTATAGTATTAGAAACCACGCGGCATATGGAGAAAATGTCATAGGGTGGGCTTGTTCATTCCTGCAGCCAGTCTGGGGAAAGTAAACACTCTCCAGATTGGGCGTAATTTCCTCCTTTGATAAGCTGCCACGCCCTGTATCAATCTGCCTGACTGGGTTATTCATTGGCTAATCCTTATTGTCCCCACTTCTTCTGGACAAAGCTATAAGAGCTCCTTACGTGCAGAAGCGAAGCAGTCTGCCTCAGAAGGCTGCTGAAACCCAAAGATTTGGAGTGGCTGGCTGAGGTTGCCCAGAGAAGGAAAGCAAACAGCAGGCAAAGGAGCGCGGTAGAGAAGGGCGAGTGCGCCTGCGGGCAACATTTGCCAGTGGGGAAGGAAGAGCACTGAGAGCTGGGAAGAAGGAGACAGCTCGCCTGCAGAACAGCAACGGGAACGAAAGAGGGGACTCTTCACTATGGATGTGTCTCTGCACACTGAGAAACAGCCCCCAAAAATGCCTGACCCACAATTCCCTCCTGCTGGGCCAGCACCTTCCATGGGCTCTGGGGAAAATCCCCTTCCGCCTCCCCAGTACCAGGCTTATTACGTCTCCCCTGACGCAAGATTCATCCAAGGCCCATCTGCTCAATTTCCACAGGCTGTCTCCATCCCAAATAACCACCACAGGAGAGCACCCGACCACCTGTCCTACTCCATCTTCACCATGATCTGCTGTTGCCTACCCTTGGGTATCGCTGCCTTGATTTATTCTATAAAGGTAAGCCAGTGTGTTAAGGTGTGAGTGAGAGAGGCAGTGTTATGAGGCTGAGGGGATCACAGGGTCACATCCAGGTACACAGTGAGATGAGTGCCTGTGCAAAGAGGAGCTGTTGCCTATTTATTTAAGGCAATAATTACTATCCAAAGCAGACACAAGAGCAGAGAACACAGCTCATCCTGTAGATGTGTACACTGTCAGAACTAGATCCCAGAGGAAACCCGGAGAAGGTGGCTGTCCTTGAAACTCTGCTTTAACTTTGAGTTTTGAGAAGCCACAGTGAACTTCAACCAGAAACCTAGATGAAAGCCAACATTGCAAAAGTAGGCCAGGTAAGCTACTTTATGGAGGAGAGTCCTCCACTTGAAGAACTGTCAGAGAATAGTCCTTCATTTGAAGGAGCCCTCAGTCTGATGCTCCAAGGCCAAGCTTAAAATCAAAGGACTTTAAGAAAAGAAAGCAGGGGCCTCGAAGGTGGCCTTCAGTGGTTAGCAGGCACATAAGCTGCCTCATCTGTCGATGGTAAGATGCATGATATTTCTAAATTTGCATCCATTGGTCCAAATTAGCGTAGTGAATATTATGCCAGTATGAGCCCTCTCTTTCTTGTGCAATGCTTTTCCTGTAACAATCAGTAAGTGGCCACCCTGAAAAGGTTTAAAGTTAATATATAGCTCTAAATTAACAAGGACTGCAATGCAGACCATGCTGGTTTTTAGCAGTTTGATATATGCTTTAACATGTTGCAGCAAGCGTATCATGGTCCTTCGGTCTGCTTTTGCTGCTCATTAGTACACCAACTAAACTTTCCCTGAGAACTTGAAACTGCAGTTCTCCGTGACTGCCTGGCTCATCTCTGGATCTGCTGTCCTTGGCAACTCACCTCACCCAGGAATTCCAGCCCCTCCTCAACTTCTGAATCAGAATCGGATTCAACCATTTCTGAATGCTGCGTTATAGGAGAAGACCAGTCCCTATATTATGCTTTGTTTGGTTCTAACATCAGCCCACATGGACATGGCTAAGTGTCTGACAGCAAAGAATTTTTCCTCAGGATAGCTCAGGGCCATCCACTTCTTCATGCCAAATGTATTCTTCAGTAGCAATTTTTTACGAATGTATTACTTTTATTATTTATTTATTGCATTTCTACCCCATCCTTCCCGATAAAACGTCTCAGGACAGCTTACAACAATTAAAAGCAGTGATAATAATAAAAGTGCAATCAATATAAATAAATAAATAATGGCAATACAATAATTAAAACAATAAATAGCAGAACAATAACATTCAAATCCAACAAAACTAGAGAAACTAAACTTTTCCCTCTTCCTCCACAGACGCGAGAAGCCAATGACATGCAAGACTATCAAACTGCTCAACGTCACTCCATGAAGGCCCGCAGTTTTGCTCACATAGCGCTTGGGTTGGGAATTTTTTTCTTCCTTGTGTACATCACTCTAATAATTGTTTTTTATGCTGTGCTCATCCCTCAAATGACAGTTAATCCCTGAGGAAATTCTACCAGATGTTCACGACCCAAAATATCACCCTTCTTCTTGATCAAGAAGTCAAATATGATCAAGCTCCTTGATCAAGTTGGACAGCAAGCTCCTTGAATCAGTCCATAAAGAGAGGTGCTGCAGGACGGGTTACACTAGCATACGCATCCCATCATTTCTGTACACTCGGCTCAACGACCAGAAATGTAATATGTGAACTGCAATACGTTGCATTGGAGGTCGCATCCAGTGATGTGCAAGTTCCACCTAATGATTCTGCTGGCCCACCCACATCAAGGAATGAACATCATGACCCCTCTCTATGAGAAACACATTTCCAGAAATGAAACACCCAACGAGGGATGAGAAACTTTGTGCCAAGGATTAAGACAGGAAGAATTTAATTACTTAACTGCTCCAGTTGTTCCAATGTTGAAATAGTATGATTCAGCCCCTTGAAGCCAATAAACAGACTTAGAGCACCTCCTCCCTTTCTCATGTCCTGTTTTCCTTCCTGTTCTGCACTCTCTCCTGTCTTCCTCTTTGGACCCTCTGCCCCATGCTTGGCAGCCTCCCACATTTAGTGCCGTACGGTCTCCAAGGCACCATAGAGGGAAATGTGACATCCTTGCAGCAGTCCTTTTGTCTTACCATGAACAGCTGCCCAACCCTCTTCCCCACGCCTCTTCGCGCACTTCCCCACTTATATAGCCAGTGTGGTGTAGTGGTTAAGAGCATGGGACTGGGACTCAGAGGATCTGGGTTTGAGTCCCCACTCAACCATGGAGCCAACTGGGTGACTTTGGGCCAGTCACAGACTCTCAGCCCAACCTACCTCACAGGGTTGTTGTTGTGGGGATAAGATGGAGGAGGAGATGTAAGCTGCCTTGAGCCCTTTGTAGGAAAAAGGCAGGATATAAATTGAATGAATGAATGAATGAATGAATGAATGAATGAATATCAAAGCAGTGAACTTTGCAGCAAAGTGTCCTGTGTGGTTCCAACTCCAAGGAGGGACCTGTGCTTTCAGCAAAAGGATACTCTAACAAAACTCGTTTGACAATCTCTGATTGTTGGTTCAAAGGGACCCACAAGTCTGTAATCTGAGACAATCAGGGATCCTGTTCAAAGGGAGCCACAAGTCTGGAGCCTGAGACAATCAGGGATCCCATGGGCTGAGCACTATAAGTTAATGCACATTAAGTACACATGCATATGTGCTAAAGGAAAAATGAATCCGCAACCCTTTCCCCCTCACAAAGATTTTACTTCCAGAGGCTGAACAGAGAGAGATGATGAATGCTGGGGTCAACAAATCACACTAAGAAAAATATTAGGGATATCTGCAAAAGGCAAATGTGAGGGCATTGGTTTACCGCAGAATGGAAAACTGGCTCTGTGCTCAGGAAACAGAAACAATGAAATTGCATGTTATTTCTTCCTTCTTCCGTCAGCCCTCCTGCCTCCACTGCATCTGAGGCCAGAGCACTTCAGTCACGTGGGATGATTGAAATAGCTCAGCCAAGCACAGCCACCAGTTTCATTATCATGACAAATTCCATAGCGCAGCCCTTCCCAACTTGATACTCTGTAAATCGTGCAGACTTCAGATCCATCAGTCAGTATGGGCATTGCTCAGGCATCCTGGGAGTTGAAGTCTGGTAGGGACCAAGCTGTGGAAGGCTTCTGTAGTGCATCTGGATATTATGAATGATATAAACTGACTTCTGCCCTATAGTCTGTACAAGTTATGATTTCATTTAAATTTAATCACTCTTCTAATTTGCATCTGCACTGCTGTTCAGTGCAACCATGCTTGGAAAGTGAGGGACTGCCAGGACAAGTGCAGAGTAATTCATCCACTGAAAACATCACCTACTGCAAGTAGGGACTCTAAATGGCTCTTGGAAAAGACTCGGGTTGATATGTCCAGGATATATTTATTCACTCCCCTAAGCTTCAGATTCGGCTGCACATTTGTGAAATTCACTCTCCTTTTGCTTCCCCTTTAACTTTGTGGCTCTATTCTCTTTTCCTGCCAGCAAGTGAGGGCTTGCATCCTTCACAGGCTGAGCAAATTCCAGCCTGGAAACACCTTGGTGCAAGCTGCTGCCTGCCAACAGGTGACTTCCTGCAAGAGGTTTGCCTCCAGTTCGTGTGATGAGAGTCCCAGCTGCTTGTCCTCTTTCCTTTGCCCCAAAGGCAGTGCCAGTTCCAGGTCTTTCAGGAGCCCTCACTGGAGCCCCTCCCTCATTGTCGGCAGCTTCTGTGGCCCTCCCTCCTCTTCCTCATCATGGCTCCAACTTCGTTGCTCTTTCAGCAAGCAGACAGGGACTTATGCCACGAGCACTGCAGCTGCCTGGGATGGAGGGAGAGGCCAGTGAAATGCTTGCTATCAGCCCTGCTCTGAGGTCTTCCCCAGATTTGCTGCCTAAGAAGCACTCATCAAAGGATGACCCCGGGGAGACTGAGGAGGGGCCACGGCAGGAATTGCCACGTGAGTCATCCTCACACAACACTACAGGGGCATGGTGTTGCTTCTGTTCCCAATCCTCCCCTTAAATGTGATTTTCTTTTTAGAGTTCCTGGTCATTTTCTAAGTTACCTGTAAGTTGGTTTGGGTTCTCACATGAGCAAGGGAAACTGGACACAAGATTTTAGAAGTCAAATAAAGAGACAAACCTTAATGCTCCATTCCTTCCTACTATGCAAGTCTAAGGTTCAACAACCTAGAAAGGGCTATTGCTTCTATATAACCTGAAGTGCCTGATCCGGCCTAATCTTGGAAGCTAAGCAGGGTCAGGCCTGGTTGAAATTTGGATGGGTGACTTAAAGTTGCGAACCGGCCAGAGAGCTTTGTCTGCAGGTGGTATAGAAATGTTTAATAATAATAATGATGATGATGATGATGATGATGATGATGAAATGAAATGTATTTGTGGCTCTGTACACCAGTCATGTTGCCTACACCATGTGCTCCTTGATCAACTCCCTGGTGTTCTTTCACTTCAGTCTGAGCCATACCTTGTTGTCACATGTTTGTCTGTGAGTGATCAGGAATGGACATTTCCTCTTCCAAGCTCCAGTTTTTAATTGTGGGAATCCAAACAAGGCTTGCAACATTGTCCATGTAATCGTATGCACTTCACACTGAGTTCAAAGGGGCTTATTGCAACGTGTGCACAGAACCGAATCAATATGATCAGCTTATCTGGCAGGTGAATCAAAAGTTATTTGATAGACTAAAAATAGCAGATTATGTAAAGCCCTTGTTTTAGTAGAAAACCTGTACATACCATTTTGCAATAGAACTTCCAGCGAACTTCACAAAAACAAGATAGGAATCATAGTTGAAATATAGCTGGGAGACCAGGGAGAATAAAAGTGTCTTTGCCTGGCACGGAAAGGATAATTACTTGGGTGGACCTCTCCAAGGAGACAATTCCACAAACAAGGTGCCACCACCAGCCAGACTCTCTTTGATAGACACATGCAGGAGTGCCTCCATAGATGGTCTCAGTGTTTGCGCAAGGAGGAAGCTTTCCCTTAAATATCTGGGTCCTGACTTGCATAGGTTTCTCAAGTGAGGATGACTCAAGAGAACGCTTCCTCCTGTGAAACTTTCCAAGAGGTTGCATACCATCAGCAGGTAGCTTGTGTGGTAGGCTACCACCACCCTAGATTCATCCTTTTTGTCGAAGTAACACATTCATGCTGACCCATGTCTACTGACCCTCTGGCCATAGAGGGTCTTACTTTTCAGTGCTTGGTTGGAAGGGATGTCAGTCCTCCTTTTGAAAGCAGTTTCTGTCTGAAAGGCCACCCTGTCCATCTCCGGGGCAGGGAAACAGAACCCTCAGAAGGTCCTTCAGAACTTGAGGGACAATGGAGGAGAAGTTACAATTCACATACAAACTGGCAGATTGCAGGGTCACAATCAACCCCACCATGACGAGATGTATTCAAACTGAAACATACATTGGTTCTTCTCTATATGCATTGGCTCATGCACATTTTATGCATGTATCCTCCCTTGTCCTCTTTTTCTTGTGATATACAAGCTGCTTACTCTTGTTTGGTTCTTTCTCTCCCCTCCCTTGTCTCCCTCCTCCTCTCTCCTTCCTTTACCTCTTTCTTCCTCTCTCTCCTTCCAGCTACCCTCATTCAGCAGTTTAAAAGAAAGCCTCTACTGGTGCAAAGATTATTTCTTAAATGCCTGCACCGAGAGGAGGAATGACACCATTTGGGGGGTTATCACAACACGGAGAAAGCAATGACAAATTCATAAGCCAGAATTAGCCATGAAACATCCTGTACTGGCATAAAAAATTTCCATTGGCATCAAAATCATCCACTGACATCAAAACTGTCCTTTGTTCGGAGATGACAGCTTGCACGGTGAGGCTCCCTTATACCATATCTGACCCATGGACAGTTATTTCATTACATGAACACAGGCTGGCTTGCGCCCATCAACGCAGATCGAAGCATAAGAATTGTAAATTAAATAGAAATACCCCACTTTTCACATAGTGTGGAAGACTGTGTCTGTGTGCCTGCCTGGTTTGCTCTCCAGGTGTGAACAGCTGATGGGCCAGTTTCAAGGCCCCTGCTGCTCACCGTCCTTGTGGCTCTTTGATGTTAAACCATGGGAAGCCCATTAAATAGAGGACACCATCAAGGAGAAACTTCTGCTCCAAAAAGTTGGGCACCTGGGCACCCTGTTCTGCACGCTTTCTTTAAAGGAAATCACTAGCACTTTGGATTGTGCTCAGAAAGGGGACAGAAGCCATAAAAGATCTTTCCCCCTCAAAGAATACTATTATATGTCATTCCCTCAGCACACAGCTGTGGGACTGTTTACAGAGGACTAAACATTAAAACGGCATATAATAACCAAAAAGAAAGATGGCCACATATACAACCACTGCAACCAACACTGGAGAGACCGTAAGAGTCCACCTTGAGAGACATGTTCCTCCTTCTCTTGGGCGCATGAATTGCATCTATGCTGTGACTTGTGCATGTAAAAGAAAACAGCAATGCTTTTGTAATATTCAGAAATACTGTTTTATTCATATGCAAAGTTATGTAAATAGACTAAATCATTCAGACACCAAAAGGATTGTATGTGCTAGTTTGGCTTTGTCAGGCCCAAGAGAGCCCTGGGTGCTATACAGCAGCCATGATGGATTCCCATGGAGAGGAATTCTGGCTCAGTGTAAACTACTTGAAAGTCCATGGAGTCTTAGCAACAGCCCAAGCACGCCCTTGGCATCTGGCCTGATGACAAAGACAAAGTACGCTTGTCATCTTCTGTTCAGATGCCATAGGAGCAGCAACAGGCATCTCTGTAGATACCTGCATGCTTAGGCTTAGGCTGCCTTGGAAGGAGAAGCTGATGAGGAATGAGCTTATGAAGTAATGGGAAGGCCATGAAGGGACCACTGGAGACCCCTTCAACTAGGCTATGCAGAGTGGAATGACACCTCTACCCATGCGCTTCATTAGCAAAGCATATGCTGTAACCTCATGTCTAAGCAATATAAAAAGAGTTTCAGAATAACTTGGAGAAAAGGAGGAGGAGACATAATAACTTGGAAGGGGAAGGGGAAGAATGCTGGGTCAGACCAGGGGTTCATCAAGTTCAGCAATCTGTTCAGGGAAAACACCAGCAGAACATGTGTGAGGAAGGCCCCTCCCATTTATAGAATGAATAAATTGGACACATTTACTCATTCTACTCCAATCTGCAGCTCGAAATCATCGTCATCCTTCATTCATCTCTATGCCATCCGATAGCCAAAGCTCTCCGCATGATTCAAAGTTGCCTTCCACCTTGGGCGAAAATGATGGCATTCAAGCTAGGCAAAGAGGTGTGCCTTTCATTGCTTTAGTGAAGCTACGGTCAAAAGGAGTCATGTCTTTCCCACCCCAGAATGGAAGTGCCCACTGGTAGGTTAGCTTGTTGTATAAGATTGCTTTGTTTTTGGTGTTTTGTTTTTTGTAAACAAACAGAGACTGTCCAGAGACTTTTAATATTGGGACAGCCTACAAAAACCTTTAAATAATAAACAAACAAACAAACATCCAAATCATGATCTGCTAAACTCCTGTCTCAGCCCATCTGGTTACTGCTAAGCACATAGCTTGTTTCTCTCCGTTTATTTGCGAGACTAGAATGTTGCCAGTATTCTGTGTTCTGAAAGCATTTTGCAGAGGAAATCAACTGCTTTTAGGTTCGGCATCTATTCCTTTCTGAAAGCAGAAATGGAGAGCAAGTGCCAGTACCCTCTGATGCTCAAGTTTATAAAAAGAAATATGTAGAGAGAAATTCAAGATGGATACACGCAGTAAAAAGAAGAAGCAGGGCAGTACGTTACAAGAACTAGATGAGTTCCAGGGCCCACTGTACCACATACACTGCTGCGCTGTACAGTGATTGTCCTAAAGAATCAACACACATATTTATGAATTTTTTGGATGAGAAAGAATATATGCTGAGAGCTTTGCAGTGCATAACGGGAAATTTGCAACATGCATCATCCTTTCCCCTTGCAACGGTATATAGGTAAAACTAGAAGAAGTAACAGAAATGCAGAATATATTAATAACATCGTACATCAGACTGTGGGAGCACCAATAACTGAGACCTAGGAAGAGTAATTTGCTGATATCATTTTTTCCTGGGTAACAGGCAAAAGATACAAACAAATACACAAGGGTTCTTTTGAGGGACGAAACTAGATGGCTTTAAGATTAAGGGAGATGGTTGCCTCATTCTTCTTGCTTTTTATGCAGATTGGAGAATGGAGAAAGAGTTCTATTGGCCTGGCTAGATACGTACAGTGAGTTTAGATATTCCTGGGGATGATGATGATTTTCATATGACTTAGATGTTGCCTTTTTATATGATTTCATAAGGATTCTTTTAATGCCAAGCCTATCTTTTTTCATTTTTAGCTGAGTCTCTTTTTAAAAAAACCCTGTATTGTTTTAGTCGTGTTGGATACATTGAAATTCTATCACATAAACAAGATTGTTGCTTCTTCCAGTAAATTTACCTGAAGAAAGACCCATGTGAAATAACGAATTTTGTTTTAATCTAAGCCATTGGGCTTTGCTGACCTACTTCGGGTTTTCCTACATTGCTACATTCCTCCTTGCCTAATTCCTCTACCCACCCACTCCTTCATTCTTTTCTTTCCTTCTTTTCCCAGCGCACTGTGCTGCAAAGTTGTTTTGTCCACGAGGGGAAGCCAGAGCCGCAGAGCAAGGCAGCCCGCGTCGCAGGAGCAGCAGCCAGACGGAAGAAGGCTCGGTGTTCGTGCAAGCGGGAAGGCAGCGGCTGGCGAAGAGGCCGCAGAGGGCTGAGCCCAGCGAGCGAGCGAGCGAGCGGGGCCCGGGCACGTGCGGCAGCTTATCCGGAGTGTGGAAAAGGAGGAGCGCAGAGCGCTGAGAGAGGAAGAGGGAGCCTGCACTTGCAGGCCTGCAACGAGGGAAGGGAGAAGGAGAGCCAGCCTGCGCCATGAGCATCCCAAAGTACGAGCGGCTGGAAGAAGACTTGCCGCCCCCCTATTCTGAAAGCCCTCCGTGTAAAGAGCCCGATGAGCTGAAACCTCCTGCCGTGCCCGCATCTCCTGCGGGCAACAAGCCATATTCCCCTGGGCCGCCCCAGTACCAGCCTTATGCTGGCCCACCTGGCGCAGGTCCTAGGCAAGACCCAGCCCTTCCGCAGCCACAGACTGTCATCATCAGAACCATCGAGCCCTGCGACGAACCCGATTACATGGCCTACTCCTTCTTCACCGCACTCTGTTGTTGTCTAGTCCTGGGTATTTTTGCCTTCATTTTCTCTAAAAAGGTAAGCTGGCATGTATGGGAGGGGAGGGGAGGGGAGGGGAGCCCCTGCTAGAATAACAGGGGGGAAGGGACCCCATCCCTTCATTTTGTGATGCTCCCTTAGTGAATCGTTACAGGACACTAAGGGGTGGGGAGTGATTTTGCTGCAATGGGGAGAGAAGGAGTTCTGGATTTAATTAAGGTTGTTTCCCCATGCGATTCAGTTTCTTACGTGATGTGCAGAAAGGCAGGGCGCTGCTGTGAGCAGCGGCCTAATAAAATCAAAAGACCGTGGAGAGCCTCGCAAGGCGGGTGGCCACTGCAGAGCGAGAGTGCCAGCCCAGAGCCCGGTGGCGGCTGCAGAGCGAGAGTGTGAGCAGCAGGCGAAAGGGGCTGAAGCTTTGCGATTGCCTGTCGGCCCTGGATCGGCCCTGGATTAGCCCTGCCGGAGCGCAAACCAGAGAAATGCTCTCTCTCCCACACACAGCTGCTGGATGACATTAAGGGGGCTTATGCCACAAGCATTCCAACTCTGGAATTTCCAGACATGGTTTATTGAGCGTGCTTTGCTGCAACTGGGAAAGTGGGTGAATCGGACAGGTCTTTCCCAGGAGCCAAATGACCGCGATTGTTCTGCCTGTCAGCACTTGGCAAGACAACTGCCTGCAACACTGTGAAGCGGTGAGGTGAGCTGCGAGCCCTCTCCTGCATGATGGAGCTCAGGGCTGGGTTTGCACCTGAAGTGATGCCACAGGTCCCAGGTTTTCGTGGGGCCTTCGGCATGGCCCGCCCCCTCGGCCGCCTCCCCCAGTGAGACCACCTTCTCAGTGCCACTGTCACAGGCTGCCATTGCTCCTCCTCCGTCCCACACCTCTGCTTGGCCGGCAGAGAGCCAGAGAGCAAGGCGGCATTGTCTGGCTGGAGTGAGAGGCCGGCAGACAAGAATGCTGGAATGGTGCAGTGGAGGAGCAGCCCAGGGCATTGCCGGGGGACTCCACTGGGGCGCAAGCCTTCTGCAGGGGCCCATCCTGGGCTAAACGAAGGAATAACATGAAAGCAGTTTATGGACAGACCTGTGGGCAGTATCCTGCCCGGGCATTCTGCTCCTGCTAGCTGTGCTAGGTGCACGGGACACACCTGGAGTTAGCACATGCAGTTGCTGTTCTGCAAATGAGTGGACACACCAGGTTCCGGACGGGGACAAAGAGCTCTGCAGGCTGTGCCGAGCTGCCTCGTTCTGGAAAGGGTGCTCCCATGTGTTCCCATGTGCTTACGGGTCTGCTGGTTTCCCACTGCATTATTGGTGAACCTGACTATTATTTATTTACCTATGGCATTTTTATACCACCCATCACCCTGCAGGGCTCTCTGGGTGGTGAACAAGTAAAGAGCAAATTTAAAACATAGAACAGTAAAATGGATTATCACAGCACAATAAAACCATATATAATGACTTGGAAGAACTAGGATATCCTTGTTCCCCCCACATGCGCACGCACGCACGCACACACACTCACAAGCCTGGGACCCAAACCTGCTCCAAACCATCACCAAACAGGCTTCAAACACTCAAAGTCCTTTGGCACTGCCCTGGGTGCCAAGCCCTTAAGTCGGCCATTCGGGGGGAAGGTCTTCCAGTCCGCAGGTGTCAGCACGGAGCACCCCTCTTCACAGCACATGGGCACATGGACTAGCACATAGATCTGTCCCAGAGAAGCATCCAGATGGGCAATCCGAGGCTCATCCAGATCATACAGCAGATATTCCCAAATCAGGATGGTCCTGTATCATCTACACTGGCTGCCAATTGAAGTCCGGGCCTAATTTAAGGTGCTGGTAATGACCTATAAGGCCCTAAATGGCCTGCGTCCTGGATACCCAAAGGAGCACCTTCTTCCCTATGTGCCGGCCCACCCCTTGAGCTCTGAGGCAGAGGCCCTTCTGCAGGAGCCCTCCTTGAAGGAAATCAGGAGGGCAGCTATTGGGAGAAGGCCTTCTCAGCAGTGGCGCCCCAGCTGTGGAACATGCTCCCCAGGGAGATTTGCCTGGTGCCATCGCTTTATTCTTCTCAGCATCAGGCGAAAACCTTTTTATTTTCCCGATATTTTAACAGTTAATTGGTTTTATCCTTGTATTTATCATCATTTACTGGATGCAGTGTGTTGTGTGTTGTTTGTTGTATATGATTGCTTTGTTTTTGGTGTTTTGTTTTTTGTAAACTGTCCAGAGACTTTGAATATTGGGGCAGCCTAAAAAAACCTTTAAATAACAAACAAACAAACATCCAAATCATGATCTGCTAAACTCCAGTCTCAGCCCATCTGGTTACTGCTAAGCACATAGGTAAAGGTAAAGGTTTCCCCATGACATTACATCCAGTCGTGTCCAGCTTTAGGGAGCAGTTCTTAGCCGAGGGAACCACTGTTTGTCTGCAGACAGTTTCCATGGTCATGTGGCCAGCAGGACTAAATGCTGAATCGCACAGAATGCTCTTACCTTTCCACCGAAGTGGTAGCTATTTATCTACTGGCATTTGATTGCTTTCAATCTGCTAGGTTGGTATGAGCTGGGACAAGGCAACAGAAGATCACCCATTGCATGGATTTGAACTGCCGACCTTTGGATTGACAAGCCCAGTGGCTCAGCAGTTTCAACCACTGTGCCACCCACATCCCAGCTAAGCACACGATAGCCAACAAATAATAGTTTTGCCTTAGGCAACACGAGGGACCATGGCCCTCTGTATCCCAGAAGCATTTTCCAGTTGTGCTGTTTTCACTCATCCATTGCTTATCTCTTCTTCTCCCCAGACACAAAAAGCCAACCTTGCTGGAGATGTCATTGCTGCTCGAAAAAACTCAAGAATTGCACTTATCCTGTCCCATATATCGCTTGGGGTAGGGATTGTGGTAATTATCCTATACATTATCTTTGTTGGGACCAGGTCATTATAGACAACCCCTCAGCCATCAAACCACTACTGAAAAAGTGTGTTGTATGTTGGGATGGCCCCCTCACTGAGAGATGTCAGAGAACTTCTCCCTTGACACCGTGCTCTTTGTACTATCCTATGAAAGGACATGCTATGATCTGGTTCGTACATGACCTTGACTTCTTGCAAATTCTGTACACCTGACCCAATGGCCAGAAGTGGAATGTGTGGACTGCAAAGCACTGCAGTTGATGCAACATCTAATGATCTTTAAGTTCTACCTGCAGATTTGCAGTTCCGATTAATGCTGCCTATGATCTGAAACCTTAAATTCATGAGATGGATTTTAGATCACCTCCTTTCATGTGTGCCTTTCCCCTCTCATTCTGCCCAGCTTTTCTCCTGGATTGCTTTCTCCAGCCTCCTCCTCTGCCTTTTGTATCTCTAGATCAGAGGTGGCCAATATGGGACCCTGCAGATAATTCATCTTGCAACCTTGGCTATACCAGCAAGGGTTGATGACAATTATAGGTCAAAACATCTAGAGGGCCACCATTTGTCCACCTCTACTCCAAACCTTTTCCAGCTCTCCTGCCTCGACTTTCTAGATTTCCTTGGTCTGCTGCCTGTGATTTCCAAAATATCATGGTGCAAACAAGGGCATGGTTATATAAAACACTTCTTAGCATGCCCATATTGCTGCTCAAGCCCTGCCCAATCACAGATGTTTCTGCTACAAGGTCAGGCAATCTGCTGCCCCTGGAAGTTATGGAGAACAGCTGTCATCAGCCCAAGTCCAGTCAGTAGGACCTGTGGCCAGATATAGTCCAAAGCTACTGGACAACAGCCAGGTTGGGGATGGGTAATCTCCCACTTCTCCCTCTGTCCAAAGATTTAACTTTGTGAGGCCAGTGGGATGAAGCTAAAGTCTGGTGATGCCACCAGGTTATCGTCATAGCAAATTAAGAAGGTGTTCCCAACAGGCAAATATGTCCTTGGTTAATCAAAAATCAAAGAAATGGGTCTGTCCCTGGAACTTAGTTTTGTGCCTTTCTCAGGCAACTGCCTCTGCCTCTCTGAGGCTTTTTTGCCTGCCCCACTCATCTCTTGCCTCAAAATAGGTCAGCCAAGGGCCTGTTCTGACCCTCTTCGGCCTCTGCAGCATCTCAGCCAGCCACTACCAATGGCTGCATTGCCACGATATAAAGAAAATTCAGAGCATTTCTGTCTGGATGCCATGGAACATCTTCATTTGTCTGTGTATGTGTGTGATGGTTTTAACTCAGGTTTGTACTTTATTGTGATTGCTTCTTAAAACAAGCCAAATATAACTCCAGTTCTGAATCTGCACTAACACGTAATGACAGAAGTAACGAGCCATCAGGGCCAACTGATGCATCCATGTATAATCCATGAGCAACTGTTAAATGGGAATATTTCTTGGATTTTTCACCATGCCCATTTTTTTAAACTGGCCTTGCTGAAAATGAACGCCAGGAGAGGCCTGGTGGGCATGAGGAATTTGTTGAAATGAACGTGAAGAAGAGAATATTATTCAGAGAATAACAGAGAATTGAAGAAAGAGAATATTATTCAGCCTGGGGGGATCACATCTTGATAGGTGCAGGGGGTCATTTTTCAATGCAATAAATTCTAAATCCTGCACCATCTTGGCATCTGCCCTCTCTTTGCTTTGCTTTGCTTTAATGTTTTGGTGCTGTGCTCTGTAACTGCCATCTGCCAAAAAGGAATGATTTGTGTCCATGATGGCCAAATGTCATCCAACTATCCAGCCCAGGTCCCTTGTTCTGGCGGTCCCCTCCAGACTCTCCTGCCCACCCATCAGTTGCCAAATATGGGGCTGAAGAAGTGCTACACGAGTCTTCTTAGCACCGTGTATTATTTCTCTTCTTGATATTATCCTTGAAAGTGACAGCATTGTGAGAAACATTTGTGAGCTGTTTGAAAACCCCTTGTGGCAGTGAGATATAAGTGTTCTAAATAAAAACTTATCACATAATCATGATGATCCTTTTCCTGTATGTTGTCGTGAGCTAGGCATCCCCTCCTAAATGAGACAAGCTCTGTAGAAATTATTAAAAGAGTCATTATTCCATACAGCAACAAAGTATTCACAAGCCCCAAAACACGCACTCAAGGTGGAAAGTTGACCCCTCACTCTGACCCTCTGACCCTATTCACCCAGAGCTCTGCTTATGAACCCTTTGGGGCCAGTCTCTGGAGGGGGGCACGCTATGAAAATGGGCACGCCAACACTCTTCCCATTGAGTTTCCAGTTGGTCAAGCCAGCGAGTGTGTTGACGGGCCCTCGTGTCCATGTCTCCCGGGGTGTCAAGTTCTCCTCCCGAGAACCCCTCCCCAGCCTGTTCTCTGCTGGCTTCTTTCCCACAGCCAGGAGTGGGAGGGGGCTCGGTGGTTGTCCTTGGAGTGCTTTGATCCAGTGCTGTCTCGGGGTGGCTTCCCAGGAGGGTTTGGGCAGCCGGGGCCTCACTAGTCTCAGAAACTCCCATATCGGAGTGAGAACTCCGAGCCACGGCTGGGTCATCTATCCGCTCTGCCTCCTCCGAGTCTGAGCCACCCTTCCCACCAATTTCATCTGCACAAACACACACACCATGTTTTATTGGCTGTCATTTGGGTTTCCCACGCTGGAGAAGAAAAGTTGGATGCTATCAAAAGCCAGTTCTCTCTGGAGAGGAGATTTTGTGGAATGGATTTCAGTGGGCAGCAGCACGTGAAAGAAAGGGGTAAGTTTTCCTCCCAAGCTTAAAAATAAAGACCAGCACAATGGCATGTGCAAAACAGAAGTGAAAGCTAGTGTAGATCCTGACAGACTTTTTGAAACTCTGGGAATATGGTGCCTCTCAAACAGAGAAGTACTTGTGCTGTGAGGAGTTGCCCTTTGCAAATTCCTCTTTATTCACACAAAAGGTTATGCACATAAAAAAAAATCCATGTCTGAAACACTATTATCTTCCTGAACTAACCTGTTATGGTTTCACTGATCTTGTTTTTAACCTACTGCTTCTTTTTCTGTTTTTATCTGTTATTATTCTGAAAGGTTCGTACTGGATATGGAGGATTTTATGCATTTGGAAAATAAAGTCAGGCATGATGGTCAGGATTTCAAGGACAAGATGGAAAGACCTCCGGAAAGCTGCCAAATCTCTCCGGCAGGCTGTGGGTCCCTCAGACCCAGTGACTGGCCCTGGCCGGGGTGGGGGGGGGGGTCTTTCCCATTGCCTAGGACTGCTCCAAGTTCTCTGGCAGACACGTCCCTGTGCTTCAGCTTTTTCAGGCTTTCTGGCTTTCTACTTTTGCCACTCAGTTAAATGCACTGGTTTCTCCAGGTCCGCACTTCCATGAAATTGGTAATCTCCAAAGATTAACTCTGTAATAGATGTGACAGGAGCAGGTAGAGCTTCAGGTACCTGGGTTGCAAGCCACACTGGGGTTCAGAAAGGGACTGCAAACCAGTTTCAGAAAAAGGTTTTTCTCTCATGCATAAAGAAATGCCTCTTTTACGATGGCACGTGATCTAATTCAAGTATATTTTTCTCCCTTCTGAAATAAAGTGCTGCAGTTTTACATGCATTTGAAGTGATCCAGAATTGTTTATTATTTTATTTATTTTATTAAAAGCTTTTCTAATGCATCCACCACTAACATCTCAGGACAGCTTACAATAAAAAAACGGGTAGAATAAAACAAAACACTACAGCATCCGATAATTGAAATAATAAAAAAATTAATTGAACCATTGATCAATTAAAGCTCATACAATGAGTCATTTTATTAGAAACCCAGGGACTAGAATGAAACAAAGTCATCCTAATTAATGTTCTTACAGCAGGGACAATGCCCCATACGTATTGTGTGCTACCTGGAAGTTTTCCCTGCAAAATAAAGAGCAGTTCCAGGAGGGCAAATCCAGAAAATGGTGCCTGAAAAGGGTTAATCTTCTGCTCTTCCTTGAGGGCAACTAACATTCTCCAGGATTATGACCTTGATTGAATATTTGGATATTATGGATTAAGGGTGCAATGCTATGCACAGTTATACAGGAAGAAAAAAACTCTTAGCATTCTCCAGCCAGAGTGTACCCTAACGAGCTTAGGGTTTGGGGATGCTGGGACTTGTGGGACTTTTTCTGTCTAAATAAACACAGGTTTGTACATTTTGCGTTGTGAGTTGCTTAAGCTTCTGTATAGCCTGAAGTGCCTGATCTTACCTAATCTTGGGAGCTAAGCAGGGACGGACCTGGATGGGTGAAATCTGGATGGGTGCCTTAAATGCCGTGAACCACCCAGAGAGCTTCAGCTATGGGTGGCCTAGAAATGCAATTAATAGTAGTAGTAATTATTATAGCAGCCATTTCATGCTGGGTCAGAGATGATGAGAAATCTTCCAACATGTGGAAGGCACTTCCCTTCTTGCAGCCATCTCAAGCTGGCTTTTCTAAGGCACAAAGAAAATCAGAATCGGAATCCCTCAGATGGCATAAAGTCAAAGACGCGGCCTGCCCAATTTACAACGAGGAGCAACAAAGGTGCAGCTAACAGTAAACAATGCAGAGGTCTTAAAATATGCTTGCATTAAAACCACTGAAAATACCTCAAGACACAAATATCCATTGTCTTGGGTCTTGGCCTGGACCTAAGTTGTCAGTGGGTTAAATAAAGCTGAGAGATGCGACAAGATTCTGGATATAACGTTATTTCACGGAATTTGGAAAAGCGAATTTCTTTGCAGCCAGCTGCAGGATCGAAAGCAAACACGGCTGGGCACTGGCTGGAGCCCGGTAGGAGCCTCCAGGGCTTGCTCCCTCTGTTATCCACTGCAGATGGTTTGTTTGGCTCAAACCGTGGCCGGGCAGTGAAGGAGGAGCAGTAAATCACCCTCCCTCCGTGCTCCCTGCCTGCCTGCCTGCCTGCCTTGCTAGCAGACAAGCCAGCGCTGAAAAAGGGGACTGAGGTGCAATACTGGCTGGCAACAACAGCAGGGAAAAGGTCAACTCACTGTCAGCATCACGGAGCCGCAGACACAATCAGAAGATGCTGGAGGGGTGGAGACATTCCCCTGAACCTTGTCAGCTAGCACTCTGGAAGGGATCCTGGCGGAGTGGGGCAGAAGAAGCCAGTGGGTTGCCAAAGTGGTATATGGTGACGGTACTGGGGGGGAGAATCTTTGTACTGGGGTCATCCGTAGTTATGTACAATGGGTTTCACAACCAGTCTTCCAAAAGATAGGCTAGCCACAGAAAAGCAAAGCATGGGATGTCTTTAAAGTTTTGCCCTGATGAAGGGCAAAACTGTCCTTCCTTGAAATTGCACAGTTGCTATTTAAATTGGAGCTGCCTTGGTCCAAAGTTCTCCCTATTCGAAGGGGGAGAAAGAGCAGCACTGTCCTTTGTTCTTCTTTCTGTTTGCCTAGTTTACCGCGTCATTTGTTTAAACTAGTAGCCAAGGATGTTAAATCAAAAGGGACACAGAAAGAAGCCCTCAAATCAGTTTACTGATGATGCAGCGTTTTGCAAAACAGAGCTCTTCCTACCTCGACCAGTTTTGTGAGAGGTAACCACAAATCACAGTATCTGGATTCAAGGTTAATCAGATAAAATCACTGATTATGTCAATTAACACTGCAGCCATGGTTCTGGAAGCAATTAAATCTAAATATCAGTATAAATGGCTGAACAGAACAGAGAAGCCTGCATCTTTTGAAATGGAGCAGAGCTGCCTAGAAAACCATCACATCAATCCAACTGGCTCCACAAAGGCCCAGCTAAAAGGGAGGGCAGCGCAAACCCAAAGAGCTCGTGCCAATTCATGCATTTCAGATGGCTGTGTTGGCAAAGTTTCTGTTTTGTTTTCAATTTGCAACACACCATCCAGATTTAATGCAATCCCATCTGCACTTTTGGAAGGAAGATTCAAAGGGGGGGACCTTACCATGAACAGTTATGCCCTGGTGAAGTAGGAGACGTGGAGGCAGTTGGGCATGTTTAATTCCACTGCTTCTTTTATCATGATCATCGGCTTACTTTCATCACTCCGCTTTACAGAAAATTCCTGGTAAATCTGTCTCATTTTACATATCCTGTCTTTTACTGGATCAGTCACAGCAAGAAGAGCTGGTTTTTGTGCAGCTGCTATCGCTTGTTGGAAGCCGATCTTAAAATAATGTGGTTAGAATTTTTTTTATGTGCATTTTCACTCTTACTCCTGTTTTACACTTGGCGGTATTTTGTGTGTTGTTTGATGGTATCTGTGACTGCAATAAAAACACGCGATCCAAGCTGTGCCTGGGACAGCCCCCAGGACACTCGTAAGAATGGTCAAAGGCTGCTGGATGCCTTATGGGGTGTAAGCCGAGGGCTCGGATCAGTGCAGCTCTGTTTCACGAGCCAGCATGTCAGGACTGTTTAAATGTGGTTGATCTACAGCTGTATAGCAATGCAGCCCAGCTACTTACAGGAACTGTACTGTCATGCAAATCAGGGGACTTCACAAGAAATTGTCTCAGGGGAAGTGGTTTGGTCACATACCAGCAGTGTTTTTCACACAGGATTCTCGCCACATCTTGTACACATAGCACATTATAATGGCCCTCCTTCACAAGGTTGTTGGCAGTGGTGTAGTAGAATCGAGGCTCCTGAGGGTGAGAGCGATGGGACACTTTGATTAGCAGGGCTGATATCCTCATGGACCATCCCTCTCGGACTCCTCTGATCTTTCTGAGCTCACCTGCTAGGAGGGAAAGTGGATTTTCCCAGGAATTCTATGATGTCATGAGCTATAACATTCTCACATACACAGATGATAGGAGATGATGGATGGACGGATGGACAGATGGACGGACGGATGATGCATGATGATAGAAGGTAGGCAGGCAGATGATTCAACAGAGCTACCCGCATTTTTGAGCTTCCCTTGCAAGCATGGCTAGGGGGACTCGGCTAACCCTTTCGCCACTGTGTTTACCAATGTAGTTCTGGATCTCATTGACATGCAGATAATATACCTGTCAAGGGTAGAGAAATTGTGGTCCCCCAGAAGCTGTTAGACTGAAATTGCCGTCAACTCCTGCTAGCATGTCTTGTGATGAGGAACTTTGGAAGTTGTAGTCCAGTGACAGCTGGAGGACCACAGGTTCTCCGGTCTTGCTGCAGAAGTGCTAGGGTTATACGATATTTCTTTCAGTTCTCCTTGCCTTCAAAATACTGCTTCACTTATCGAAAAAACCCCCTGTTCCTGGGCAGCTTTGTATGGAACAGTTCAACAGCTGCTAACGACCATCCTGAATGCTCTTGCAAGGCATTTTCATTGCACCTGGATATGTTTCCTTCATTAGTTGCATCACCTGAGAATGACATAATTGTAAATGACAACTCAAGTTTAAAACAGGTAGGTAACTAATGTCTCTCCAGACATTGTGGCCTAAAATTTCTACAGCCTCTCTTTATTCATTATACCAGCCTGAGTTGGTGGGAGAGCCATAAGTTGCTCAGGCTTGGCTTAAAACCAATCTGCATTCCAGTGGCTAAGGAGGAATTGAATAGGTTTGGAATCAGATGGCCCTGCTAGCTCCTTTGGATGTATGAGAAATCCTGAACACAGACTCAGACATAATCTATGGTTAAAGTCCATGCATTTCCTAACTGGTGATGCAGTTTTCAAATCCCCCAACAAAGTGATCAACAGCAAGTGTCTCTTTGAAGAATGTGCATGAAAAAATTTGTCCTTCTGGGAAGTGCACACAAAAAGGGTCAAGAGGTATCAACGGATTTATTTCCAAGAAAGTATGTACAGGATACAGGGCAAATCACACTGAAATACATGTAGGTCAGTACATAATATAGACTAAACATCACTCTAATCAGCTGAGTTGTTCACTTGAAATGTTGAGAAATGTTTCTTACTTGAAAGGTAAGGATGGGGAAATAAGTGATTTTTCACATTCCAGGAAGTTCTCCAAAAGTCCTCCTTGGAACTCAGTTCATTTCCTTTGTCTTCCTAAAAGTGAGCACCTCCTTTGGGAATCAGGAAAAATGTACACCCCGCCCCCCTCTCCAGAGGCTGAAATGTGAACATGTGGGTGTTGGGTGTGATGCATGTGTGCACTTTTAACACGAACACAAGTTCTGGTAATTGAAATAAAAAATCCTCAAGAATTACATTCAGGGTTCACATGGGACACTGTTACATGCATTGCAAACAGTAACAAAACTGACCTGAAATACGTGTTTACTCAAAGGTGTGGGGCTGGGCATACAATCCGTGCAGATGCATTGAGGGAAGATATATCTGCAAAGAAATCATTCTCTTTCTCAACTGGCTGAGCAATTTCATTACCTGTATATATTTGGGGAGGAAACTGTGGGATGAAATCTGTATAATAATGCACACAGCATGATTGCAAACTTTTGCTAAGGTTGCAACACAAGGAAGTTATTTCCTGTACCTTACAGAATGAATAAAGTCTTTCCCCCAAACATTTCTGAGCTTCTTCTCCCAAAATGCTTATAAATGCTAACAAGATGAGATTTCCCCCTTCATAACCATTGACTGCAAGCACAATGCTCTGCATAACTGACTTATTACCACCAAACAAAATAGCTTCCCCTCCATGCACAAGGACCATGAACTGAGTGTCCTGCCACTCTGAATCTAATAATAGCTGCACTCAGACAGAATGCCCCAAATCTTTTCCGAAATAAATGTGCAAATGAAAATGCAAAAAAGGACAGATTTTTCTCCAAATTTCCACAAACATCTTCTTTTGTGAAGCTACATAGGCTGACCCGTGCTTCAGCCTTAATGCATTTGCCAATCAAGCCAGGAGTACCATCCAGCCGAATTCAGTGCAGGATTTACTTCTGAAGATACCTGTGTAATGTACTGGTATTAATATGGAATGAAATGTCTCTTTCTGTAATCAGATTGAATGGCAGGGTTGCTCTTCTAGTCCTTGTTGCTCCTCCAGGCAGTTTCCAAAGAAGTCTGCAAATAATAGACTTTAACAATAACAAAAAAGAATGATTTTTCTCCAATTGTCTTTTTTAAAATTCCTTTTTTTCTTTTTCCTTTTCTCTTTTCCCAAATTACCCAGCACAAAAAGGCATGACTTCTACATAATGAAATATGCCTTTCCCTAGATAGGGTGACCACCGGTACCAAACTTAAGAAGTTGTCCCACAATATGGTGGCCAAAGTGCTAGCTAACCATATATACCAGTGGTAGGCCTTGTCCACGCAGCTTTGGGTAGGCACCCATGTGAATTTCACTTAAGTCCAGAAATAATCAGAGCCTGTCCTGCTTGGAACAGTGAATGCAAACAGGAATGGGAGTGCTTCCCCCCCCCCCCCCCCCAAAAAAAACGCTTGACATGCTCAAAGATTCAATCACATCCAGAAAATACAAATGCACCCACTTCAGCAGGAGAAAGCATGCACTTTTTTAAAATGTGCACACAAAATTTTGGGAATGTATGCAAATTTTGTTTCTGTTCACAAATCACTGAAAAATGGCCCATTTGCAACAGGAGTTCATCTTCTCCAAACCATATTCAGATACATGAACTTCCATTTGTATGTACAGAACATATACCTGAAAAAATGTAGAACTTCCTCAAATGTTCAACTATCTCAAAATGATGATGATGATGATGATGATGATGATGATGATGATTAAATTTATAAACCACCCCATTGGGTGGTGTACAATATAAAACAGAATAAAAACATTAACAGAATAAACATTTCCCAACAAAGTTAACATACATTTTCAACATAAATCTTCCTAAAATACATTAAATCATAATGAAACAAATATAAGTGACCTGACACATAAATTATGCCTCCTGCATAAAAGAAAATATAGATAAAATGTGCGTGTACACATACATTGTTTTATTGTAAGACCATTTCGTAGTGGGTAGTATACAAAAGTTTTAGATAGATAAATAAATCAAGCAAGCAAGCAAGCATCTGCACAAACACAAACATCTTGTCCTATCATACTTTCCTCATCAGTTGAAAAGAACTTCCTGGAATGTCCAGCCTTTTATTTAAACTCGTATAACTGCTTTCTCTGGCCTCTTCGACTTCTTCCTTTTTAGCTGGCTTGAGTTAGTCCTTGGAATTTGCCACTTTACTTACTAATCCTGGAGAATCAGCCCTGATATGGCATGTGGAAACACCGTCATTGCCGAGCCCAGCACAGTGGCATCTGTCACTGCTTAGATGAGGGACTAAATTCTCAATTACACAGGTTATCTTAAAAAAGAAAAACAAAAGCCAGTTGTGCAGCACAGTCTCCATGCCACGTGGGCTCCAACCAGGCACTGCCAACCAGATGTGGGCTTTTAAACTGCCCACATTTCGTCTACAAGGAAAAACTGGGCAATTTGGGGAATGATTCACATACTTGGGATTTTTTTCTCTCAACTTCCATGTTTGTGCAATTTTCCCATTGGTGAAAAACAATGATTGCAACTGCAGATTACAGAAAGGCAAACAGAGTGGAGATTTGTGAGATATTTACACTACAGTTGTCAGAAAGGATCTTTAAAATAAACACAGACACTGCTGGTCCCAAGCTGCAGCTCTTCCTGTAACAGTGAGAGTGTGATAAGTCACTTGTAATTTTTAAATGTGCTTGTGTCTGTCTGTCTGTCTGTCTGTCTGTCTGTCTGTCTGTCTGTTGAGGGGAAGGAAAACTCACAGTTGGTCACGGAGCTTCCCCATGCTGAGTACTGCAAAAGGCCTCCTCTGCTGAGAAGAGACCCTCACAGGGGGACTTTTCTCTCTGTTCAGTTGCTGAGCAGAAATAAGAGCCTTCCCCTGCCAGGAAGAGGAAGCAGAGCTGCTGACCGGTTGCCCTGCTTACTTCTAAGGCTAGCCCTGTGGAAGCTTGACTTATCTTACTTCTGAGTAGGCTTCCAGTCAGTATAAGTCACATCTTGGCCTCACCCACTTCCTGTGGCCATCTCCACTGTGCTTCTGACCAAGGAAGGGATACATCTGCCCAGTGCTTTTTTTGTCATAGAATGCATCAGAACGGAGTTCTGGCACCTTTTTTCGACAGATTTTCCGAATTTTAAAAGTAACTTTTGAAAATTTGATGTTTGGTCCACGTGGATTTGAATCGCCC
This sequence comes from Varanus komodoensis, assembly GCF_004798865.1. Classification (NCBI taxonomy): domain Eukaryota; kingdom Metazoa; phylum Chordata; class Lepidosauria; order Squamata; family Varanidae; genus Varanus; species Varanus komodoensis. Next base: position 118,373 of record NW_025335356.1, read on the forward strand.
TGTCGCGCGTAGCAGGTCGGTGGCAAAATTATTAAAACAGTGCATGCGGGCTGCTTGTGTGTCGAGTCCGATGCATGCGCGCTTCGTCCACGCTGGTTGCGATGGCGCTGCTCGGCTTGTGGCGCTGCTCGGCTTGTGATTGGTCATGTGGTCGCGTGCTGAGTGCTTACTGCGGGTGGCAACCGTTATGTTTCATTACACAACTGACATGTGTGGGTGTGTGTACAGTGATTGACTACATGCAAAAGGTAAATAATTTCATGAGTTCCGGCACCTTTTTTCTTACAAAAAAAGCACTGCATCTGTCCATCCTGGATGCCTCTGCTTTCTTGTTCTTTTGCTCTCAAATTTGGTGCAGCTCAGTGGTACGAGGTGCGGGGGTAGAGGTGGGAGGACAGAGCACTGGTCAGAATTGGGGACAGTGCTGTAGAGCGAAGGGAACTGAAGCCCTTAGTTTGGAGGGATTATGCGCCTGTCGGTGCTCTCTCCCTTGCTGATCCAAGCTTCTTCTTGGCAACACTGCACTCATACGTGATGTGTTGCCATGTCAACCACGCCCATTCAGTATCTGCACAGAAATGCACTGAGCATCTGCAAGAAATATAAATCTGAAAGAAGGCATCTGAAAGCAAATGTCAAAAGGACGGGAATTTCCATGCGAGAATCATTAGCATGGATTCAGTCGACTTCAGATTTACTACACCACAAAATAAATATGAACGGAAGTTGTTCTGTATGCTTTCCTTTTGAATTTCTAAATGCAGATCCCTAAAGAATATAAGATATTCAGAGTGCATCTCTATGTTCCGCTGGGGAATGGTGTGCCTGCATCCACCTTCTCCCATGGAAAGGATGCGGAGAGTGGCTCTCTTCCTCAGGTTCCTGCTTCCGATGTCAATTGATTGGTTTAGGATTTTTCTCGTTTCACTTGACTCATTAAAATAGTCCGTCAGGCGCACTGAAGTCACCCTCCCCAGGAACAAGAGCAATGCATAAAGGTCCTTAATGTACGGAAGCAGAGCAGTCTGTGCAAGCATTAAAAAGGAGATTTTTCTACAGGAGGCACACATCAAAGGATAAGCAAGATAAAGGGCTTGGCAAGGACCGACTGCAACGGGAGCAAGAGGGAGTGAGCTCAGAACCCGAGAGCTGACCAGAGAAAAACACGGCAAAGAGGAGAACTGGGGCTTACCTGAACTGCAGAGGGGAAAGGAGATCACACCTGCACTATGAGCAACCTGAACGATGAGAAGATTGAAAACAGGGAAGCTGCCAGTCAGAATCCACCCCCCTACTCTGAAAAACAGCCCCCCTATGACTACCCTGAGCCACCAAAATCTTTTGTTTTGCCAGCACAGCCTGTGGACCATAGGGCAGCTCCCCCTATGCCAAATCAGTACCAAGTGTATTATGGCCCACCTGGGGAAGGATCCAGCCAAATTCCAGTCCTTCAGGCACCACAGGCCATCTTCATCACGACTGTACAGCCCACCCATGAGCCTGATTACCTGGTCTACTCCATCTTTACTACACTTTGCTGTTTTCCTATCCTGGGTGTTGCTGCCCTGATTTTCTCTATACAGGTCAGTGTGTGTGTGTGTGTGTGTGTGTGTGTGTGTGTGTGTGTGTGTGTGTGGAGAAAGAGGGCAGGGGGAGAGGGAGGGAGGGAGGAGGGAGGTAGCAATAACAAAGGGAAAGGGAGCCATCCTTGTTGCCTGTTTTGCTTTTGCAAATGGTCTTGGAAGACACGGCACGCACCCTCAAATGTGCAATCTACTAAGAGGGCTGCACACTGTTATGCAAAGGAGGTCAGCCCTGGGGAAAGAACAAGAGAGCCTAAACTGGTGGTTGTTGCAGTGGACCAGGATGTGGGATGAGCTCAAGTCTTAGGAAGTAACTTCCATTGTTAGGAACTGTTCAGACTCTTGCAGCAAAAAAGCAAGAAGGAGATTGTTGGCAGTCTGCTCTCATGGACTTGAGCCCCCTGTAGAATTTTATCTGGACTACCGCATAACAACATTGAACTCTTGAATCCAAGCACTGTCTTGGATGATATTATCCCTGAGTTCTGCTAAGAGTCTCATCTCTAAGTTTCATCTACCAATGCCATTCCCATGAGTTCCCTTGCTGGAGGAGGTGCTTGATGGACATCTTCTTGTGAGAGCTTTAGAGCATAAGAAGAGCCCTGATGGATCCAACCAAAGGTCCATCTAGTCCAACATTCTGTTCAGACAGTGGCCACCAGCTGCCCATAGGAAGCCCCCAAGAGGGACATTAGTGCAACAGAGGTGCGTAGGCAAGCTGCCTTTGATACTGGAAGCAACACATCACTATCAGAACCAATACTTGAGGAAAGCTCTGCCCTCCATGAATTTCCCAAACCCCTTCTGGAACCCATCCCAATTCCTGGCCATCATTACACTTTTTTGAAGTGAAATTCGTAGCTTAACTGTTCACTTTTACCTGTCCAGAAGCCCCCACCAATCGGTTTTGCAAGATGACCCCATTGGGTCCTAGCACCGAGTCTCCCAATCCACTTCTCCACACCATATGTAATTTTGAACATCCCATCATGTCACCCTTTACTCACCTCTTTCTGTAACCTGAACGATCCCAGGCACTGTGACCATTCCTCCTAGTGAAGTTGCTCCAGCTCAGTAACATTTTAGTTGGCTTTTCCTCTTTCTCTAGCACTACAGTGCCCCTTTTAGGTGTGGCTACCTGATCTGCACACAGCATCCCAAGTGTAGTTGCACTGTACAATTACACAAAGGGAGAATGACTTTGGCAGGGTTGCACCCCCCCCCCCCCCCCCCCAATTCCTTTCCTAATTATCCTTAATTTGGAGTTTGCCAAATTTTGGTCGCTCCCTTCTAGCTCCGCAACCGCATCTGTTGATACTTGATGCTGAGTTCTTTTACCCTAACATACCTTTCTTTGACCATCTGACAAATGGCTTGTCTCTGAAGCATTTCTGACACAACATAATCCCTGATTACTACTCTATTTTTAATTGTAAACCAACAACAACCCTGAAAACGTGAGTTGCTCTGCATGTGTTTTCCTCTGAAAACCTCCAAGGTTGATCATCATCTTCCATCAAGTATGTTCTCCCAACCAGCTCAGCAGATTCTAACCCGTGTCAATTTAGATCCAAGGCCTGATCAGGTGGTGTCACAACCATCACTCCTGGCCATGCACATGTCCCCAGGCTTGATACACAAGGTCTCCAGACAGGGCTGGAAAGGTTCCTCCACCAAATCCAGAAAACCTCTGCTAGTCCACATGAATGAAACTGAGCCAGATGTGCTAAATGGTCTGACTCAATATCAGCCAATGTCTGGTGTGCCTGTGCAATATTGCTCTGGCTGTCCCTGGAGCAGCTTTGATCTTAATAAAGCCACACACGATGGGTAGATCCAGGGCAAGGCATCTCTGGAGGCTTCTACAAGGAAGTTACTGCAACAGGGAGGATGGGTGAGCCTCCAAAGTCCACAAAGGACTTGGCTATAGAAACATAGAAACAGAGCGAGTCAGAAGGGGCCTCCCGGGCCATCTAGTCTGACTCCTGGCTCCAGCCGGCTCCACTCACGACATGCCCACCATGTGCATGTCCAGGCTAGCTTTGAACACCCACACCAATGGGGCCTCCCACAGGCACACCAGACATTGGCTTATATTGAGTCAGACCATTTAGCACATCTGGATCAGTTTTGTTCATGTGGACTAGCAGAAACAGAAGCTGAAGAACCAATGGTGCCAATGGAGGAGGCTCTGGCCCCAGTCACCATGGTGGAAGCAAAGAACCCTGAACTCAAGATCCCAAGCACAAATCAACATTTTTGGTCCATGAACCTGCTTCCAGCATGACCTTCTCAAGAGTTCCATGGTCCATGAAGTCAGTGCAGCAGCTCTGCCACTCTCCTTGGCATGAGTCCTTGGAGAGGCTGAGGAGTCCTTGCCAGAGGCCCTTTTTTATGGCTTCCATTCTGTGGAAGAGATAGCAACTGGGAGAGAGTCTAGAAGGGAGCATCCAAGGCTTCAGTCTGGACTCAGACTGTGTAAGACCAAATTGCTCCCTAGGAACTGTAGCATCTCCACTGCCTTCCTGTGAACCCTGTGGGCTCTTGCTCACTCTCAAACAGGAAGCCCTCCTTCCAGCTTTGGATCAGGTGCTGGTTCTCCACTTGGCACGATGTTGCAGTGACCTACATAGTGATCATGTGGAAGGCAGTGAGAAAGCTTCTATTCATTCCTTGCCCAGCTCTGCTCCTCCAAATGGAGGCGCAACTTTGAATGGAGGCTTCACACTTTCAACCAGCAGCGAAAATACCTTTGGGCTTGCCTTTCTTTATATGCTTCATTTACTTTTTTCCCTCTCTACCTTTCCCCTCTCCTGTTTTCCCCTTCTCTCTCTCTCTCTCTCTCTCTCTCTCTCTCTCTCTCTCTCTCTCTCTCATTTAATTCAGTATCAACCAAGAGCACAACACTGTAGACGGGTAGAGGGAGAGCGCCACAAGAACCCAGGACGGGGTGAAAGGGTGAAATGGGCCGTTCTCACTCTGCGTCCCTCAGCTGCACAATATGCCCATTGTGCATGGACAGATCTGAGCTTGGTCCTATCTGTCTCTGCAGAATCCCTGAGCGGCATCCAAATGGATGGTTCAAGCCTCAGCCAGAGCACACTGTTCAAGTAATGCTTTGCTCTTCTAGTTCCCCATCCAAGGCCAAGAGGCCGCTGGTAAAGGTCAGCCTGAACTAAAGGAGCCCTTGTCTGCCAATACTAAGGCAACCGCCATCCTCTGTGTCTGAGACATGCTACCCATTTGCACTTTCTCCCACTAATCTATCTCTGATCTCTCTTTCTTCACAGACCCAAAGAGCCAATAGTGTTGGGAATGGCACACTTGCTCACCGAAACTCGCAGCGAGCACTCATCTTGGCTCATTCAGCACTTGGGGTGGGAATAGCGTTCTGTGTCATGTATTTCATATTACAGATTTATGTTTTTCACTAGGAAAGTTAGCAGCCACCAAGTGACACTCCAAGAATGTGCTGCACAGTGTTCATCCTGAAAAAGATTAGCTGGTCAGTGTACAATTCAGGGGCGTCCTGGTCTGGCATCGTGCCATTTGAAATGTTCCATAAATGCATGCAGTGCAGGCTGGATCGCACGCCAACGCATGCCATTTGATTCCCACATGCTTGGCTTGAGGACCAGAGGCACCAGGTGTGACTTGCAAAGCATTGCGACCGAGGTGGCAGCAGGTGATCCAGTGATAGGTTAGCGAGGGCCACCAGCATCAAATGCTGAATACCAGTTGTGATCCAGCTGTACAATACACAGCGCTTCCCACACAAACAATAGCAACCAGACAACAATAGACCAGGCAATGGGATTACTGTCAATGATCAAACAGGAAACATTGGCTTATTTCATGGGGAGGGGGGCAATACTCATATCCACTGACCCACGAATAAACTATCATGACTGCCCTTAAGATCATAAAATGGGCTTAGATCATCGCCCCTGCCCAGCTTTCCTTCCTATTCTGCATTTCCTTCTCTGGCCTTCTCTCATTCTTCCAAGTGTTCCCCGCTCCAGCCTTCCTGCTTTACCCCTGTGGGTTCTTTAGCTCTGCCACAGAGAAGAGAGCAGGAGTCACTCAAGCAATATGCCTATTTTCCGAGAATGAAGCAGTGCCCGAGCTATGCCACCAGCATGCATTGCTCTCATTGTGGCCTGTCCTGCTCCTTTAGTTGCCTGCCCTGTATGTTTCCGCTGCCAAAATGATGGTTGCACTTGCAGCAAAAAGATACGATGGGGAAACACGGCTGCCCTGCAATCTGCGATCGTCCTTGGCGTGTAAAGATGGCAGGCCGTGCACTCCGTGGTCAGGCACCTCAACATTCACAAATGTGCGTTGCTGTGGGTGTGCTTTGGAGGATGTTTCCTCAGCCCCTTCCAGCCCCCACTCAGAGATTTTCATGTCTACAGACCCTAGGCAGGCTGCTGAAGGGTAATGTCAGTAACTCATGCTAATCAGTTTCCACAAGATATTTCCAAAAGGCAAAGCGTACCAGGGTCCAGAAGACTGGCCCAGTATCCCCATTAATTTAAACTGGAGTTTGCTGGAATGTGTGAATTTCATCTCAGGTATATGCCCATTCTCCCTAAGCCATTCAGCTGATTCTTATAAGCCTGCCCTGATTCTTTCCAGGATCAGAAGGGGTCAGCCAATACATTGTCCCTTCTGTCATTATCGGGACCCCTTAAGCTGTCAACAGTTTCACTGCCATGACAAAAATCTTTACTCCACTAGATAGTATGATTCATAGACATTTCCCTCTCTCCCTTCCTTTCTCCCACCCTCCTTCCTGCCCCATACATACACACACACACACTTTCATTGTGACTTAATACTTAACAACAACCCAGTTACAATTTCAATTTTGAATCTGCACTCTTTTAAGGAACGCAACAAAACATTAAGGCTGAATTGATGAGCAACATAAAGATGAGGGCATTCCTTGCATTTTCACCAGGGTTGTCCTCAGAAAATTTTAGTGGCCTTATGGAAGCTCCAGCTGCTTTGGAATGAAGGATTTGTTGGAATGGACTCAAAGAAGAGAATGTGAATCATCCTTGAAGAACTCACACATTGATAGACATAAGCATTATTAGCCACCCCCATAAATTCCAGATTCTGCACCACCTTGGAATGCACCCTCCCTTTGCTTCCTTTCTAATGTCTGGGTGCTCTCCTCTTTTGCTGCTAACTGCAGGAAATAAACATCCTGCCTCCCTGGTGGACCAAGTATGCATCCCTGTTACCTAATCATGGAGAACCTTGCAGGCTTCCGCTACCTACCAAATGAAGGCCTAAGGATAGAAATCTGGAAAACTGAGGATGAAGGGGAAAGTATTGCTTCAGTGATCTTATTTCTCTTCTTGAACTCCTACTGCAGAATGTGACTGTACTGTGAGAATATTTTGTAAGCAGTATTGGGAGACTCTTTGGGAATTAAGGGGGATATAAATATTCTAAATAAATATATATTATAGGCTCAGGATGATGTATTTTTCTGAAAACATGATTTGGGTTTCTACACTGAGAAATGAAAGCAGGATCAATGTTTTAGGAAATTCAATAAAGAAATAAAAACTGGTAGCTTATTCCTGAATTTGGAGAAGATGTTAATAAAAGCTGCAAGCTGGGGGAGAAATTAGTCTGGCAATTTTGCACTTTCAAAGCAAGAAAGAACCTAAATGTTTGCTATAGCTCTGTTTGCTTTATGAAATGTCTTTAGGGCTATATCCTGCTTAGGTGCAAGCAATATAATTAACAGGCTTGCTAAAAATTGGTTCTTAGTACTAAGCAATGTGTGTCCCCTTCCAAAATTTGCATCTGAAATTAAGAGGGCATGTGTCCCCACACCCTTAGAAATACCTCTTTATCCTTATGCAACGTCGGAAAGATTTAATGAAAAATTAATCAGCCGGCAGTCACTGTATGCCTGCAGAGGCAGCCCTAGAGGTGTATGCATCTAGGTAGTGTCTAGAGAGCGCTAGCATTTTGGGGGGGTCCCAGCTCCAGGCTCAGGAAACAGCTGTGGCTCAGGAGGTGAACCCCATGTGTCTTCTTCCAACTGCTCAGCTGTTCCTCCCGCAACTGTTAGTATGGCAGCTTAACCCGGAGAAAGCCGAGAAGCCTGATGTGAGTTGGGTAGGCAGATGCCAGCAAATCTCTGGGTTTCAACCCTGTTAGTCCAGCTTCCACCACCCCATGTTTTAAGTTTAAGACTTTTGAGAGGTCCTATGGTCTTGATCCTGTAGCATTAGGCTCCCACCTATGTCCCAAAGGGAAACGGCTGGCAAATTTTTAAAAAAATTAAGTAGTGTCCACCACATGTGCAGAAACAACAGCGTTGAAAAGCCCATGTAGAGCAGTTGGAGATACAAAACAAGGGCTTTTAAACTAACAGAAGTAGGAATAAAAGCTGGGGAAACACTTCTGGCATTTGTCTTCTCTTTATCTCATAGCATCCCTCCACCACCTTTATTCCAGATGTCATAACTGCCAGTTCTTAAAAAGAAAAGAAAAATACAGCTAGCACTTACCAGTGGGTCAGTGACCCCAGAAAGCTGTTACTGCACTGAATCTGGAGAAAAGAACAAGTTTTGTAACCGCTCGGATGAGATCATAGGACCTTCCCAGAAACTGCTAAAAGTCAACAAATCAGCAAACGCAATGAGAACATTGTGGCAACTGCACTGTCTCGCGGTCAGCAAGCCTTCATTTAGCCACTGCAGGGAAGGGCACTGGACACATTTACCCTCCAGGATTCTCCAAGGCAAGCAACAAAAACTTCTTAAACCTGGGATTTCCCGCCTTCCTTCTCCCTGTGCAACATGCCAGTGCGTGTGATGAAGGGCAAAGCCGGCTGGTATGCACACGCTCCGTCTTTCTTCAGCTTTAAAACATGACTGCAGGATGTCAAGATAAGCCTTTATAGTCTTCCCGGTCCCTTTATCCAGAGATGGACGGCATGTCCAAACAGCTGCAGAGCCAAATACCATTTCCAGTCATCTCTGGGGGTCGATGTTGGGGTTTGTTTCAGATAATGGGTAGAGCCAATGGCAAAAGGGGATGGGACTGAAGGCAAAACACACCGGGCCAAAAGTCAGAATACCCACCTATTTTCCTATAAAGCTTTTAATGACAGGAACCACAACGCCAGGCAGGTGCTTCAACCTTTTAAAAGATGGAAAAGCCAATACAACAGTTGCGGGGGGGGGGGGTTCAGTCCAGGAAAGGGGGTGCAGCAACCTGGGAAACCCAGGAAGACCAGAGTAGGAAAACAAGATGAGCCCATTTGGCCTAGACAGACCTGCTCTGTTCTGACTGCTCTGCAAGATCTCAGGTGGATCACCTGGTAGCATCACCTGGTACCTGGAGATGCCAAGGACTACCCCAGGAACATTTAACATGTGAAGGAATTGCTCTGACCCAATTAGCCTCTTACTGGGGATTCTATTTATTTTGTGTGAATATTTTTTCTCAGTTCAGTCATTATTCAGATGATGGCGGGGGTGGGGGCAAGGTGCTTCACCTGCAGCAAAGGGTTCTGCCCAAACCACCTGAAGAGGTGAGAAAGGACAGTAAGGACCCTGATATCTGTTCTGCTGTAAACCATTCGGAGAGCTTTGATACCTGCGTGAATGGTATGCAAAAGCAGTAAATAAATATTTGATGCCAGGTCAGTGGTCCGTTCAATCCAGCATGGATTTGTAAGGATTAAATTCCACCAGACAGACCTTATCCTGGTTTGATTCCTCCTTCAGAAAGCCTTTCCTAGGATTCGCATTTCTTTAGAAATACAGAAACTGAACATAGGTGGAACTGGTGTGTTGCACTACTGGACTGGGGCCTGGGAGATCTGCGTTCAGCCAAGATGCTCGCTGGGTGAGCTTGGTCCAGTCACTCACTCACTCTTGGCCTAACCTATTTCATGGGATGGGTGTGAAGATAAACATAGAGAAGAGGAGAAGGAACCTGTGGGCCCCTGCGGGTCCTTTCATGGAAAAAAATGGTGGGATATAAAGGTAGTAATAAATAACATTGATAAAGAAATATTCCAAAAGACAGATGGAGCAATTAGCTTTCCCCCTAATTAGGTTTCCCCAGTTAGCTCTCTAAGAGGGTGGCTATGAAACAGCTCTGAGGGTGTTGTCAAGAGCGTGGGGAGGGGGGCATTTTTGTTTGTCTGCCTATTGCTACCACAAAGATGAGCTACATGAAACCCTTTCTGTCCTTCTGCTGCCCAATGACAGTCTGTCAGGCTGGGTTATTCACTGCCTAATTCTTCTCTATAACCACTTTGACTTTTGAGCTGTGAGTCACAGTGATCTTGTGCTGCCCAAGAGCCGGAGCCATAGCTACAAGTCACTCGAGCAAAGAAGTGGAGGTGCCACCAAAAAGAGAAAACAGGACACTCTGCAAGCAATCAAAGGGGCAGTCGGGGTGATCAGAGAAGAACACAGAGAACTGTGCAAAGAAGAAAAAGAAGGCCTGCACCATGAGCAACCCAAAATATGTGCAGATCGATGACAGTAAGTTTGCCACTCCTCCTCTGCCCCCCTACGAAGAGCCTTCAGCGGGACCAGTACCTTCCATGGGCTACAAGTCACCTCCATCCATGCCCCCCAAGTACGAGACCTGCAGGAGCCCACTTGGAGCAGAAACCCACCAAGTACCAGTCCTTCAGCTTCCGCAGACCATCATCATGAGACAAGGCCAGCCCAGCCATGAACCGGACCACCTGGCCTACTCCATCTTCACTATGCTCTGCTGCTGCCTGCCCCTGGGCATCGCTGCCTTGGTTTACTCAACACAGGTGAGAGTGGCGGGTGGAGGAGAGAGAGGGAAGGACACAGGGTCGGAGAGGCCTCTAGAAAACATCAAGAGGCCTCACCATGCATACTGCTCTCCATTCCAGATAGCCCAAGAGTGGCTATATAGTTGTGCTTTGAAGCAGGAGGGAAGGAGCTGGGCTGGGGCATCATCAAGAAGAGTTTGCAACCTGCTGACCCCCATCTCCTCTCCTCTCTGCCCCCTTCCCTGCCCACTTTACCCCCTCTCTGAGATAGATTTAGTGGCCTTGCAGAGGCATCTGGCAGGTGTCTTCCTATGCTGGCTGCAAGGAGGGGAAGGGGATCGGAGCACAACCCTTGTTCTCCAGCCTCAGACCTGGGACTTCAAGCTGTCCTATGGGCCCCGGGGAGCAGCCCTATATCACCCCTGCAGCAGAAACTCCTAAGCCTCTGAACACAGGGCTGGCGAACATCTACGCAAGGAGAGAGACGGTGTTCTGGCACCTCGCTCGCCCCCGTACTCACGCCCTGCACTTTTCCTCAACTGCCACCTAATTTAGCTCCAGGGAGCAGGAGGGAAGGAGGCTGAGTACTGACAGGAGCTGGCATCACTCCATGGTCCCACCCTTATCCCCTTCTCGCCCCTCAGCATGACCCAGAGAAGGAAGGACGGAAAGTGCAACCAAACACCAGGCTTTGGTGCTCCAACTTGGAGATCACAAGCTCTCAGGATGGGACTCCGAGTAAATTTAAGGTCTTCCAGATGATGTCAGGAGGCCATAGGAGTGGTCCTTGATGTGTTTTCAGATCATCACACTGGGAAGGACTACTGACGATCATCTTGGCATGTCATGAGCAGAGCAGCTGGAGCCGGGGGTCAGACTAGATGGCCTGGGAGACCCCTTCTGACTTGCTCTGTTTCTGTGCTTCTATCTTAGAGATCAGGCAGGTTCAATGAGAGAAGACAATCCTTCAGGTAACCAGGTCACAAACCCTGTGGAACTTTAACTGCTAATGCCAACAGCTTGAGTTGGGTTTGGAAATGGACTGGCAGACATAACTCATTGCAGCAACCCAGATGAGAAGTATGTAGGCTGCCTCTGGCCAAATAAAGACAGAGCTGGTATATCAGACCACCTGTGCCTCTAGGGACCATGCTGGATCCAAATGATGGCCCTGATCCACTAACCACTGACAGTGCCTCCAGCTTTGTCTGGATTAAGTCTAAGATTGCAGACCTTCATTTGGTCCATTACTCTGCCCAGGCTCTGGCTCAGAAGAGCCCTTGATAAAAAAGGAAAGATAGAGCTTGGAGTCAACTACATGTTGGAGAGACTTTAGCCCACTGATGCGTGAGGAGTCTGGTTCAAGGGTAGGAATCCATCGGATTTTCTCGGCTCAGCTCCCCAGGCTCTCGCCTGCTTTCTCTCTGCCCTAGGTCTACCTCTGCCCTAAGTCCGTGTGAGTCCCTGCAGCCAGCTTGCACACACGCTTGCACAACGGGTGCACAGCAAGTGTCTGTCCCATTGTGCAAGCAGAGTTCTGCTTCCATGCATGTGACCTGCAGGGTTTGCACATTTTGCATACTTTGTGCAAACAATTATGCATTTGGCCCGATTGTGCAAAGACTTGTGCACCTGGCAACGTTTATGTAAGGAAGCCGCTGGCCTTCCCAAGTGTTTGTGGACTAGATCTTGGCTCAGCTCGCCTCCTGGCCAGGCCAAGAATGGCAAAGGAATCTGCTGAGTGCAAGGAGGCTGGATTGGGGCCTGGTGCTTGCAGTCCTATGGATAGCCTCCCCATTGCTTTCCAATAGATGCTGAGCACCATGGAGATGCAGCACAATGCCCCCTCGACATCACTTCCGGAAGCAGCCACCCGAGTGGGAACGGGGCCCCCGCAGCGCACCACCCCCAGCTCCCAGCCCAGGCATTCCTTCCCAAGGATACAGTGGTTGCTGCTTTTCAGATTTTTCCAGGTTTTTAAATCAGACTTTAATGCCTGCTTGAAAGAGCTGACCCTGCTACCAACAGGTCCCCCCTCCTCCCCACCTGTACTTATAATGGTATTTTAGCCTGTTTTTAATGTTGTTACCCACTTAGAGAGCCCTTAGAAGGCTCTTCAGTGGCCTGTAAATCCAAAAATAAATAAATGGTGCACAAGAATCAACAGGCTCATACTCCCCATGCCACTATCTCAACAAAAGTCATCCCACAGGACAAGACAGGCAGATCCGGTCCCTGAAACAGACCTGAAGCCCTTTTGAAATGGGTTCAGGTACACAATTTCATTCATGAGTGACTAGTGACAACCCGGCCAAGCATTAGGTCAAGGAAAGGGATGTTGGCTATTGACCAGATCCAGTTTAGGCTTTTCCAGAAGCGGCCTATCAACCATCTCCTGTAAAGAGGCTGCCACCATCCCTCTCAAGAAAAATTGCACCTCCTTGGACCTGGTCAGTTATTCCCTCCCAACCAGATTTAACAAGACACAAAGGGCCAAACGAGCACAGAGGTGACTGAACAGGCTCGGCCAGTCCACATCCTCAGGCCTGAGCCACCGGAAACCATTCCAGCAAGGTCCAGATCAAGTTGGTGGTGGCAGTCGATGATTAACTCATAAATGGTAAATACCAAAGTAACCTTGTCAGTCAGTTGCAAACAAACACAAGAGTTGTGCAACAGCCTAAATACAGCCTGGCATAGTGCTGCATGCATTTTCACAGGCTAGGGTTTTCTTCTGCGTTTTATCCGAGGCATGGCATGTCCCCACTGAATCCCGCAGCCCAGGAATTTGCTGTGTTCTCTCAATATAAATGAAGTCGTCTGTAGCCACTATGTAGGATCAGCAGTGGCGGGAGCAAGGAGGGGCATCTGCCAAGGGCCCAAACCCCAGGAGAGACCCATTAGCAAACGCTCCCTGGGTTTGCTTCTCTTCTTCACCCTGGCAACCTGCTTGTTCTTGTGCCTCTTGGTCTGGCCCGGACAACGACGCTTCTAAGAATGGTGCTTCTGCCACGGCCTCTTTGCTCAAAGGCTCTTCTCCTGCCAAGAAAGCAGGTGGGAGCAATGATGAGGAAGAAAGTCAGGAGAAAGAAAGGAAGGAGCAATGGAAGAATACCCATTGCCAGGGCAATGGCGATGCAAAGGCATACTTCCTGAGGGAGGGGGCCCACTGAAGTGCCTTGCCCAAATGAGAATACGCGATGCCCAGAGCTGGCATTGCACAGATAGAATTTGTGACTCTTTTCCAAGGAGTAAAGTACCACAAGGATCCTATGGCCAGTTGGAACCACCTGTCGGACAGTAGAGAGAACCACATCTCTTCCTTGCCTTCTAGGGACGGGTTGCCACATGCCAAAACCTCCATGCCTTTTGCAGACTGTGGTAACTTCCCAGTTAGTCCCACCAAGTTTCCATGTTCCCCCAGGACCTGGCACATCAAGGAAGAGGGAAGGGTGGCATTACGCCCCCAGCCCTACCCATCAAAGGGAGAGGAACGTCTCCCCCACCCAGCACCCTCGGGGGGCCCTGCTGTGCCTCTCATCAGCTCCGTGTTGCATGAAGATGCAACATTTCAGTAAGAAATGCACAAAGCTCATTGAGCATCACCTAAAATGGCATGGTCGATTTCCCAAGTGAAATCTGGGAAGCACCCCTTTGAAATGTGTCTAACAGCACTGGACTGGGCTGGAAATATAAATGCCTTCTCTCTCAGTGAAGGTAGCTTCCATGTAGCCTGAAGTGCCTGATCCTGCCTAATCTTGGAAGCTAAGCAGGGTCAGGCCTGGGCAGAAGTGGGATGGGTGACCTGAGTGTATGTTTCTATGATTGTTGCTGTCAACTGCCTAGAGAGCTTTGGCTATGGGCGGTATAAAAATGTAATAATAATAATAATAATAATAATAATAATAATAATAATAATGCCTTTGAAAGCTTGTGTTATTGCATTGGTTCTCTTTCTGCACGTCTAACATGAGCAAGAGGATAATGTCTAAATTCCTAACAGTGTGTGTCTGAACATGCACACGCATATACACACAAAGAAGCCAGGGACTATCCAAACTAACAGTGTGAGATTCAGCCAGAACATGCAGATCAAGGCTTGAGTACCTCTGCTGGGCTCCAGCCTCAGACCTCATGATTTCTGGCAAGTACCTGACAGCCCAAGACAAACACAAGGGACTAGCCACTTCAGCATGACAGAAATGGTTTCCAGGTGCATTTTCCCACTGATCCACCATTCATCTCTTTACCTCCAGACACAAGATGCCAACCGCGCTGGAAACATCATAGCTGCTCGGCGAAACTCCAGGCTGGCGCTCATTTTGTCCCATGCAGCACTTGGGGTGGGGCTCAGCTTCCTGATTCTGTACATCATCTTTTTTGTTACTAACCAGACAGGCAGCAAGACTGAGTACAACCCCTAATCACCTATCACGGTGCCATGAGGCTCCCATCTGAAGTGGCACTTCCCACCTGGGCACCCGCCACCCACCCCTAGCTGAGTGATGCACAAGTCAGAGGAGTCTTGGCTTAGAGTCCTGCTCTTGGAATCACTCAGTCAAGGGATCTGCCATGAGCCAGTTCACATGTGCTTTCATGCCATGCGATTTCTCCACCCTTGACTAAATGCCTAGAAACAGAATGCACCGACTGCAACGCGTCGCACTTGATGGAACATCCAGCAATCTGAAAGCTGTACCTGATAAATTTACAATGGTGACTCAAAACAATAGAATGGGGAGGGGCAAACAGATAAGCATCAATGGTCATCTGGGAGCTTTTGGCCCATGTGATGGTCAGTCAAGACCCATATTAATGGACTCGGAAGCCGACGATCAAATAAGAGTCCAATTCTGAATTTGCCCTGCTGTAAAATAGACACAATGAGCTCAATATTCGTCCTGAAGCCCGTGCAGTGCATCAGCAGTGTAAAATTGGATCATTCCTTGGATTCTCATCAGAACCATCCTCCATGCCGAGTGGCAATGTTGAAAATTAATGGAAGTTCTGGTTTTAGCATTGTTTAGTTCCTTGTGACTGCTAATCAGAAGCAAATGTTAGCATCACAGTACAGCAAACTCCACTCTATTTAAGTCCAAGACATAGAACCAGTTATACAGTAGATGATTTCAAATGAAAAAGCATATAAATGCTACTAAGAGGATAGTACAGGGATCAAGAATCAGTTCTCTCAATATACAGCTTTCCAAACTAGACAGCTGGCCTCAGAATGTGAGCTACTTGAAGGAGAGGATGGGTGTGAGTTTATCTACTGAATGATCCACCATCAATCCAAATTAGCAGACCGATTAACTAGCATCTAGCATTTCCTGCTGATGGGCCCCCAACCTCCTTGAAGACTGAGCCAAGTCTTTGGGGGAAGAGAAGGAGGAGGGAGTCTTCAGCTGCTTTGGACTAATGGGCAGAAGCTTCTCCTTCAAACCAGAGTGATGGTTACTTTGATTTATGTCACTTCTGTATTACCGACTTGTAACACAAACCAGTCCAGCTTGAATAAAGAACTGTGTGTTTAGAAGACTTGTCTTGATCTGCTGGAAAAGAGGGAAGGAGCAGAACATGCTCATGACACATAGCCCAGTCTTTAAATCTCTAATATAAGATAGTCCCTACCTACATGTGATTCATTTAATGAATTGTGCAGGGTTTACTTGATATGTGAAATAGGGATACCGACCTGCTGGAAAACTCTGCCCATGAGTGGCCTAAGCCCTGTACCACCTCTGCAGATTGCCAGGGATGTGCACAGCACCAGACACCAGCTGTGACTTTGCCTCTCTGTCAACATAATCTCCATGTTCTCGGAATCCTTAAATACTGGGGACACTGGGAAATGCATTTAATAAAAAGCGGCAAAATGCAACAGAGGCAAACTTCCAGCTGGTAAGGGGTAAAGAATATATTAGAATGAATTGAAACAAGAGGATATAAACATTCCTTGACACATATTGATTGTGCAATCATTTTTATTGACTCCAGTAATTTCCCGACTCAGCACCAGCTTCAAATTCACTCCCTATTTGTTTCTTCTACAGCCTCTAATACCAGTGGTGGAGACAGCTATGCAAAATGATTCCTGGTACTGTTAGGAAAACAGGCAGCTGCCTCCAATCCAATCCATTTATTCATCTAGCCCAGTATTGTAGCCGCAGGCTGGCAGCAGCTCTGCACAGTTTCCAGATGTGCCTGGAGATGCCGAAACTGGACCTGGGGCTTTCTGCATGCAGAGCTTGCACTCTGCCACTGACCCACCCACACGCCCTTCTAAGATGCTGGGGCCACAGCTTCTCTGAACTAACAGGCATTGTGGAGGTGCACCACCCACCTGGGCTTGGTTCCTTAGGAAGGAGCTCCTGGAACCCTGTTGTCCTTCTGTAACATGTGCACAGATTTAAAAATAAGCAAGTGGAACATAGCTGGATGCACATCACTTACACCAGACCTTCAGTACCATAACTCACTCCCAGCATTCCTCCTGGCCATGCTGACTGAGGCTGATGGGAGTTGATGTCCACCACATCCAGAGAGTATCAGGAGCAATCCTACGCATGCTGGCTAGGGAATGCCATGAGCTGTGGGCCTTTTATTGTCTAAATAAGTTGTATTACTTCTTGTTATGGCCTAGTTGAGTTGCTGAGTTCCAGGCAATTCTGTTTTTATTCTATGCACAGCCCAGAGAACCCCATGGGTGATGAGGCAGTTTATACATGGAAGGAAGGAAGGAAGGAAGGAAGGAAGGAAGGAAGGAAGGAAGGATTGCACCCTTAAACATTTGGATGGCCAAATCCAGTACTCCAACATCACATTGTTGTGAAGACAACCGGTGTGCTAAGCTGCTTGCAGAGCCCAAATGTAGTCTTCCGTACGCCTCTTCACCATGTCCTCAGGCTCAGAACCTGTCCGGTTGCTGTGCACTGAAACACAGACTACAATAACCCCAGCCCCCCTCTCCCTCTCCCCCCCTCTCTCTCAGAAGCCAGTGGCAACTTTGCCAGGACAAGCAGGGCAATTCCCTCCAGCACCCCTGGGCCCATTATCCATCTCCTGTCTAAGTTTCTAACCATCCAGAAGTATCAGGAGGAGGTGCCAGGCAGCCACTGACCCTCCCAATCTTCCTGTGTTCCAACTCACATCGGCCCCAGTGAGCATGATGGTTGGAGCTGCCCTATCTGCGTTAGGTCCATGTCCCACTTTCAGCTCTGAAATCACACTGGGTATGCAATCTGCATGTGCCCCTCCAGCCCCACAGCAGGAATGGGGAAAGCAAAACACCCCTTATCAATCTCTTTGCCTGGATTATTGATCACCTACTTCCCCATGCTACCCACTCATTTCTTCTAAGAGGTGAAGTGTGGTGGTTTTGTCCAAGAGCCAGCGCAATACTTAAGAATCCCTTAATCGGAGAAGCAGAACAAAGCGGGCTGTTGTGTAAGGCAAGCATCCAGCCAAAAGAGGAGACGGAGAGATCAGCTGGGTACCACAGCAGAAGGAAAACGAAGGGTGGAGAAAAGACTGAAGGTGAAAGAACAGGGCGTCCCACAGCTGATCCCAGTGGCTGAAAAGGAGGAACATGGAGCACTGAGTGAAGCGGAGAGGCACCACCTGCAAAACTACCACAAGGGGGGAAGCAAGAGAGCAGACCCACAACATGGACAACCCGAACTATGAGAACATGGAAGGCAATGATCCTGCCTCTCTGAGTCCGCCTCCGTATTCAGAGAACCAGCCCTATGGAGATCTCGATCCGTGGAAACTTCCCACTGTGCCAGCACTCCCTATGTACTATGAGACAGCTCTCCCTATGCCACCTGAGCACCAACCTTATTATGGCCCACCTGCAGCAGAAGCCAACCAAGGTCCTGTCCTGCGACCTTCACAGGCTGTCTTCATCTCAACTGTCCAGTCTACCAGAGCACCTGATTATGTATCCTACTCCATCTTTACTATGCTTTGCTGTTTCCTACCCCTGGGTATTGCTGCCCTGGTTTACTCTATCCAGGTAAGTATGTGGGGGTGGAAGCAGGAGATGCAGTGCTAGAATAACATGGGTGAGAGCCTGCTTTCATAGTTAGTGAAGGCCTGACCCCCACCCCCTACCCCATGGCGGCTGCTCTTTTATTGGGGCTGGGAATGGTTTGCCTTACACCAGGGAGAGCCTGGGCTTCTGCATTTTCCAAAAGCCCTTCCCTGAACCCCATAACTCCAGTACTAGAACGATGTGCAGTGGAGAGAATGAGGCTGGATGCATGGAGACCACGATATGCCGCTTGCTGCATGTCCTGTTAGTCCCCAGAGGGGAAGCTGTGTTAAGTCCACTGCAGCACAGGCAAGATAGAGCTGTATGGATTTAGGGTAGCAGCTGTTTTCAAGACATGCTGGTGTTTTATCTGAGCTGCGACATGCCATCGTCAAACTCTGGAATGCAAACGTCTGTTTTTCAGAGCTTTGGCAGGAATTTGCTTCAAGAGGGTGCATGAAGGAATCAATTGCAGGAAAATTTACCAAGGGGTAACTTAACATGTTAGAAATGCCACCTGGCAAGATGATTCTCTGGAATACCCTTTCAAGAGGGAAGGGTAATGTTACCTTTCTTGCATCTTTTGGCCAGGGGCTCGGGCTCCACCTGGTGAAAGTTGCAGATGACCAGCTTGTCCCATACAGACTGGCAAGGTCCAAGACAGATCTCTGCTTATTATTACTCTTATTATTATTATTACTATTATTATTATTATTATTATTACATTTCTAATATGACATAAAGACAGAGAGATCAGACTGGACTATGCTTCTCCCTTCTTCTAGCACATCCTGGAGAGAGGAGGGGGAGAGCACATCCCCTGCCCTCCAGGTTCAACCATCCTGCCACTTCCATATGAAGTGCAACACAACTTAACTTAAGAATATGACCTCTTTGCACAAAGTCCAATGAGCATTGAATAAAACGATGCTTAACTTACCAAATAAAATCAGCTGCATGTGTTGGGCCTACACACTGGATTTGACATGCATGGTCTGTATTCAAACACTGGTCTCTTTGAAGGTTGGTAGTATTGTACGTAGGCCAGATGTGCCAGCTGAGTTTTTCTGTTCCCCTCCATGTAATAGCTCAGATAAGAAGAGAAATGCCATCTAGTTAAACTTTTTTGTGAGGAGAAAGAGAAAGAATTAGGAAGAGATGGGGTGTGGCACAGATGAATGACTGATTCTATAAAGAACCAAAAGTTTCAGCTATGCCAATTTATTGGATATTTTGTTCCTTGAAGCAGAGTGGAAGAGGAGATGGGTTAATAGGGGAATTCTTGTGTGTTGGTTACACCTAATGTGTGTGAGTGTGTGTGTGTGTATCATCTTTCTCATTGTATAATTCTCCTCCTTCTTTCCTTTCTATTTCATTTCATTTCTTTCCTTCTTCCTTTCCCCATTTAAACCTAAAATGATGAGATTACATTCTTGGTAAAGTTGTTAGATGTAGAAACCCAGCCAACCCTCTGTATCTCCCACTGCAGCTGTACCAAGAACGTACTGTCTAAAACCGGTCTAGCTCGGAGCAAACAAAACAATTCTTTGTTAGCCAATGCAAATCCCATCGCCTGTGGGAAGACGAGGAATGTCGGCCTATTGCTTTTTTCACTGAGGCATGACTTCTTTCCCTTTCTGCCTAGACCCAAGATGCCAACGACTCTGGAAACAGCACCGCTGCTCAACAGTATTCCAGGCTGGCACTCATCTTGGCCAACATGGCGCTGGGAGTGGGGCTTGCATGTTGGATTGTGTATATCACCATACTTGTTTGGTGAACCCTTCTGAGCAGGCCAGCTTTCAGCCTATGGGGGAGAAGTACATGCAAGGACACATTAATCCTAAGGTATCCTAAGAGACCTCCCCACTGATGCACATCAAAGAAATCTTGGGTTGACCATGCTCTTTGAGTCAACCAGCAAAAGGATGTGCCTCAGGCTGGTTTACGTGTGCATGCACATCAGGCAAATAACATGCATTTGAACATACATGTATGTACATTCACGTACATTGATGACCCATGATCAACTGTGTCAAATGCACAGTGCTACATTTGAAATGACTTCAGGGGATCTGACAGTTCAGTCTAGTGAAAGATTTGTGATGGGTCGTCCACAGCAAGGGATAAACACCGTGTGTGATCAGGCTGTATGACACCCACATAGCACAAGAGTACAATGAGAACAGGCAATGCAATTGGATCCATAGGTCACATGATTTTAACCTTAAAGATAGTCTAAAAATAATTTTAAGTACCATATATAAATTAAGATTGGTCTTCTGAAAACTGGAAACATGGTCTGACTCCCCTGTCCCAAAATCATGAGATGGGTTAGTTATGATTGCCTTTTCCAGGTGCATTTCTACTGTTTGCCCATTCTTTCACTCACCCTCCCTTCTGATTCTAATCATTGCTTCTTCATTTTTTACTTGATAGCTCCCATTTCCAACCCTCCTGCCTATGCTTCCCAATTTATTTAGTCTGCTCCCCCACTCTCCCATCTTTCACAGATGAAATAGGGACACATTTATAAAGCCCCGATTGCTCTCTAAGCCCTTCCTACACACACACACACACACACAGCTTGCTCTGATTCGGCCTTCCTCAACCTGGCGCACTGCGCAAGTGTTGCACTACTAGTCTCCTCGTGCCCAGCCAGCATGGGTGTGAGGTATTTGTTACATTTATTCCAACTTCCCACTGAGGAGCCCAAGTTGGTTGACATGGTCCTTCTCCTCTGCATTTTTCCTGACAACGTCCCTGTGAGGTTAGGCTGAGCTTTAGTGAGTGGCCAGAGTCACCCAATGTGTTTCATGGCTGAATAAGGAGTAGCACCCACGTCTTCTAATGTCCCAGTCGGACATGCTAGCTGCTACCCCATACTGTCTCTTGTGATCCAATGGATTTGGAAGTCATTAGGTTAGTGGCAGAAACTTGCAAATAACTCCAGAAGTGATGGCAACCTTAGGACACATGAGTCCAAAATCAAAGAAACAGAGGGGATCAAGAAGCTGCTGCCCCACTTTTGTGAGCTAAGATTGTTCATGCCCTGGGAGACATTTGACAGCTCACCTTCTGACAGCTGTCAAATGGGGAAATAAAGTTACCTACAAGTCCTGTGGAGTGATGCCCAAGGTGGCTACCTGCTGGACTTTGCTGCTAGGCGCCTCCCTGCCCACTGCCCGTTCAAGGTACCCAGTTTCCAACCTGCACAATGGTGGATGTCTTAAATCTCACATGTGCATACAAAATAGGCATGTTTGGGAATATTAATGGGGAATTAAAAACAAAATATGTATCAGCCAGGAGCACCCCATCCAAGCTTCCACTGGGGCATGTTACAATGTGAATCATGGCAACCAGTTTTCTCGAACTCCACCCTCTACAAAATATCGGAAGAGGGGAAAAAAACCACAGCAAGCCCAAAACAGCCACAATTACACGTGGGAAGAGAAAATCCAATGCCAGCTGCCTCCATGTGTCATCTGGGCCATGTGGGGAAAGTTGACACCGGAAAGTTCAAGGACACACTTGGCACAAGTGGCAACAGGTTCTTGCCATTCTCGCCCAGCAAGACAACAATTGATTGATTCATTGGTTGATCCACTGAGTAAATGATAGCATTTATATACCACCTTTTATTCTATTCTGAGCTTTATGGGAACAACCTGTGTTGCTGGTCTCGACCATGAAGCAATGCAGATGGTTCCTATGAAGCTAGAATGAAAGCTGCATTTGATAAAGGGGGACCACCAGAAGGATGCAGTATGTCCCTAACTAGGCAGAATTATAAATAAGCCCTACCCACTGAGTTCACAAAAGTGCGGTACCAGATCTGACTCAGCTTATCTTGAGGCCTGAACCAGCATGTTTAGCCACTTCTCCCTCCATAATATCCTGCTCTTCAGCCTCAAGCACTACCTTCTGTTTCCAGAGCCCCTTTTCATGCTCAGGTCTGTGAAACCCTGCTATTGGCATGAGTGGTGTGCGTGAGAGAGAGCAGTGCCAGCTCCAGATGCTCCTCACCAACATCGTCCCCAGTCGCTCTTGCTCCTCATCTTCTTTCTCATCTTTGCTCCCCATCACCTGCTTGACAGGCAGAGAGGCGGTAAGAGAACACGTCACAGTATGTGCTGCTGCTCTCTCTCCCTACCACTGTGACCTGGGCCTCCATGAAAGGCAGGTGGACAAGCAGGCTTCAGGGGAGAAGAGGGAACACAAGCGCCGGGCCATTATCAGTGGGATCCTGGTGGAGTGTGGGCCCTCAGCAGCTGCCCAGTCATGTCTACCCATGATGCTATGCATCTGTTTGTTGAAACAGAATAAAGGCAGGCAGGGAGAAAGAGAGAAAGATCAGCACATTTCACTTCCTCTTCAATTAGGAAATGGCTTCATTTCATATCAAATGTGCAGATGACATGAAACTGAGGAGGGGAATGCCAACTTTTCAAAAGAAAGGGATCCCATTCCAAATAACCTTGAAAACCTGAAAATGAGGCAGAAATTAACACAAGGAAATTCAGCACAATTCTGTGCAAAGTTCTGCATCGTGTGTGATGGAGTGGATAGGTTCAATGCCCATTTATCATATGGGAGCTACCTGACTTGGCAGTAGTATATTTGGAAAGGACCTCAAGATAGCAATCGATCACAAATGAAATCCGAGTCAGCATAAAAGAAAAAAAGCTAATGGGATTTCAGGCTGTATCAAGGGAGCCGTGGTTTCGGAGGAAGGCTACAAAGATGGTCAGTAATGCAAACACTGATTCTTATGAAGAAAGGTTAAAGGAACTCAGTGCATTCAGCCTGAAGAAGAGAAGATGGAGGGACACCAAACGTTGTGACACAGAAAAAGGCAAAGTCTTGTTACAGGGTGGCCAAGTGTCCTCTTTTAGAGAGAGCAGGCCTCTACTTGAAGGGTTGCCAGAAGACGTCTATTGGATGTGCTGTGCAAAACTCCAGATTAAAGATCATGAACCACCAGAAGGAAGAGCTGGGCTTTGACATTGTCTATCCGCACCACCTGGACAGCAGACTGAACAGGTAGGCACAAAGGTCCCCTGCTCACAATCTCCAATTTTATGGTGAGACAGACTGAATAAATTAGAACTGTTATTATAACAGTGCAGCTATATGTATAGATCAGCATGTTCAAAACACATGCAAATGTATGTCTTCTGTTGTCCTTGCTGTGTGTGTTTGTGAGACCCTCTGTCTCTGCTTCCCCAGACAGCAGGACTATATCTAATGGGTGTGTGTTTCTGGAGGGTAGCTTTTGTTTGAATATTTGGAGAAACATCTGGATAGTATAGCTTGTTCCCTGGCCTTTCTATAGGAACCAACTACCAGGAGGAGTGAGTAGGTTCTCTTAAGGAGGTCTTCAGGAAGAGGCTGGGCAGTAACTCTTCGGTATGTCCTAGAAAGGGGGGGGGGGTAGACTAACTTGTTGCCAAGCTTCCTTTAACCCTAAGAATTCCACAAAACAATTTATGGTACCTGCATTTTTACAGTATGCTCCTGGGATACTCCAGTCTGGAGTGGGAGGTGATGGTGTGTCATCCCACTGGCCCCTGTGGTGGACTCAGGAGAACCCCACCTGTATTCTGCCCAGTGTTGTGATTCCACACGGGGGATTCTAAAATTATGGGTGGCATTAACCCATGCATATACCCTCACATGGAGTGGGAGAGGAAGGAAAGTCATCAGGCAGTAGCTGGGTTCAGACAACATGGTAACTCACACTCACGATCTGACTATGAGTTGAATGTGGGTTGTCATTATAGGCTGCTTTACAAAGGATTCATTTTCTTACAGCAAAGCAGTGCAATGAGTTAAGGTTTTTAAAGAAAGCATTGCATTCAAGTCAAGTTCTTCCTGTTGCATCAATATCAAATCTAAACTAAGAGTTCTGTGCTGATTTGATTCTGCAGAGATACCCGTTCCTCCAAAAGGAACAGCAAAACACGATTATCTGCATAATGTGTTAAAATGACGGTGTGGGGGGTGGCTGGCAAGAAGATCCTCGGGATGGATATCGGTTAATATAACGCAGTCCCTGTTCGCAGCTCTGAAGTCATGGGTGAGGTCATGCGCTCCAGAGAAAGAGCGTGTCCTTCGCATCTAAGCGGGAAGTGAAACCGGAGCCCGCGCTCCTGCTCATCCAGCCCGCCCCGCATCGTTCACTGATCAGATCCAACTTCTGCTCATTCCTTCTCCCGAACGGCTGGGCAAGTCCTGGCTGCGAGCAACACGCAAGAGCGCCCGTGAGCAAAGAAGCGGGGAGCAGGGGGCTGCGTCGCCCGGCGAGGGTCCAGCCAAGGGGGGTTCATCCCCACGAGGAGACCACCCAAGGAGGAGGAAGGCGAAGGCTGCGGGGAGCGCGCTGAAGCGGGGAGAAGGAGTGCAAACGAGAGAGGAGGGAAGGGGCTCCGCAGCAGCTCGACGGAAGCAGCGGGACATCGCCGGAGAAGGGCGGGAGAGCAGAGGAGAGCTGCGCAATGAGCAAACCAAGCTACGAGACGGTCGAAGGCAAGGCGCCCGACCTCCCCGAGCCACCCCGCTACTCAGAAGTAGACAGCCTAAGGCATCCTGAGCCACTGGCCCCCATCGGCTACGGGGCAGCTCTCCCTGAGCCCAGCCAGGGCCAGCCTCCATATGGTGCACCTGGGACAGGATTCAAGCAGGGCCCCAGCATCTTGCCTCCTCAGGCCGTCTTCATCACACCTGTCCAGCCCACCCAGGAACCCGACTATCTGGCCTACTCCATCTTCACCATGTTCTGCTGCTTCTTCCCACTGGGGATCACTGCCTTGGTTTTCTCTATACTGGTAAGCCTGTGTGAAGGAAGGTGGTAGCTGGTGGGGTGGAGCTCCAAAGCTAGAATCACATTAGGACTGGTCTCTTCCTGAGTGCGACCAGGAGGCAACCCCTTAACTTTGGTGTTAGCCAAGCTTTTGGTAATGATGGTGGGAGGGGGGAGTTATCAGGGCTCCTGGGTTTCAGGAACCCCCACTCATCTTTCAGCCACTAAAGCACTGTCCTAAAGGTAGGAAGCCTGCAGCTGCCTAGAGGGAAAAGGCCCAGCAAAGTACAAAGGTTGATGGCAATCAAAAAGCAGAAAGAGCAGGATCTGAGGAAGCGTGTTTGCCCTTGAGCAGTACTAACTTCCCCAGGGAAAGCCACCATTGCCTGCTGCTCAAATACAAGAGCGAATCTTGTGAAACCTTAAAGGTGAGTGGATTTCCAGTTACAGCTGTTTTCACAGACATCTCCCGTCTCTCTCGCTCCCTGCCGTACAATAGGGCAGACCTAGGAGGAGAGGCTATCTAATTTCATCCGAAGTTGTAAGTCTTCATGACAAAAGATAAGGAAGCTGTAGGAGGAACCAGGGTGTGAGCCAGGTGTTGGGTTCTCTGGACTATTGCACAGGTCCGTAGTACAAGCTTGGGGACTGGAGACACGCCTTGTTCCTGCAATACCCCATCTACACACACACACACACACACACACACACACACACACACACACACACACACTCTCT
Source organism: Varanus komodoensis (assembly GCF_004798865.1). Lineage (NCBI taxonomy): Eukaryota > Metazoa > Chordata > Lepidosauria > Squamata > Varanidae > Varanus > Varanus komodoensis. Next base: position 144,331 of record NW_025335356.1, read on the forward strand.
TACTGCTTATGTGCATGTTAACCATTTTCAGGCATTGGGGTTTCTGTGAGAGAGGCCCCAGAGGAAAATGCTCGGGTGAAAAGGCCCTGCAAACTTCCGTGACTGAGGAGTTCACAAGCACAGAAGGAATGCCTTGTGCAGAGAAGCCTTCTGTTTACGCTTCAGCACATTGTATTTCCATTTCCCCTTTCTTGGGCTGCTTCCAGACGCAGCTTTTGCTGTGTGGCCCCTCTGTGGCGAGCATGGAATGTTTACCAGGCAGCTACTCCTAACCCGCCATGTCTTCCCAACTCATCTCCCTGGCATTTTTCCTTCTCAAATCCCAACGCAGACACTGATAAAGAAGGGGAAGTTGGAATAGCTGGATGATGCCTTCTGATTTATACTTTTAGGAGCTGCCCATCAGGAACCACCCATTTTCTGGCACTCCCTCACATACACAATCTCAGACCATAGGGTTACTTGTGGCAAAAAAAAAGTCTGCTAGCCAGTGCACAGGCCAGTGCCACAGCGGCTCGGGACCACCCTCTGCTGCCTGCCCAAGGTGGCAAGCACTGTCATGCGTTCACTAATCCAGCCTTTATTGCTCTTCCTCCCCAGACCCGAGAAGCCAACTTTGCGGGGAACCTGACCGCAGCACAGCGAAACTCCCGGCTGGCACGCATCATGGCCCACGCAGCGGTTGGGGTGGGCCTCTGCTTTCTGATCCTGTACATCACCTTGGTGATTTTCTTAACACTCAAATAGTGGGGGAGATGCCTGAGGAATCCGTTGCGGGATGGAAGTGCAGCAAACCTGCTCAGCTGGGCCACCTGGATGCTGTCCAGGCCACCTCGGGTGGCTCTGGTGGGATCACTTGTAAGCGAGGCCTGCCAGTGGGTTCCTACTGCCTTTTGCTTCAGAATGGAGCTCCGGTCTCAGTGAATTTGAAATATGGCAAGCCACGGGTCGCTCTACGCCCCCGTGCATTCTTTCAATTCGAGTCCCCGTCGTGCCACCGGTTGGATCCTGCTGGCCGCATTCTTTAGTTGGCTGGCTGGGCTGCTTTCACTGGATTGCTCTCTTTTCCCCTGTCCTGCAACTGTCAGATATAACCCCATTGTTAGCACAGAATATTGTGTGGGCATTCAAGCCCAACTGTTGTGATTTGCTGCATGTGCTGTTGTGAACAAGTACCCAGAGAGCTTTGGCTGCTGGGCAGTATGGAAAATGAAGGAATAAAGAAACAAAATACACTGTCACGGCCTGTTTAAAAGGGAGCGACCGGATTACGAAAGGCCCCCCCCCACAAACCCGCCATTTTACTCTGCAGTGTTGACCCACGATCATGGACCCGATCCTTGATTATTGCTTGGATCCAGCACAGATCCTCATCATTTCATAGGATTTCGACTGATGCCGCTAACAGCGGGGGCCTACACATGTTTACGCAGAACTACCTCCCCGTCTCACTGCGTTCAAGACGGCTGTTCCCCAAGGAAGTGCATGTAGGCTTGCAGCCTTCATCTTGGGCTTAATCTGTTCAGTTCACCAGCTTCCTAAAGCAGAGGGTGCTCTCCTTAAAATCGAAGTTGGCCTTGCCCACTAAACAGTATTACACTACATTTAAAGCCTGGCTTTTTCTTCTTGGAAGAAACGCAAGGCATCTTACATCTGTCTCCGCACTTTCTGTCCTCAGAACAACCCTGTGAGGCAGATCAGGCTAAGAGTCTGACTGGTCCAAAGTCACCCCGAGAGTAAGGAACTAAAACCTAGATTTCCTGACTCCCATTCCAGCTCTCCAAACATTGCAACACCTGTGGAACCACTAGTCCTATCATCCCTGGCCAACATAGCTGCTGGCCTGCTGAATTGGATAATGAGCTGTAGTCCAACACAACGGGGGGGGGGGGGGTACCAGAGTGGGGAAGGCTGGGGCTTGGTGGCATGCAATGATGGGGATTGCAATCCAGTGCATCTGGAGGGCACCTCCTTAGAGAAGGCTGATTTTCAAAGCAGGTCAGGTTCTTACCTACAAGAAGCCAGAAGCCAATGCTGACATGGCTTAATAGCCCCCGGTTTCTTATTTCAGCAGATTAAAACAGCTGCATCAGCTAGTGTAACCAGAACTAAGGAGTAGAGAGACTTGGGACAGAGGTAATAAACTTCAGGATGCTAGGTATGGAAAAGTCAGGTTTTATTCTTGTTTTTTTTACTTTTGATTCTTTTACCTTTTTTAAACTTTTGATTCTTTTGCACAAGTCAAGTCATAGAAAAATACAACCCCCTGCCCTGAAAATATGCATTTGCACACATACAGCACCAGAGCATGAAAAGGTATGTTTTTCAGGAATCTGCATAGTTTTGTGCAAATGTAAATGTCCATGAACACATTTGCACAAAATCCATTCCCATCAGTGAGTGGACGTGGCACAAAAGGTCCCTGAAAACATGCAGAACTCGGATGGAGCAGAAGCCTTTTACTGGTCGCAGTGGTGGAGCCCTGCCCACCCGCTATTTGCAGCAGTGGATCTCTCACCCAGAGATCTCTGCCCTCCGAGTACCCTAACAAATGAATTCTTGTTTCAGGTTCAGCATAATGTAGTTCCTTACAGCTGCCAATAATTTCAAAACAGGGCAACAAGCATGAGACTTGCAATTCAGCAAAACATACACAATGCACAGATTTAGAATTTAAGTTTGACGCCCTTGTCATGGTCAGATCACTTCCTCATAAGGTTTGAGCTCGAGAGCAGCCTTTCCCTCTGTAAGGGTGCAGACCAGATTGTATTGGTCCTCCCCCGGAGCCGGATGGATCCTGATGGATTCCTGAAAGCTCTGGGGGATTTTCCAGTTGACAAGGCTGGTGATCCTGTCGATGCCCTGGCTGAACTGTGGAATGGGGAGATGACCAGGGCTATTGACATGATCGCTCCCAAGCGTCCTCTCCCACCTGGCAGAGCCTGTTCATCTCCTTGGTATACACCTGAATTACGGGCGATGAAGCAGGCTGGGAGATGTCTAGAGCGTAGGTGGAGGAGATCACGGGGTGAATCTGGCCGAACACACTTAAGAGCGTATTATCGGGCCTATGCTGTGGTGGTGAGGACGGCGAAGAAGAAATTCTTCTCCGCTTCCATTGCCTCCTCACAATGCCGTCCGGCGGAGCTCTTTTGGGTGGTGCAAGGGCTGATACATCCAGGCCCAAAGAAAGATCTCGTACCACCCTCAAAGGCCCACTGTGACGACTTTGCCAGGCATTTCAGGGAGAAAATCGCTCAGATTCGTCACGAGCTTGACTCTACTATTGTACCAGATTCTACTGAGGAGATGCCAACGACGCCGTCGAGTCCACAATTAATGGATGAATTTCAGTTGTTGCGGCCTGATGATGTGGACAAGGTGCTTGGACAAGTACACCCTACCACCTGCTTACTAGACCCATGCCCATCCTGGCTACTTAAGAAAGCCAAGGACAGGATTGGCACCTGGATCCTGGAGGTGGTCAACACCTCTTTAAGAGACGGTCGGGTAGTCCGACCAGTCCTAAAGAAGGCATCCCTGGATCCAGAGGTGGCTGCCAATTATAGACCGGTGGCCAACATCCCGTTCCTGGGCAAGGTGCTAGAGCAGGTGGTGGCGGGACAACTCCAAGCATTCTTGGATGAAACTGATTATCTGGACCCATTTCAGTCTGGCTTCAGACCCGGGTACGGCACTGAATCTGCCTTGGTCGCCCTGTACGATGACCTGTGCAGGGAGAGAGAGGGGGAGTGCGTCCCTGTTAGTTCTCCTGGACCTCTCAGCGGCTTTCGATACCATCGACCATGGTATCCTTCTGAATAGGCTGGCGGGATTGGGAGTTGGAGACACCGCGTGGTGGTGGTTCCGCTCCTATCTCAACGGCCGATTTCAGAAGGTGGTGCTGGGGGACTATGGCTCTGCGCCATGGCAGTTATGCCATGGAGTTCCGCAGGGGTCCATTTTTTCCCCCTTGCTATTCAACATCTACATGAAACCGCTGGGAGAGGTCATTAGGAGGTGTAGGCTGCGGAATCATCAGTACACTGATGATACCCAGCTCTACCTCTCTTTTTCAACCAACCCAGGTGAGGCAGTGGCTGTGCTGAACCAGTGCCTGGCTGAGGTAATGGGCTGGATGAGGGCCAATAAACTGAAGCTCAATCCAGACAAGACAGAGGTCCTGTTGGTGGGTGGTTCGGGACTCGGGATGGGGACTTGGGCCTTGTCCTAAATGGGGTTGCACTCCCTCTGAGGGACAGGGTTCACAGCTTAGGAATGATCCTCAACCCTGAGCTGTCTTTAGAAGCCCAGGTGACGGCGGGGGTGAGGAGCACTTTCCTTCAGCTTCGGCTGATCCATCAGCTGCGTCCCTTCCTGGAGAACGACTGCCTGGCGACAGTGACACATGCGTTGGTAACTTCCCGATTAGATTTCTTCAACGCGATCTACGTGGGGCTACCCTTGAAGACGGTCCGGATATTTCAATTGGTGCAGAATAGAGCTGCCAGGCTGCTGACGGGGAATGGGTGTTGTTCCCATATAACCCCAGTTCTCCGTCAGCTCCACTGGCTCCCGATTGAAGTCCGGGCCCAATTCAAGGTGTTGGTCATGACCTATAAAGCCCTCAATGGCTTGGGCCCTGGGTATCTAAAGGAACGCTTGCATCCATATATGCCCTCCCGCCCCTTGAGATCAGCAACAGATGCCCTTCTCCAGGAACCCTCTGTGAATGATATTAGGAGGGTGAGTACCCGGAGGAGGGCTTTCTCTGCAGTGGCGCCCCACCTATGGAATGCGCTCCCCAGAGAGGTCCGCCTGGCACCGTCGTTATTTGTGTTTTGGCTCCAGGCTAAGACCTTTTTATTTAAAACTAATTTTAAGTGTTAATTTATTATGCAGGATTTTTTTTTAAATTTTAAGCCGAGGTGCACAAGGTTTTAATATTGTTAGTGTATAATTTTGGTATGATTTTGTTTGTTTTTGTTTTTGTTGTGAGCTGCCACAAGGCTTTGTTGCAATGGGGGGCGGCATAGAAATGTTTTAAATAAATAAATAAAGCATAAAACCAAATATATTATGGGCAGTGACCAATGAACAAATTCCTATCAGAATCATGCATTCCTAGCTACAACTGAAGTTGGTTCTAATACAGGGGTCTCAAACTCATGGCCCGCGGGCCAATTCCCGGGACGGGTGGGGCACGGGGAGGGGCCCTGCAGCCTCTGGGAGCGAGGCGGGATGAGCGGCCCCCCAACACCGCGGGGGTGGAATACTTGATGCAGCCCAGCCTCACCCAGACTCTTCTTCCAGCAGCCCCCCGGTAAGTTGAGTTTGAGACCCCTGTTCTAATAGCACCTCCACCCTCCTTGTGCATTCCATGAACTGTGTATGGATCACTTGTCACAGGGAATGAAGTTGGTTTACTAACGTTATTTAATCAAGGGGAGGCATCACCTTCATTAAAGAGCTCTGAAATCCTCAAAATGCTGTGGGATTTCCTTTCAAACTAACAAAAGGCTTCTTGTTTTGTTAGTTGGGGGTGCCTACAAAGTGTAGAAACCTGGTGTGTCATGGCAAAGTCACATTACAGCTCTGTGTACATAAGACAGACGCACGAGACATGGCTGGTGGGATTCGTGCCAATGAGCCGCCGGCCACACAGGTGCCCTGCTGGGACCTTGTCCCACTGCCACGCTCTCTGCAAGTGCTCCTTTATCGCACAGGACAAGCGTGAGAACCCTGCGGCTCTCCAGATGTTCCTGCTGGACACCAATTTGCACCGGGCCCAGCCAGCATGGCTGACGGACAGGCATTCTAGGAACTGTACTTCAACACCATCTGGGGGTGGGGGGCAGGTTCCCATCCCTGCCACAGGAGGTAATGGCAACCATTCGTCCAAGTCTGGGATGCCCAAGCCGTTGGCCACATCCCTTTGGGTCGCTGCAAAGGCCACAGCGAAAGCATGCAGCAGACTTAGGCAGCTGGAAATACGTCGAGGCGGCTGGTTCCCAAGCAGCCCCATGGCAGCCTCGGCCATGGCTTCTCGCCCTTGCTGTGCTTGGCTGCTTGGAGAGGACAATGACGGCATTCTAGGAAGTTCTAGGCAGACCTCGCATTGGTCCCATGCTTGTTCAGGCAGCGGTCAGTTGTCCTAAGCTCCTGGAGGTGGGCTCAGCTGGCCCCACCAATGAAGCCTTCCATGGCCACCCAACCAAGGCTGCTTTTCGGGAGTCAGTGGCTGGTGCTTGTTCTGTGATGGCCAAACTGTGTTTTGACCTTCACTGGCTCTCTCTTGACCATTCCTGCCTCAGCTTGAGCCAACCTATCTGACTGCTTAGCTGTCCTTTGAGCTCTGCCTCTACCACAAACACTCCTGCCTCAGCCCAGTCCCCATGGAACGGAAGCCTGGGTGCCTGAGCACTGGCCTGTCTCAGTGTCTTGCTTTGTTCAGTTGGCTTCAGCTGGGAAGTGGCTGGGGAAACCCATGATCAGCTGGGATGTCCCGGTGAGCCCTCGCCACCCCTGGGCTATGGGGCAGCCACCAACTGATACCAGCCTTACCCTGGCCTCCCTGGCACCGGGGGTAACCACAGTCCGGTCTTCCAGCCTCCTCAGGTCACCATCATCAGACCTGCCCAGCCCACCCATGAACCGGATCACCTGGCCTACTCCATCTGCACCATGCTCTGCTGTTGCCTGCCCCTGGGCATTGTTGCCTTGGTTTATGCCACACAGATGAGTCTGTGTTGGAGGGCAGGGGCCTGATGCCATGGAGGAAAACAGGGGACAGAGGAGGCTGGCCGGTTCATCTTCCCTATAGGCCTGCAGAACACCTGCTTTTGGAAGGGACTGGCCATGATTTGGCGAAGCCCAGGAGGAGTTGGGGACCAAGGTTCTGCGAAAGAGGCTTTCCCGCCCATGAGTGTGACGTGCTACAGGTGAAGCAGGAAGCGTCGAATCCAGTAGCACAGCAGCAGGCTGGCATGCGGAAGGACCCAAGTCTGATTCCTTTTCTCAAGGTAGTACTAGGAGAGGACTTGCAGGAAGTACCAGAGAGTAGCTGCCTGCCTGTGTTGACGATACTAGGCTGCATGGAGCAAGAGTCTGACTCAGTATGTGGCAGCTCATTATTTTTCTAGGGCTGGGATGGGCACAGCTACTGGAAAGGGGACTGACAGAGAACTGTGGGATGCAAGTGGCTGGTGGTTCCTCCAGGAGCATGGATAGGAGACTTGCTACAGCACATGATTCTTCTTAAATAGGAACTCCTTTAACAGGAAAAACAAGGACAGGTCTTGTAAAGCTGCAGTGCAAGCAGATTCGCTGTGCTTCTATTTGCAGTGCATGCGCTCCCTACAGCTTTGTATCTGAGTTACAGCCTGGACTTTGGAATCCAAGTGTTGCCACGGACATGATTTCTGATTGCGTTTCCTGCTCCGAGGGCCATATCCTGGAACAGAGGACTATTTACAAAGGCATAAATTACCCTCATGGTTCTGCATGTCACCACAGAGCAATAGGATGGTATGGCACATCCTGCGAAGCACAGAAGAGGGCCTGACCACTTCCTTGCACCGGGGCTGTTTTCTCGACTTGCACAGTGTTGCAGAAGAACAGGTGGGCATGTACAGCTTGTTGAAAAGCCACCACTGGGTGTAGTTTTCCGTTCCAGCTTGTGTCTGCACCAACCTAGTCTAGTAAGAGGCTGAAGATGAAGCAATTTACCTCTGAGTAGGAAAGCCTTTCAGTTAGTTGCTTTTATCAGGAGCACAAAAACAACCATGAGGAAGGCTTGAAAACACACCTCAAACTATTTTTAGGGGTGATGGGAGGAGAAGGGGAGGGGGTATTTGCAAGCCAGAGAGCACTGAAGGGGGTGCAGGAGGCACGCTGGCAAGTGGAGAAGCTCCGTGTTTGGCTGGATCCCAGGCCCCAAAGGGACACTTCCTCTCTCCATCCCCTCCCAGGAGGGAAGGGAAGCATCGGAGAAGCAGTTCCCCTTCGCTCATTCAAAAACCCCAGACTTTTTCCTTGCAAAGTGTCCTTTATTGACCCCAAAGCACACATCACCAGGAATGAATCTCCGAGCAGGCACAGAGCAGTTTTTTTAACACAATCCCCTCTGGAAGCTCTCCTTATGAGAAAGACTGGACCCCATCCCTATGGGGAGGGGCTTCTGAAAATGAGCACGCCTCCACTCTGCGCACCGATCCTCTAGTCGGACTGCCCTCCTCCTCTGGTGACACATCAAGGAGCAAGAGCCATGCTTACCTCACCTGAATCTGAGAAGCTCCCCTGTTCCAAGGCCCCTCCTGCCAGCTGTATATCCCGGTTACTCCCAGGGACTGGCTGCCCACCTGGGGAGTCTGGCCTTGAGATAAGCGTCCCTGCTTCTCACATCTCAGAGACTCGGCTTGGCCCTCATTCCCAGGCAACCCCGGTTCTGCTTCGCACCCTGATTCCCCTGAAGTCCAGCCAGCAGTCCTTGAGAATGCGCACCCAAGCCAGCCATCTTTCTCACTCCCAACAGCATGAACGCACCAGGTTTGCACACCCCTACTCCACAACACAGGTGCAAGAGGGAGCAATGTGGGAGCAACGCTGGTCCCAGCAACTCTGGAATAAAAGCAGAGGAGCACTACCCCTGAGATGGAAGCAAGCAGAGTCGTGTGCTGCAGCAGTGACTCCGGTGACAGAGGACGGCAGTAAAAGCTTGGGGCCGATCTGGCCCACCGCTGCCTCCACGCAGCATTAGCTCGATGCTGATGCCAGCATTGCCCGCATCTCTAATCAGCTGGAGTTCCAGCCAGCAATGCCTGCCCAGTGGCTTCCATGGCCCTGATGCAGCTCCCATTGCTACAAAAGGACATCTGCTTTTGCTGAGCTTGATCAGACCCGACCTACTGGGACATTGTTTCCAGATGGGTCTGGGCAAGGGTCCCCTGGCCCCATAAGCTTCCCCTTTGAACCGCAGGCTGTGATACAGGACCAAAAGTCGAATTCCATTTTGGGAGATACCTCCAGAGGTGGGTGTGGCCAGTGGCATGAAGAGCGATGCCAGGATTTTTTAAAAAATTCATTTCGTGACACTGTTTCACTGCCAATGCCTAAGTCTTAGGAGAGGCAGTTCAGTCTTCTGTAAAGGGGGAACTGCACAAAAGTCAAAAGCCACCAAAAGATAGCAGGTGGGTGGGGAAAGGGACGGGACCAGAAGCTGCTGTGGCCCCCTGAGGAGCATCAAGGGCCAGATTGGGATCCCCTGGGGTCTGGATTTCAGCCCCAGGCTTGTGATTCTGCTCCCCTGGGCTCAGGTGACCACCGAATGGGCCTCGGATGACCTACTTGCAGGCTGAGACAAAAAGATTCTTTCTCAGCAGCTGTTCTATCACTGCTCAGGAACCATCCACCTGCAAACAGGAGAGTGTCTTCTCTAGGGGTGTGTGAGGAAAGAATTTAGAGGTGGGAATCTGCTAGATTCCTTGGGCTCAGCTCCCGGGACTCCAGTCCGCTTCGCAGCTGCCCTGGGTGCAAATTCCTCTTGTGTGTGCCCAGCACCTGTGGGGGAGCCCCACACACTTCACACACAGCACCCCTCTTCCACATCTGGTTCTGCCACATCAGCTACACCAGGTGGAGAAGAAGTTTGGTCCTTGAGAATGGTGCAGGACCAGGCCAAGAATTCGAGGAAGTCTGTGGATGCTGGAGGATGGATTCCAAAAGGGTTCCTCCCAACCCTCGCCTTCTCTAGCTGCATACAGTTCTTTCCCCCGCCCCCACTAATCCATCACCTTTTCTTTCTTTCTTTCTTCCTACGTAGACCCGAGAAGCGAACAGCGTGGGAAATGGCATGGCTGCTCGGCACAACTCTGGGAAAGCATGAAACTTGGCCCACGCCACACTTGGGACGGGGCTCATGCTCTTAAGTGTGTCCATCATCTTAGTAAAGATCATTACTTCAGGGAAATATTAAGCCACCAAACAACTTCTGAGGGTATCCTATACAATGTGCATGTCCTGGCTTGATGTTCTTCTCTTAAAACATTCCAGAAATGGACATCTGCAATGGCATGAGTTCTGTATACTTGATGTTGAGAAGGGTCATGGTGCTGTGCTCCAGGTCCAAGCCCCAGCATCCCTGGACAAAGCCGAAGAAACTTCTGCTGATAACTTTTCCGGCAATCCAGCCTAGGCTTCCCAGCATCGTTTGGTCTATTTTCCATGCACCACCTCACAGATGCAGACAGAAGCACTCCTGGGGGAAGCCAGCCCTCACATGACGACTATGATATAAATAAATACCATGGTGATCTCCATGCACATGTAGTGTGTCTCTGTAAGCATTTGTATTCAGAGTGTGGGATAGCTGTCACCAAAGGGAGTCTGATTTTAAAAAGTAAAAATGAAATAAAATATTTCTTGTGCCTAGACTGACCAGCAACTCATCTCCTATAGCACTTCATCTCGTGTCAGGGGCACAGCTGAGTGCTGAGTCCCCCACCACCTTTTATCAGAGTGAGCAATATCCACACAAAAGAGAGAGAGAGAGAAGAAAGCAAGTCCTTGATTTTCCACTGCTGTGGTTTGCGTGATTTTGCAATTCCCCTTTTTTGTGTAACAGGGTCACTGCAAGCTAAACCGCTATCCAAAGGAAGGTACTGCTCAACACTCTTCCAGTCTTAAAGTTTCTTGCTTCATTTTGCCATTTTCTCTGCCTTGGGAATGGTAGCTGAATAAATGTAAGTCCAAATAAATGTGTGCTTTTATGTTCATTACTGAACCTGACTTCCAGGTGTGAGTCCAAAGTTAATTTGCCTCCATTTCCTTTCTCTTTGCCATGAGTTGTTAACTGGAGATTCAAAATGCTGCTTTTATATCTTGCTGTATGGTTCTCTACACCCACACCTGCTTTCTAGGCATTTCAAAATTAATTCCCCTTTGTTTCCCTTTTCTGTGCAAGGGGTTGCCTTGAATTTACTTCCCTTTAGCTGCCCTGCTGCCCTTCTAACCAGCCACCAGTGATTAATATGTGGTTTTAGAAATGCAGTCCTATTTTCAGCTGCAACATAGAAACAGAGCGAGTCAGAATGGGCCTCCCGGGCCATCTGGTCTGACCTCCGGCACCAGCCGGCTCCGCTCACGACATGCCCGCCATGTGCATGTCCAGCCTATCTTTGAACACCCTCACCGATGGGGCCTCAACGACCTCTCGTGGAAGCCCATTCCACACCCTCGGGGTCCCATCTGTCAGGAAGTGCTTCCTGGCATCCAAACAGAACCTTGGCTCCCTGAGCTTTGCTCCACTGAAGTGTGTCCTGCCTTCCTCTGCAGGGGAGAACAGGTCTCTACCCTTCTCCATGTGACATCCCCTCACATACCTGTATGTCGCCAACGCCTCTGAGTCTCCTCTTCTCCAAGCTGAAGAGACCCAGTTCCCTTAACATTAATTTGTTTGCTTGTTTCATTCCACTTCTATGCCTTCCCATAACCTTACGGTTCTCTGGGCAGTTTACCAATGCTGAAAGCAGCATATAATGCAATTGATGAAATGATTCTTTGGGCAGCTTACAAATGCTGAAAACAGCATATAATACCATTGTTAAAATGGATAATATTCAGCCCTTGAGCGAGGGTTCTTTTGTCAGTCAATGTTCTTTGTGCTCTCTGGGATGCTATCATGGAACTCAGGACTCTGACTATTGTTTTGGACAATATTTTTGCCTGGGTTGGTTAGTACAGGATTATTTCCTGCAAGCGTGAGAGAAGCAATTATAGAACCATAAAATTCGAAGGAACTTATAGTAACATAGAAACAGAAACAGAGCAAGTCAGAAGGGTCCTCCTGAGCCATCTAGTCTGACCCCTGGCTTGAACACTCCTTGAGTATCCTTGAACACTCGCACCGATGGGGCTTTAATCACCTCCCATTCCGTATTCTTGGGGTCCTAACTGTCAGGAAGTACTTCCAGGCATGTAAACTGAATCTTGCATCCTTTATTTATTTAAACACCATCCCAAGTTATTTCATATTCAAAGCTTTTCATTCAGTAGATCAACCAAGAAAAGGCATAATTAGTATGATTTGAGTTCAGGGAAGCAAAAAATGGATCTTCCAAATTACTAAGAAGTGGTCCCAACCCTAAACAGTTTGATGCAGATAAAGTCACATGCATGACAACACTTCTTGGGTTTGACACCTAGCTCAGTGTAGGACTCCAGATAGATCCAGCCAATCCTCACAGAAGTTCTTCTTATTACCACTTGGCAAGATAATTCTCTGGGATATCCTTGCAAGCACCAAGGGGTATTGAATTCCTACCTTGCATCTTTCAGTCCAAACCAAGTTCTCCACTTGTTAAAGATGATCAGTTTATTGCAAGTTTCCACTTAGTGTGTGGGTGTCTAATTTCCCTGAGTATCCTGCACGTCAAAGAGAGAGAGAAGGAGACATAATTTCCAGTACTACTCCCAATCCGGCCTATCACAGGGGAAGAAAGCACATGCCTCTCCCACCGCATGAACTTGCTGTGCCTGAAGTAGCTATGCACTTGTACATGGAAACATAACATTTGAAGAGATTGTAGATACGTAAAACCAATAACTGTGTGTGCATGTGACTCTGTGTACATCTAATCTTTCTCTGCATGCATGTTTAATCTCCCAGTCCCTTGCTGTCTTATTTCCCTATCTCTGCCTCCAGTCTCTTTCCTTTTAAAACCAGGCAAACAAGACCTGTGACAAGAGAGATGACAAAGAAAAGTTTTTAACAAGTGTAGCATACTTCATAGACCATGCCCATGTCTGGTGCGAAAGAAAATAAGAATTCCTAAGGGATGCATTCAAGCAAACGTCACATCTGTGCCTTAAAAGTTGAAAGAAAGTCTTTTCCAAACAAGCAGTTTGAGTCTCAGCCAGGTCATAAAGTCCACTCATAAAGGAGTCTTGCTTTGCATAACCAGTCTCTGGAAAGTACTGATAAGGACCTTACTCAATTCTTTCTATTCAACGCAAGGGCAGCTGTTCATGACTGCTGAAGAGCACCAACTTCTGCAGAGAGGAAGAGTTCTCTGGCAATTTTTCACTAATCCATTGTTTATCTCTCTTTGTCCTTAACCTGACAAGGAATTGTGTTGGGAACGACATGGCAGCTTAGAGAAAATCCATGCTGATACTCTTCTGATATTTTGAGTGCAGTTCATATTCTGGTTTCTTTAGATTATCATAAAGGTGGAAACTCCTAACTAGGCAAGCTTGGCCAACAAGCAACCCCTGTATAATGCCCATATCCTATGAGACAACTCCCATCAACCCTCACCTTTCCCAGTGTTCAGTGGTTATGACATGGTAGTCCAAAGAATCTAGGCGGTACCAAGCTGCAGAAGCCTGATCTCGTCTTCGGTGTACATCTCTCTTCCTATTACCTTATTCAGCTTTTCCTTCCTATTGACTTTTTGTCAAAGACCCTAACCCTAACCCTGTACCAAGTCACATCTTTATTTATCCCATTGCAATCAATAGGATCACCTCTGAATAGACAAACAACTGCACTGACACAAAACTGTTTTGTGTCTTTTCAATGCTACCTCTGTGATTTCTCCTTCATCCCAAATCTTAATCTATCTCATCCCTTAATCTAAATATACCTTCTTGCATTTAGAACCTGGAATTTGACTCCTTGCTTTTAGTAACCCAGAGATTTTTCCCTGCTGCCTTCCTGATTTAACAAAGAGAAGGAAAAGGAAACTGGGAAAGATGCTGGAGTAGGTCAAACAGGGCAAGGGACTTGGCTGCTAGTTGCTTCCTGCCAGGTAAAAGCCCGCTGAATGCTGTGACCTGTCACCTAAGATCTTGATCAACTTGGTGTGTGGTGGCCGAGACTGTGAACGGAGGGATTCGGCAGCCTGGCCTACCCTGCAGGGCAGGAGGAAGGAGCAGTGTCCAAGATAATTTTGGTCAGTGCTGTTTTTTTTTGGGGGGGGGGGGCGTGTTGCTGTCCTGGGAATTGCTGTCCTGATAGCACTTTTCAGTCAGTAGAGGAAAGGGATATTGCAGGACCAATGAACTCCGCATGTGGCAAAGAGACTTCAAAAAGATGCAACAAGGAATTAGGAAATGCCTTGCCACAACATCGTTTGGGGGGGTTGCAACCACCGACCCCATCAGAGTTCAACATTGGCCCCTTCCTCAAAGACTCTTTTGGCTCTGGCCTCTTGGCAGAGCAGCAGAGGCACAGGCTGGGAGAGAGGCTGAGTGGCCAGGGGACTGGCGAAGGCAAGGGAGGGGCTGGGAGGGGAGCAGGGGGCCAGGAGCAGCGGAGAGGAAGGGGGCGGAGCCAGAGGGGTGGGAGGGGCCAGGAGGGAGCAGGGGGCAGGGCCACCGGCCGGAGGGACTGATAAGGCATCATCCCTTGTCTGCGTCCCTTGGCTGCGGCCCGGGCTGTCCGGAGACGCCCTTCCCTGGGATGCAGAGGGTTGATTGTTTGTTTGTTTTTGTTTGCGCTTTGCTGTGCTGTGCTTTGCTTTGTTTTTCTTCCAATTTAAGTTTATTTTATCCTTGTGTGTGTGCGAGTGGGTTTTTGTCTGGGAGAACTGGGCAAGTGAGAGGAACTGCAAGGCAGACAAGGCAGGGGACCAAGGTAGGGTCTCGGAAGGGATCCCGATGGCAGACCAGGAGATGGCCTTGGCGGGAGCCACGGGTGTTGCTGTCCGCTGCGACAGCTGTGACATGTTCGCCCTTCTCCCCCAGGAGAGGCAGGGATACACTTGCCCTCGGTGCAAGATGGTGACCCTGCTAGAGGAGGAGGTGAGGTGCCTGTGGGCGAGAGAGCTCTCCAGGCCCCCCCCGGAGCAGCCCCCCTCTGGACAGAGGATTGAGGGAGAGGCCACGGGAGGAGCAGCTGCGGAGACCTGGAGGCATGTCACCCACAGGACCTCCTCCTCCTCCTGGCACCAATCTGGAGCTGGGAAACAGGTTCTCTCCATTTGGGGAGGCTGGGGCTGATGAGGCCTCGGGGGACCAGCAGGACCCCCAGCCTGGGACATTAAGCAGCAAGGGGGCCGCTGCGGGAGAGGCGAGGGCCAGGGCACGGCCGCCCACCAGCACTGGGAAGGTACGGCGGCGGGTGACTGTTGTTGGGGACTCCCTGCTGAGGGGCACTGAGCCGGCAGTGTGCCGCCCCAACCTGAAGACAAGGGAGGTTTGCTGCCTGCCGGGCACACGCATCCGGCACGTGAAGGACAGAGTGGAGTGTCTTGTTCGCTCCGGGGGTCACCGGCCGCTCCTGGTGATCCATGTGGGCACAAACGATGTGGCCAGGCAGGGTGTGGTCGAGACCACCAGGGACTCCGAGGCCTTGGGGAAGAAACTCAGGGAGCTGAAGGCCCAAGTGGCCTTCTCGTCAATCTTACCTGTCCGGGGATTTGGGCCAGGAAGGGACAGGAGGGCCTCCGAGGTGAACGACTGGCTTAGGGTGTGGTGCCCGAAGGAACGCTTCGGGTTCCTCGACCACGGCACTCGTTTTCTTGCCAATGGACTTCTGGCAAGGGAAGGGTTACACCTCACGAGGATGGGGAAAAGATCCTTTGGAGATGCTCTAGTGAACTTCGTCCGGAAGACTTTAAACTGAGCCGGAGGGGGGGGGCGTTCAGGCCCCCCAGTAACGTGTCTGCACTGGTCAAGTGTGGGGGGAGGATCAGGGCTCTGGGAGCAGGGTTTTAGAGATACTGCAGGGACTGACAGGACTCCTACAGAGAGGGGCCAGGTATCAGGGAGGATGGAAGGAAGGAGGAGGCTGGGAACTCCAAGGAAGGGAAGCGGTGGGAAGGAGTTGAGGTGCATGTACACCAATGCTAGGAGCATGGGTAATAAGCAGGAAGAGCTTGAGGCTCTCCTGGGAATAGGAGGGTATGGCCTGGTGGGAATCACAGAAAGGCAAGTCTGGAATGTGAACATAGAAGGGTATCAACTTTTTAGAAAGGACAGGAAGGGAAAGAGAGGTGGGAGTGTGGCTTTATACGTCAGGGAAGGGATAGGATGCAGTGAGATAGAATGTAGCACAGATGGGGATCGGTAGAGGCAGTCTGGGTGACACTTAGGGGTTTTGACAGGGAAAGAGACCTGACAGTGGGGGTATGTTATCGCCCTCCAGGTCAACTTGAGACCCTGGATGATGTCCTGACAGGCCAGATTCTAAGGATACCTTGGGGGAGAGACACAGTAATTATGGGAGATTTCAATCTCCCGGATATTAGTTAGGGACTCACTCGGCAATGACAGCCAGGTCACGTTGCTTCCTAGAAGCTATAGAGGGAGGGTTTTTCACACAGAGGGTCTGAGAGGCGACAACAGGGGGAAACATCCTTGACTTGGTCTTGACCAACAGGGAGGAGCTGATAGGTGAAGTACAGATTAGGGGAGCTCTGGATGCGAGTGATCATTCCATCCTTTGCTTTGAGATCAGGGGACTGCGGACATGCAGCAGGTCGAGCACTAGA
This sequence comes from Varanus komodoensis, assembly GCF_004798865.1. NCBI lineage: Eukaryota > Metazoa > Chordata > Lepidosauria > Squamata > Varanidae > Varanus > Varanus komodoensis. The sequence goes on from NW_025335356.1 coordinate 160,824, forward strand.
AGCTGGGACTTCAAGAGGGCCAACTTTGGCCAACTGAAGTCCAGACTGGGGAAAGTCTCCTGGGATAGGTTACAGGAAGGTAACCAAGTTGAAGAGGAGTGGATGGCACTCAAAAGGGAGGTTTTGGAGGTGCAAGCCTTGACAATACCTCTAGTCAGTAAGGTGGGGAGGCAGAGGAGAGTGCCACCATGGATGCAAAAGGAGGTGGTTAGAGGGATTAGACGAAAGAGGAACCTCTTGCCAAGAATATCAAGAGCAACAAAAAGGGCTTCTTTCAGCATGTAAATAGGAAGAGGAAGGGGAGACAAGTGGTGGGACCACTAAATAAGGAGGAAGGAGATCCAGTGACTGATATGAGGGAACAGGCACAGATGCTAAATGACTATTTTGCCTCTGTGTTCTCCCCAAAGCAGGACGGGGGATATCCGCATAGGAGATTAGATGAGGCTGGGGACTTGGGGGCACAGATTAGAGTCACCCCCCTTGAAGTCGAGGGGCTCCTCGGGGCATTGGACATTACAAAGGCGCCAGGCCCTGACGGGTTACACCCAAGAGTACTTAGAGAGTTGGCAGGGGTTCTCTCACGCCCGCCGGCCTCCATTTTTGAGGACTTGTGGAGAATGGGTGAAGTTCCAGAGGACTGGATGGTGGCATCAGTGGTCCCAATTTTCAAAAAGGGTAGTAGAAAGGACATGGGGAATTATAGACCAGTTAGCCTTACATCCATTGTAGAAAAAACAATGGAAAGGCTCATAATAGAGAGAAATCTAGTGATGCTAGATAGAGAAGGGAAGCTGACAGCCACACAACACAGCTTCCGCAAAAACAGGTCCTGCCAGACAAACCTTGCGGAATTCTATGACAAGGTTTTGAGATGTCTAGATGGAGGGGATGCAGTGGATGTGGTATACCTGGATTTCAGCAAGACCTTTGACAAAGTGCCCCATGATACTCTGGTGGAGAAACTGACGAGTTTTGGGATACACCAAAGCACAGTCTGGTGGATTAGGGCATGGTTGACTGACCGAAAGCAGAAGGTAACCATTAGCGGGGAATCATCGGGAAGGCGGCCAGTGACAAGCGGGGTCCCCCAAGGCTCTGTCCTGGGGCTGATCCTGTTTAATCTTTTCATTAACGACATGGAAGAAGGGGTGAACAGTCTGCTGATCAAATTCACAGATGACACTAAAACTGGAGCAGTGGCCACAACTGAGGAGCAGGTACTCCAGATCCAAAAGGATCTGGACAGACTATGGAAGTGGGCAGGAGACAACAGGATGGCGTTCAATGTGGATAAGTGCAAGGTCTTGCACTTGGGGCATAGGAATAGCTGTCATAAGTACAGGTTAGGTGACAAGTGGCTGGAGAGCAGCACTTGTGAAAGGGACCTCAGGGTGCTGGTTGACTGCAGGCTAAACATGAGTCAGCAGTGTGATGCAGTGGTCAAGAGGGCGAACGCCACCCTTGGTTGCATAGCCAGAAGTGTGGCTTCTAGATCAAGAGAGGTATTACTACCACTCTACATGACTTTAGTGCACCCGCAACTGGGGTATTGTGCTCAGTTCTGGGCCCCTCATTACAGAAAGGATATAGCCAGGTTGGAGTCAGTGCAGTGTAGGGCCACAAGGTTGGTGGCCGGTTTGCAGGGGATGCCGTATGTTTTCTCTGTTTCCATGTTTCTATGACTCCAGAAGTCCGGTCCCAAAGTCAATGGCTACATCTTGTCTCTGCTAAAGACACATCTAAGGCATATTCTGTGCATGCTGAGACAGGAAACAAGGACAGCAACATCCAGCATGTCCCAGTCTAAACATGTGCAGCATTGCACTTCAGGTGCTGTGTGGCATGAAGCATCACAGACTGATGCAAACTGCCCTGCCTCACCGCGCAACTGAAGAGGTTTCATTCTGAGCAGTGGTGGTCTCTTCTAGCGTGTCCTTCATCAAAAGTGCCACTGCCGTGTTAGCGTTTTTCAGGCAATGGTGGGCAGAGATTGAATGAATACAGTAAGAGGGAAAGAACCATCTGCAATATGTACTAGGCGAGTCACGAAGCTCTTGAAGAGATTCATACCATGAACAGAGAGTCAACAAAATCTACACCTGCTCTCAGCTGTGTGACAGAGGAAGGTGTGGCGAGTGTGCGTGTTCCCACCACAAAAGTGGGGAAACTTTTCTTACACCACTCTGCTTTTGGGAAATATATTTCCTCTTATGAGAGTTTCCATGCCTAGTACAAATTGGTCTGATTTGGAGACACATCGCTACATGTCCACCCTACCCATTCTTCTGGGTGCAAGATACACCAAAGCATCTTGTCCGAGACCCAAAGCAACCCATAAGAGTCCCTGAAATAGAGGAGCAAAGCAAGGCTCCCTGTATTATATAGCAAACCTCCAAGCAGAAAGAAAGAAGATTCATTCCACAGCAGAAGAAAGACAGAGGACTGAAGGTTCCACAGAGGAGAGAGAGAGAGAGCAGGGCACCCGGCCGAGAATCGAGCCCAGCAAAAAGGAGAAACCGGGTGCAAAAGCGGCCAAGGCAGCACCTGCAGAACTGTGGAAAGGAGGAAAAAGACAAGAGCAGACCTGCACTATGAGCAACCCAAAAGGTGAGAAAGTCGAGATCAATCCTGCAACCACTCAGCATCCACCCCCTGCCTCTGAGAAACAACCCTTCGGAGAAGCGGATCTGTCAGCATCCAGAATGGGCACCGGGGCACCTCCCAGCATGCCCCCCCAGTGCCAGGCTTCTTATGCTACACCTGGGGCAGCATTCAACCAGGGTCTGGTCCTTCAACCTGCGCAGACCATCTTCGTCTCACTTGCCCAGCCTGTCCATGAACCCGATTACCTGGCCTACTCCATCTCCACCTTAATTTGTTGCTTCCTACCCGTGGGGATCGCTGCCGTGGTCTATTCTGTAAACGTGAGGCGTGCATGTATGTGCGTCTCTGTGTGCGCACGAGAGGGGCAGGCAGACGGACAGGCAGGCAGGCAGGCAGGCAGGCAGCCTGGCTTAGAGATGGTTCTGGTTGCTCCTGTTTTTACAAGCCTGCAGGGTGGACAGTGATTTCGCCAAATGTGGGGACAGTTTGAGCTGCATAATTGGATTAAGAGTCCTTTGCACCCACCCCTCTTGGGATGCAGGTGGCGCAGTGCTTTAAACTGCTGTGCTGCTGGGCTGGTTGATCAAAAGGTCGCCGGTTCGAATCTGCACAACAGGGTGAGTTCCCGTTGCTCCGTCCCAGCTCCTGCCAACCTTGCAGTTTGAAGCACAGGCTTGGTGCGCCATTCAGCTCTCTTCTTCTTGGAGGTAAAGTGGACCCTTGATGTTCTTCCCTGGAGCACAGGCATGGGTGACTCCTGAGCAAAGCCAGTGACTGGGAGCTGAATGTTTTCAGAAGAGGGTTCCCCTTGTTGGAGCATGAGAAGGGGCCCAACTCAGCTGCCCCAGGAAGGAGCTCCTCTTGGCACCCCTTGAGTTCCTCTCTCCATGCCAGAAGAGGACAACGGAGAAAGGACACACGCGGCTGTGACCACATGCATTTTTGTAACTAATCCATCACTGTTCTCTGTCTGCAGACCCGGGAAGCCAACCGCTCTGGGAACAGCATGGCTGCTCGGCAGTACTCCAAGCTGGCGCTTATTTTATCCCACACAGCACTCGGACTGGGGATTCTGCTGGTGATTGTTGATATTATCATAGTTTCTGTTTTAATGGCAAAAGCAGTTACTGTTGCAACAGACTTTGTTCAGAAGGCTGAAATACATGCGTAATCTCTCTTTACAATTGTCCTGTACTCACAACATGGGTTTCCTGCTATCCCCTCTCCAACCCATCTGAAGTAAGGCCCATTGAACTCAATGGGGTCTACTCATGAGTAGATACCCCTACGATTACGAGGTTGGAAAGTGAAGTGTTTTATTTGTATTCCGTGCTGCCATTCCGATTTCTCGCTCATCTGAATAAAGCTTCTTGCATTTGGAATCTGAAGTGTGACTTGGTACATCTGACATCTCAGAGGAAGTGCTCCTGCGACCCAGATAAGGTGCAGGCTTTAACAAATGGAATGAAAGGTGGAAGATGGTGAACCAGCTCGGCTGTGGCAGGGGATTTAGGTACCACGGGGAATCCTACACAGGGGCCCCCTCTGTTTATGAGGAAGCACAGTTGCAATCTTCACACAAAACATGTTAATCACAGTTGGGACGCGTGCTGACAAATGCACTGTTGTCTCCACTGACTGGGTCCACATGCCAACACAAGCAATCACGGGTTTTCCCATGGAGGGGATGTCATGTTGTCTGGACTCCACAGCTTGTTTCAAGCCAGAAAACCATGACAGAAAACAATGGTCTGTTGTATGGTTTCTGTTCACTGGGGTTGTCTGTTGTGGAACTCCATTCTTCCATTGCTGGAGTCCTGTGGAAAGAGATGTAAGGGAGAGGTCCACTTCAGACATCCGATCTCTGTCCCATTGGCTGAGCACTCTGCCAATCACCCTGGTTTCTAAAGATGGAGAAAGCAGGCAAGTACATATCCAGAGAAGGGCACAGTCACAGCAAAGGTGTTTAGTTTAATGTCAAAGCACCCCCCTTAGGGACAGGATTGGCTAGGAAGCATTGAAGAGATGGGTGGCAAGAGGGAGAGCTCACCTCAAAACCTCAGAGGACTAATCAAGAAGAAGCAAGATGTTTATTAGGTGCATACCTTGCCTTTTTTCTTGCAAAGAACTCAGAGAGGCTTACCTCATGCTCCTACTGCTTCTCTCAATCTTATCCCCGATGGGGCTTATCTGGATGTCAGGCTGGGAGCCTGTGACTGGCCCAAAGTAACCCAGTTGGCTGCATGGCTGAGCCAGGACTAGGACCCAGGCCTCCTGTCCCATAATCTCAACCCCTGCTATTTTCTCTCCAAATAATAATGGAAGGGGTATTGCTCCCAGGGGCTCCCAGGATGCATGATGAAGCGGGCAGAAAATGAGGAAACAAGCCAGGCTATGCAGTCCTCTGCGAGTGGAAGCCTGGTGGGCTACGGCCAGTGGTGGCAAACCCGCAGCCCTGCTTGTTGTGACACATTAAACTGCCCTGAGTTGAAAGTATGGTCTTTCTTCACCCAGAGAGAGAAGCAGGAGCAGGTTGGCAGGTGATGTGGGCAAGCAATTACTCCTTTTTAAAAGAATTACTCAGGCACAGGTGCAAAGGAGGGGACCTTTAAAAGGGTGGGTGAAGACATCTCTTTCTGACCTCTTGCAAAAAATCATGAAGAAGGGGAAAGGGAAAGGCAGCAGATGGTGCTGGTGCTTCAGGCACCATCTCTCTATGTGGGTGACACCCCCAATTCCCCCAATTCCACTTGAAAACAAGTGAATGCAGCCGCTCTCCCATGCTGATTTCCCCCCAAGGAAGCTCCATGGAAGGCAATGTGATTTACTTCTGAGTAAGGTCATTGAAGAGACTATGGTCTGCATTTGAGAAGACAGGTGGTTCAACTAGTTGTTCATTCAGGGGCAAACAGGAAGGCTTGAAAAGACAGTGCAAACACTCTTTTTCAAAGGCAAGGGCAGGGAAAAGAGGGGAGGGGGAAGCAGTAGAGAGAAACTGCAGGAAGGAAGGGGGCACAAGGGAGGTGAGAAAGCGAATGAGGTCAGATCAGTTTGGTCTGATCAGATTAGTACCACTCCCTGCCTCAACACATTAAAACTGCTTCTCTCCCCACAGAGAGAACAGTGCCTCAAGTTTAGCACACACTAAAATAAACTGCATAAGAAAAGCATAACATATAAAATGGCATATAGTCAAAGCTATGGTTAATTCCAGTTGTAATTTATGGCTGTGAAAGTTGGACCACAAGGAAGGCTGAGCACTGAAGGATTGAGGCCTTTGAATTGTGGTGCTGGAGGAGACTCCAGCGAGTCCCTTGGACCGCAAGGCGATCAAACCGGTCAGTCCTAGAGGAGATCAGCCCTGACTGCTCTTTAGAAGGCCAGTTCCTGAAGATGAAACTCAAATACTTTGGCCACCTAATGAGAAGGAAGGACTCACTGGAGAAGAGCCTGATGCTGAGAACGATTGATAGCAAAAGGAGAAGGGGACAGCAGAGGTTGAGGTGGCTGGATGGAGTCACTGGACAGATGGGTGTAGGGCTGGGTGGACTCCAAGGGATGGTGAACAACAGGAGAGCCTGGAGGAATGATCGCCATGGGGTTGTGCTGAGTCGGGCACAACTTTGCAACTAAACAACAATAAAATGGCCATGATGTAACTGGTATGAAGAAACCTGGGATATAATGGTCAGAAATGTTATTTTATTTATTGAAGACTTTTATATAGTGTTCTTTCAGCAAAAAAAAGTCCTCAGAAACCATGTGAGGAGGAGGGTTGGGGTGAGCATCTTGTGAGACACCAGTTAGTCAGGTATTACAATGCCTGCAAAAGTGTGGATTGCCCGAGGCTGCCCCCCTTCCAGTAAATACATACACAGGGATTGTATTTGCTGCCTTTGACATGGCGAGCAAACAACCTGAAGCACATGGCAGGAATTAGGCACAGAGACACTCTGCAGACTTACCCTTTGCACAGAGCTGTATCAACAACTATGCAGCCTTTTTGTCACTGATGCTTTTTGATAACTAGTCTTCAACAACGTGCAGGAAGTCATTAGGGGATGCCTTGGCAGAACATGGTGTGAAGGTGCCGCTCATGTTGACTTGCCCCGAGAATCAACCCTGAGCTCCTTGAGAGCACCAGAAGTTCAATCTCTGGGGGGGTTGGTGGGTGCACCGTGTGTCTGGTGCATACGCATTCAAATGCTCTGGAGCTTTGTGGAGTGGCGCAGCTTGTCACGCCATGCATGGCAACCACAGCATGTGGTTTTAAGCTGTCTGTGAGGCAATGGTGTCTTTTCTTCTGGCGTGTCTGCAACCAAGAGCACAGCTCCCCCTCGGCATTTTCCAGTCAGTGGAGGACAGAGAGATCATGGTTACAGGGAAGGACCATGGACAAGGCACCAAAAGCGAGGTGGCAAAACTTTCAGATTGATCCGTGGTGTGAATTTAGGAGCCTGTTTCTACTTTCTGCTGTACAAGAGTGAGGGATGTGGCGAGCAGATGTGTCCAAGCGTGCAAGCACACATGCGCCCACACCACAGAAGCGGGGAAAGTGAAACCACAGAGACACACACGGCAGGCCGCTCAGACAGAGTCGTCCAACTCTGAGGAGGAGGCAGAGGAGCAAGTGCGGGGTGAGGGCTTTGAGGTTTCAAGATTACCGAGTGAAGACTTCCAGATGGAGAAAGGCAGGGAGATGTTTCAGAGCTGCAGGGGGGACTGATAGAAACAGAGTCCCTTGATCCAGTCAGGGGATATCATGTGAAGAGAAGACCAGCTCTGAAGGTTTCACCTAACCCACAAGCAGCTGGATCCACCTCAAGCACAGAGCCAGACGTTTTGCCAAAAGGGAGAAAAGGAGGGGAGATTCCCACTTGGATTCAGCCCTGGGCATGGGCAGAGGCTTCTCCCACATCTCAGAGTGTTTGCTTCTCTGATCGTGACTGTGCAGGAAACAGAGAAGTGTTGATAAAGTGTTGGGCTTTGAAGGTTTCACTTTGAGTCTACTGAAAGGGAGGGAAGTGACGTGCTCAAGACCCCCTGCTTTTGGGGAATATATTTCCTCTCACCAGAGTTTCTACACTTAGTTCAAATTGGTCTGATCTGGATATACATTGCTGCATTTCCATTCTACCTGTTCATTCTTCTGGACTGCAAGGCATAGCAACGTCATTCTGTCCAGGACCCCAAACAATGCGTAAAGTCTCCTGAAGTAGAGAAGCAACGCAGAGCAAAGCAGCCTGTGTTGTCCAGCCATTATCCAGGCCACAGCAGAAGACAGACTAAAGAAGGTGCAACGAACAAGAAGTGAGCAGAATACCTGTGCCCAGGCCCAGCAAAAGGAAGAACCGCCAAAGGAAGGGGCTGACTGTGGAAAGGAGGAAAAAGACAAGGGTAAACCTGCATTATGAACAACCCAAATGCTGAGAAAATTGAGGTCAGTCCTGCAGCCATTCAGAATCCACCACCCTATCCAGCTGTGCAGCCCTACAAGGCACCTGATCCATCAGCACCCCCCATGGCATCTGCAGCTCCTCTCCTTATGCCACCCCAGTACCAACCCTGCCATGCTGCACCTGGGGAAGGATTCAACCACGGTCTGGCCCTTCAATCTGCACAGACTGTCGTCTTCTCAGTTGCCCAGCCTGTCCATGAACCCGATTACCTGGCCTACTCCATCTTTACCATGCTCTGTTGCTTCATACCCGTGGGGATCGCTGCCGTGATCTATTCTGTAAAGGTGAGGCGTGTGTGTCTGTTTGTCTGTGGGTGTAAGAGAGAGGCAGACAGATAAAATGTTTGTGCTGGACCACTGCTACTGACTGAAGAAGACTATGAGTTAGACAATGGCTAAATCTGGGGGCATCAGGGCTTCATAATTTGATTAAGGCCCTTTCCACCCATAATTGAAGCCTGGATTTGATGAGTTATTGAAGGTGTGGGCAATATCTCTGCACTACTACAAAGAGAGCCAAAACAGGGAAATGAAAGTGTTCGAGTGATGCTTTCAAACTTCTTGTGGCACTCTTAACTCTTATGCAGACTGCACAGAAGCAAAAACAGGGAGCAATTTTTGCAGGCAGCTTTAATGTGGCAGCTTTTTTTGTCAACCAGAACTTACGTTAGTGTGGGATCAGGGCTCCCAAGTGCCACTATGAAGTACTGCCATATATGTGAGCATTGTTATGCATGTTGCTTCCTTCCAAATTTCGTTAAACAGTCTCGATGGCAGCTGGGAGTGTGGGTGACTCAGAAAGCACCATCAGCACAGCACTTGATCCTGTTACCGTTGGGCAAGATGGTGGTCTGGCACATCCTGCCATGCAATGAAGACTACCCCTTTCTTGCATCTTTAGATGGGGCTCTTTGCTCTGTTGGAACAGTGCTGGAGAGGAACAGTTTCGAATATATGCACCCTGTGGTCACATTCTAACTCGTACATAACATCAGGGAGAGGAGAGCCATATTGGATAATCCTTCACCCGTCTGTCCTATCACATGGAGGAATCATAGAGTCACAGGCTGGACATCAGGAACCCAGATCCAGGCTGGACATCAGGAAGAGCTTCCTCACTGTCAGAGCAGTACAACAGTGGGACCAGCTGCCTGGAGAGGTGGGGGGCTCTCCCATACTAGAGGCATTCAGAAAGAAGCTGGACAGCCATCTGAGTGGGGTAGTGTAATGTGGTGTCCTGCAACAGCGGGGGGTTGGACCAGATGGTCTTCATGGCCTCTTCCAACTCTGCTATTTTATGAACTACACAAATGCGAGACCGAATAAGCATAGGCGAGGATCACGTAAATCATTTCCCATATTAGATCTGGATATCAGTTGCATGATTCAGGCCTACATGCAATGGATTCTATGTGCAGAGGTCATAGTCAAAGGGTAGGTCTCTCCATGCAGGTGCAGAGATATTCAAGACTGAGAAGGTGCATGACGGAGAGTGGGAAGGTGGAGACACTGTTGCTTCCCTCTGTGCAATAGGAGCAATACCAGTTAGGGTGGCTGATGTCCTCTGTTACAGGACTATCCTCCCTTTGAAGGACTGCTAAAGGATGCTCTTCTCTTTGAAGGTGTCCTCCATTTGAAGAGTTATCCTGCCCAATTTCAGTTTAAACTTTAAGAACTGTGTCCATCAACAGTTAGCACCTGAGTACAGAAGACGGAGCAAGGCAAGCAGGTTCCTTGGCTGCAGTCTGCTGCACTACAGTGCAATGTGCTGTATAAGGCCGTATTTAATTGTATGTTAATGCAGTTTAGTGGTCAGAGCTGACTGCTGCTTAGGAAAACAAAATGCAGGATCACTGGGAAAGGTGATTTAATCTGAGCATTTAACTCCATTGTTTTCTCTTAAGGATATAGATGGCAACTGCTGAGGTCCAGGCAGTACCTCATTCAAGGGATATTATCCAGTTGCATTTTTATTTGACCATCGCTTATCTCTTTTGCTCCCCAGACTAAAAATGCCAACCGCTCCGGAAACAGCAGAGCTGCTCGGCAATATTCGTCACTGGCTCGCACCTTGGGCCACGTATCACTTGGGGTGGGGATAGTGGGTTCAGTTTTGTATTTCATTTTAATTAGAGTTATTTAAGGGCATAAGAACATCGATCAGCACCCACCATACAAGCCTCAGGATCATTCATAAAGAGCATTCGCCCTGATGCACAAGTCAGAGAAAATCCGTTTTGCCATCACGCGCTTTGCATCGTTTCATCAAGAACCGCTGCTTCGCATACGCATATACACAAGGCGATTTCCATACAATTAAATGCGTGACCAAACTGTGCACACTGCAAAGGACTGCATTTGAGGGACCCTCAAGGGATCTGGAAGCTCTGCCTAGTGCAGCCTGCCTGCCCCAGCCGAGTCTGCTCTGGATGCTTTGGACTTCAGCTTCCATGGCCAGCCTGGCCAATGGCAATGGAAGTGGGGAGCTGCAGGCCAAACTATCCGGAGGGCCCCAGGTTGTGGAAGGCAGAGCTACTAATAGCTTTGCAATGGCCCAGTAGCATCAAATGTTTAACATCATACTTGATGCAGCTCTACGAGAAAGAAAGATCCCAACTCAAAACTATACCATGAGAACAGGTATACTGGTTGTCACCAAGGTCACATTTAAATCACTGGCCCAGTTGATGGAGGGACACGGCTCCTATTTTTGACCCCTGTATTGCCAAGAATAAAATATCCATCCCTTTAACATTATTCAGTGGAGGCATAACCTATCCTCCCTGATGCATAGCTCCTTTTTCCTCCCCTTTCCTAGGATTACTTCCTATTCTCCAACCTTCTTCCCTCGATCTTTCCCTGGATCACTCCCTTTTCCAGGCTTCCTGCCTAAGCTCCCTGTCTTCCCTTGACCTGCTGCCATTGCCCTCCAACATTTCACAGAGGAAAAGCCCTGTTTTCATACCATGAACTACTACCCAGGTCTTGCTTTCTAACTCCATCCCATTTACGGCTCTATATGCAATCTACTCTCTTCATTTTGGACTGTTTCATCACAGAAAATTCAGAAGTGGTTTACCATGTCCTTCTTCCATGCTGTACTAACCAGAGTTAGCTTGAGCGCCCCATTCGCTGTGAAAGATCCTCCACCAGTGTCACTTTCAGCTCCTGCTGCTGCCCTGGAGCTGCCCTTCAGGAGTTTCTCCACCAGCAGAAAGACAAACAAGGGGATTCTTGATCACATCAAAGCAGAACTTTCCCCAGTAGCAAAAAAAAAGGTAAATAATGAGGATGTCATATTTTGGATGTATCATAAGAGGCAAAGCTCCCTGGAGAAGACAATCATGCTAGGAAAAGTAGGAGAAGGAAAGGAAGACCAAATTTGAGAAGGATTGACTGCATAAAGGAAGTCACCATCTTCAGTTTACCAAGGCTGAATAAGACTGTTATAAATAGGACATTTTGGGGGGCTTTCATATATAAGGTCAGAGATGACTTGACAGCACATAAAAATCTCTTGTTTAGTCTGCAGGCCCTGCCCTGCCCTGTTTTCAGTGCTAACAGCTATGGCTCTAGATTCTATGAGAAAATATAGCAATGTTGCCCCATCAATAATCAAAGATGCCACATAAAATATCAGCATATGAAGCTGCCTCACCATTGCACCATATCAGTATTTTCTATACCAAAAGTTTTCCAAAGATTGTTGGACTACAGCCTTCTGCATCCTGCCCATTGGCCACAGACTAGAGTGATGGGAATAGGAGTCCAACATCATCTGGAGACCTACACGCTTTCCGCCTCTGATCTACATGGAGTAGCAGCTGTCCAGGGATTCATGCAGAAGTATTTTCACACCTGGAGATCCCTTGAATTGAACCTGAGAACTTCTACATGCAAAGCATGCTCCTGAAGTACAGTCCTTTCCCTGCAGGAGAGTAAATTCCATGCAAAATTATTTACTGCATTTTAATACAGATGCTATATGTATATAAATTAATTATATGAATGTATACATGATTGCAAGCTTCAATTTGATTGTGATCACCTTTAGAAAGCACACACACATGCATGCACTCATTTCCAGTGCTGGTTCTGTAATGATATTTAACAAGTTCATTAACCAGATCTTAGGGTCGAAGCTTGAAAGCATGTTTTGCTGACCCTCATAAATGTCTAGTAATAATGTGATAAATGAAAGGAATGTCTGTTTTAGCATTACTTAGTTTCTTGGTGGCTTACAAAATAGGGGAGCACAAGTTAGGATTGTAATACAACAAATAGGAAATGTACATAGCAGCTATAAAATAGACTGTGTCCAATGATCAAGGGAATATCTACACCATTGAACAATAGCCCGGGCCACAACAAGTAGGAAATATGATAGTCCCCTCAGCATTTATCCATCTGTGCATTTCATGAACTGGGTTTATTTCGCTTGATGCAAGGCATGAGGATGGCTTTCCTAGTTATTTACTAGCCAACAAAAGCTGTTTGCTTCATTAAAGTTATCTGAAATCCCTCTGGCCTCAGGGATTCTGTTGCTTTTATCCCCGATGAGCGAAATGCCTGTTGTTGCGATGCCTGGCTGCTTCTGGTGCCGGCTCCGGGTTTCGGAAGGTGCTTGGGCAAGGCGCCCTCAATAGGCTGCTTTCGCCTTGGGCCCAGTGCACCGCCGCCTTCCGCACCACCCAACTCTGGGATGCAGCACCCTGAGAATTTCTCTGACAGGATGCAGCCCTGGGCTGAAAGATGCTCCGCACGGTTGATGTAAGAGCTGGAATGTCAAGAGAGGAAAACCTCCAGGGATCAGGCATGAAATACGGTGAACTAAAATAGGACACTACATGTGGCCCTGGAAGAAGGATGAAAGGAGATGCTACTATGATGGCACGGCAAGCCGCTGTGTCTGGTTTTTTTAATTAGAATAAATTTGATCATATATAATAATATTTTTCCCAGGGATGGAGAGGCAATTTTCATTAGGACCAAAATGCATGGGATGGGATATTTAACCCTCTGTTGCCCACCAGGAGCTCAATACAAATCCCCCGTCCCAGATTCACAATTAGCCCTGGGGGAGGGCTCCTGCGGGAACCAGTAGAAGCAAAGGACAGGATGGGCTGGGGGATTTTGTCAGGTTCGTGTCTGGGGAGAGAAGGGTTAAGCCCCCCTGTGTGCTGTGGTCCAAACTAACTTTTTGGCCTGTCATTTAAAAAAAGAAAGAAAGAGACTTGGCTTCTAGCCACATGATTAAAGTAATGTCTAGCTTGGACTGAGGGCACATGTTGGTACGTGCAAGGCATCTTAATCCGCTCAGTAAAATTCCAAATTCGAGGTAGAGCAGCCCTCTTGCTCAGGCCCAGACACTGTTCTCTGTAGCGATGAAGCACTAAAAGAGGGGGCAAAGAGCATGCCAGACTGCATAACAATTTGCATATGCTAATCTATATGTGCCAAGGCAAACTGAGAAGTATCTTTATTTGAATAGAAGTGCAGTATGACAATGAATCACAAGCTAGAATTAAGTTTGATAGGGCAAATATCAACAACCTCAGATATGCAGGCGATTCCACTCTCATGGCAGAAAATGAAGAGAAACTAAAGAGCCTCTTGATGTGGGTGAAAGAGGAGAGTGCAAAAGTTGGCTTGAAACTCAACATTAAGAAAACTAAGATCATGTCATCAGGTCCTATCACTTCCTGGCAAATAGATGAGGAAGAAATGGAGGTAGTGACAGATTTTATTTTCCTGGGCTCCAAGATCACCGCAGATGGGGACTGCAGCCAAGACGCTTGTTCCTTGGGAGGAAAGCTATGGCAGATCTAGACAGCATACTAAAAAGCAGAGACATCACACTGCCGACAAAAGTTTGTATAGTCAGAGCTATGGTTTTCCCAGTTGCAATGTATGGCTGTGAGAGTTGGAGCATAAGGAAGGCTGAGTGCCAAAGAAATGAGGCCTTTGAATTGTGGTGCTGGAGAAGACTCCTGCGAGTCCCTTGGACTACAAGGAGATCAAACCAGTCAGTCTTAGAGGTGATCAACCCTGACTGCTCTTTAGAAGGTCAGATACTGAAAATAAAACTCAAATACTTGGGTTGGAGTTGTACTTACTGAAACATTTGTACTCCAAATGTCTCCCAGAGCATTTTACATATCAGTAAAATATGACCCTCCCAGCCTGCAGGCTTACTGTCTACAAAGACACAACATTTTTAAGGGATGGGGAGGGAAGAGGGAGAAATAAATCTTCCAGCCAGGCTAACGGAATAAGCCCTGCTTAGCTTAGCCTGATGGATAGTGGGAATGCTACAGGTGTAATTTATCTCAACAAGGCGTTTGACAAAATGCCTTATGGCATTTTGGCTCACAAGTTGGTTCTGTGGGGGCTAGATTGGAACACTAGGAAGGAACGCTATCAGAGCCGGGCAGAGCCGGAATATTCATGAGCCCATTCAAGGTGTGCTCATGAATAGTTCCTCATCAGAGTGCTAAGATGTTGCCAGTGGGGTGCAGTAAAAAGCTTCCTAGGCCCAGCACTCTTGAATATTTTAATCAAATATTCAGATGAGGGGGTGGAGGCAATCCTTATGAACTTGCAGAGGATGCCAAAAAAGAAGGAGCATCAATTCCTCAAAGGAGAGGACTATCGTCCCAAAGAATCTCAAGAAAATGGAAAACCAAGTGGAAATTTACAAAATGAAATTCAACAGAAACAAATGCAAAGTCCTTGGCTCAGGCCAAAGTAATAGCAACAATAAGTAATAATCTAATGCACAGGAGTTAGCAATGTGATGTGTCTTCAGAAACACTTAATGTGATTAGCTGCAGCCAAAACAAAATCCAAGGCTCCAAGTAATTAGAAATTGCCTTTCCTTTCCGTGCTGCACTGGCCAGACCTCATCTGGAGCTGTGTCCAGTTCTGGCTGCTGCACTGTAAGAAGGATGTGTCAACTTAATTGCATTCAGAGGAGCAGGGTGAGGATGATCGGCAAGCAAGTCCTGAAAGGGAAAACTGAAAGAATCGGGCAGGCTTAATCTGTGGATGAAAAGTGAAAGGGAGTGGGTAAACTTTTGCTCTGCTGCCCCAGAAGGCAGATCTTGAATCAGAGGGATAGACAGAGAGGGGGAAACTAATGACTAGAAGGGAACGGGCTTTCCCTCGTGGAAGGTCTTCATGAAAGCACTGAGCAGGGAGATTGACTTGGACTGGGTTATAATTTGACCTCAATTTTAGGAACGGCAGCTCCAAGTTTGACATGGCTCCAGTATGGATGAGCTGGCCAATTCACACCCAGGCTGCAAGAGGGATGGATGTTCTACCAAAGGAAGGGGTGCCCTTGCTGTTTGCGTGTTTCCTTGCTCCCCTGGGGGTGATGCCGCCCCTGCAGGGTGCTGCAGGTTGGTGCTTGCCACCGTTCCCTGCACAGGAGGGGGCAGATACCCCTTTTCCTCCACAGTCGACTCAGAGCGCTGCCATCTGCGCTGAGGGTCTGATGCCACGGCCCGCAGGTCGATTCAGTGCTAGCACTGTTGTGGGGAGGCAAAACCCGGTGTGGCATGCAGATCGATCACTCCAGGCAACATGGTGGGAAAGGCGAGATCTTGATGGCCTCTGCACAGGGAAGGAGAAGCCCAGGGCATGGTCCCCTTTCCCAGCCGTGGAGCGGACGGGGGGGAACCGCCCACCCACCCTGGTCCCAGTGGTGCCCCGCCCCCGAGCCCAGTAGGCACTCCTGAGTGGCCCGAAGAGCCGCGGACTGTGCAGCAGTCCCTGCACCACCACCCCCCACACACACACAGAGCGGTTTGTATGCAGACCCAGGCCGAGCCGGCTTCCGCCTTTCCCACCACGGCACCCACTCCAGGGTGCAAGCAGGACCCCCAGTTCGTGGGGGACCAAGCCTGCCATGACTGCAAACACATTAAAGGCCCTAGAAGAGGGAGTTTTTCACATGCGTGATGATGTGAAAACGATCCTGCAGATGTACACGACCATCCCATCTGTGTGCTGCCACAGAAGCTGCACATCTCCCTATTTTAGAATGAGCATCCCTACTTTCAGCCATGGCTCTGCTAAGTCACAGGCCCTGCTTTGCCCCTATTTTTGTAGTTTAGGGGATGTCTCATTAAAACATTGTTCATGGGTGATGATACCTTGTCCCATCTCGGGATTCAGTCTCTTCCGCAAAGTCTTCAGACTCTCGGTTTCTCTGTGCTTGGGTGGGTGGCCACAGGTATTCCTCTGTTGCACATGCCTCAGAAGGCTGCACGCACATGCATGCGGAGGCATCACGGAATGATGGGCCCAGCGGCTGCAGAGGGTTGACTTCAAGCAAGGCAATGGTGTTCTTCCCTTGAGTAGGTCCTTAAGCAAAAGCCCTGCTACCCTCTCAGCATGTTTCAGTTTAGTGGAGGACAGGGAATCAACAAACAGAGCAAGGGATACATAACCTCCAAAGATGCATAATAGAGAAGGTGGCAAGGCTGGCCAAAAGGGCCTTGGTATCAATAAAGGGTGCTAAAAGACCCCTGTAGAAAGAGAGCTACAGGTTCGGGCCACTCCGCAGTGCTTGTTCTCAAGGCTCTGGCTTCCACACCCCGCAGCAACAGTCTGCATGTGTTTGCCTGTCTCGCCTAATGTCCATTCTAGCCTCCCTTCTAGGTTGTAAGACACAGTGAGGTCATCCTGTCCAGGAGACAGAGCAATCCATAAGTTGGGCATCGTCTTGCCAAAAGAAGGCGGGATGAGTCAGGCACAGGGGGAGAAGGAAGATATAAAGCAGGGAACAGACTGAGTGTGCAGCCAAGGAGAGAGAGCTGAATGTTAACCGCTGAGAAAGAAGGGCGAGCATGCTTGCTGAATCGTAGAGTGGGAACTGAGAACAGGAACAGGCTGCACTATGAGCCACCGAAACTATGAAGAGATCAAAGACAGCGCTCCCGCTGCTCCGAACCCTACCACTTACTCAGAACAACAACACTACGAGGAGAACAGACCACTGAAACTTCCTGTTAGACCTCCGCCCCCCTATGGGGTACCTCAGCAGATGCCATCCCAGTACCAGGCGTATTATGCCCCCACTGAGGAAGCATCCAGCCAAGGTCCAAATCTCCAGGCTCCACAGGATGTCTTCATTGCACCTGCCCAGTATAGCAGCCAGCCAGATCACCTGGCCTACTCCATCTTCACCATGCTTTGCTGCTGCCTGCCCTTTGGCATTGCCGCCTTGATTTTCTCTGTAAAGGTAAGCCTGGGTTATGTGTGTATGTGCAATGCTGGAATAACCAAGGATGGAGCAGGGCTTATTTTTGCCTTGCAAGTTTCTTAGCAGCTGTATTTAGAAGCCTGTGGGGAGGCCAATGGTCTGTCCCAAATTCAGAAACCCCGGGGCTTCTGGGTTTCTGGAAGGGACCTTTCCTCCCATAAAGCAAACCCTGGTGTAGCGAGCGACAGGTGCAGAGAGGCTCTGCATCGCCTCAGGGGAATTCTGGAGCTGCAGCTGTTCCGTTACAGCGAAAGAAGACAGCAATTTAAACCCATGTAGAGTGGCATCCATTCTGATAGATTGGAGACCCACCAGGTGAGCTGCGACATATCACTGCGGAGCCCTGTGGAGATCAAGCATCGCTCTGGTGTTACTTCTGCTTCGGCTTTGCTAAGCTCAGGAGAGAGCCTTGTCCCCTTGTGCCATAGCTGCTGTGCATGTCATGGCTTGGCAAAAGGACCTTCTGGAGCATCCCTTCAAGCCTTAGGGAGCATTGGACCCCTTCCTGGTTTCTGTAGATTAAGGGGGTCTCCACTCAGCTAGATCTTACAGCTAGCCAGTTCATCACAAACAAATGGTTGTTAAGTCACCACTCAGCACAGCAATATCACTGTTTGCACTAGAAGAAACACACACACATTGAAGAGAGGGCTGTGGAGCCATGCAAGCTAACAGCTGCTCTGAGCAGCCATGCCTTCTGCACACGGATTGGCACACCGATGTGTGGGAAAACTGATGGGGAAAATGGGCACACTGGTTGGGAAAATTCCCCTGGTGCCTTGAGGAGCATGTGGTCCCTCCTTTTGCTGGATCTTAAGAACAGACTGAATACTGTTTCTTTACTGATAAAACGGAGGGCCACTTTAGATTGGTGCTTTGGTAAAAGGACTTTCTGAAATGTAGTCTAAAAGGGATGTAACCCTGCTGAAAGCCATAGAGGTGTGGGTTTCCATGGATCAAAATCCAGAGCAAAACCATCTTGGCAGTGAGTTGGAAGCCAGACTTTCTACTCCACTGCACAGTAGAACCAGCAGGGAAGTCATTCTGAAAAAAGGTTGGTTCACTCACTCCCCATGCCAGGATTTTGGCCAGGAAAAGCAGCCCATCATTTTGAAAAGCACTCTGTCACAGGAGGGAAGGCAGTCCATGTGTTCAGATAGCATGCACAAAATGTGGAACAAGTTAGCAGTGGTTGCAAAATAAAGTAAACTGAATCGAAGAGGGAACTGCTTGGAAAATGTTAATGAGTATAAACAGAGAAACTGCTGGCCAAATACTCAACAGTATAAACCAGATCAGGCTTCTGATGCAATGAAACCATCGCTAATACAGAACCTGCCAGTGTTTTTGTAAACCGCCTATGCACCAGACTATGCCTCCAAACATATTGGCAGATGTATAGCTCCTTTGGGGTCCCCCAAGCACCACAATTGCAAACCACTGACTTTGCCTCTTTGGGCACTTCCTAGCAGCACTGGACACCCTTTTGTTTGAGAGAAGATGTCACATTTTGAAGAAGGTGAATTTTGGGGAGTTCTGGGTCCACCCTGGGGAGCTGCAGGAGCACCCCGTTATCCATCCCTGCTATAGACTTTGGGAAATGCTAGCCATTGGCTTCTAGGAATTGGTTGGCTAATGTTAGCAGCCCTGCTCTACAGTTCTATCAAGGTACTCCCCTCACCTGATATTATGTGCCATAGCACTGATGCGTAATTGAAGAATGCCTCCATTTGCTTTGCCATTCCAGATGAAGTCATGGTGGACAATCCAACCCAATTTACAGCTCATCTCAAAGCTGCACAGCTACAGCACATAAGCCATAACCAGATCACCAGCAGACAAAGCAATAGAGATGCTGCAGGGAAGAAGGACCAAAGGAGTCTTCTCCACTAGAAAAGGAAGTGGATGGCCTTTCTTTCTCCATACCAGGAAGCAGGGGACATTAGTGCCCGCACCAGAGTAATTGCACCATGGTTTTCTCTGGTACAGGCACCCAGTGGTAGGTGTCCCCAAAAGCTCATGCTAAAAAAATAGGTAAGATTTGTTAGGCCCGAGCCTATACACATTGAGGCAGAAACAAGGGCTCCAACTCTCAGCACCCCCATTCAGTCATGTTTTCTGTCTAAACATACAGAGCATTGTGCTCCTGGTCTTTAAGGTAGTGCAAGACCTTTGTTGGTTTTACCACAACAGACTGGACACACTTTAGAAGTACACACAAGGAGCCAGGGCGGTGGGGCATATATATGTTTTGTTTCATTTCCCTGGTTTTGTCTCCTCCTCTCTCTCTCTTTCACAGTCCTTCTCTCTGCTCCTCCTCCTTCCCTTTCCCTCTCCTTTCAAGTCAGCATAAACAATTTGACATAAAGAAAACGGTAGCAGCACCAGCACTGTGAACACCTTAGGGCAGCGAAACCCACAGTGACTTCTGTGGCACCTGGCAATGTTTGGGGCACCATGGACTAAAGTCCGCTTCAACACTGTAAGCAAGGAATGAAAGAAGGTCGGGCATTAAGCATGGCTATTGCAGCCATTCACAAGGCAGTGCTCATGACAACAAAGATATTGTGGCGTTGGCAAGCAAATGCTCAACGCAGCCACGCACTGGGGCTGTTGCTGGAGGGACTCGAGCAGAGACTGGTGCGGACGGGCTCAACACAATGACGCAGACGCCCCCGTCCAGCCCCGTAATTCAATCAGCCTTGTCCAGGAGCTGGCTGGAAACTGTGACCGGCCACAACTGTCTGCTCTGGGTCTGTCCGCCAATATTTTATTCCTGGCACCAGTCTGGCCTTTCCCCAGCTAGGGGCTGTAGCCATAGGCTGGGAATTGTAAATCAGGATGCAACCCAGTTGCAGAGCAAGAATTGATTTGAGGCCTTTTCCTTGGTGTCCGATCGGTGCCTCCTCCTTTCCTTAGTCTCCCCTTTTGCACAGACTTCGGATTACACAAGCACTCATGGTGCGTGAGCTTGTGAATTTGTCAGCAAAAAGGAATGCATGCAAGCAATCCATATGCAGTAGGGGCAGTCACTGTGTGAGTCAATTACAGTGGTACCTCGGCTCACGAACACCTCAGTTCACAACCAAATCGGGTGGTGAACAAAAATGTCATTAAAAATTTGACCTAGGTTGCGAACTCTGCATTGGGTGGCAGCTACAATAGCAGCCATCTCCCCACCCCACCCCACCCCTGAGTGGGGAGATGGCTGAGATCACGCCCGTCTTTCCTGCAGAAGCGTACCTGTGATTGCGCCTGTCTTTCCTGCATGAGTGCAACCGCAATCTCAGCCATCTCCTCCCCACAGCATGATCAAGCCCATCTCCCCGCCCCCAGCACGCCCACATTTACGCCCGTCTCCCCCCACCCCCCGCCAGCGTGTCGGGATGACCGGTGCATGCAGGGATAATGGGCGCGATCATGGTCTGGGGGCGCGGGGAGATGGCCGCACTTGTGCTTGTGGGGGGGGGAGGTGCAGATGACTGCAATCTTTGTTGTTCTATGTCACTTCACTTCACATTTTTCTGATTTAAAAAATAGTTACAGAACGGATTAACCTTATTTACATTGAACCTTATGGGGAAATTTAACTTGGCTCATGGCCAGTTTGGGTCACAACCAGAGTCCTGGAATGGATTAGGTTCATGAGCCAAGGTACCACTGTAGTTGGAGGGAGAGAAGGAAACATTGAGATGAGGATGGAGTGGGCATTGCAATAAAGTTGGCTCTGAAAGCGTGGCATTCTTTGTGAACGGTCCGGATTATGTGTGTAGGAGGGGTGATGGAATAATATGCAAACTGCTCACAGGGAGAGCACACCAGTGGTCAGATCTGTGTCTACAGAATCTGAGAGGATCATCCAAAGGGATGGTTTGAGCCTTGACCATACATCAGGGAAGGGCAGAAGGGAGACCTGGATCTATTAGTAGATCGCTGACTGATGCAGCACAAAAGGGTCTTCCTCCTCCGAAATTCAGTTGTTTGCAAGAGCTGAGCAGAGTTGCCAAGAACAAGATGTTTTGAAGAGCATTCATTCATAGGGTTGCCCTAAGTCAGAGAAAACTTGACATCACCTAAAAGCAACTGAAACAGGAACTCATGCGCTGGGGGGGGGGGTTGGGGGGGACAGGAGCAAATGTATCCGTGAAAGGATTTTTGAGCTTGGCTGTTGTGCCAAGCACACATTCCCTGGCTACAGCTGTGCTTGAAGGTACCTGTTTCATCTTTCAGATCTTTGTACTCAAAGATCTTCGTATTCAAACAACATATTTTGCATCTGGCTCCAGAGAGTGGATTCTTGGAATCTGGGAAACAAATCTGGTGAGCTGCCAGTAAAACATGATTCTTGCTTTGCTAGGATTCAGGCCCAGACAGTGAGCTTATGAAGATTGTGGTACACAAGACTGCCTGTTTCTACATGCTGAGAAAATGTGTTCTCCAGTTGCAGGTATTCACTGATTCAATACTTATCTCTCTCTCTCCCCAGACTAAAGAAGCCAACCGCATAGAAAATAGCACATCTGCTCAGAAAAATTCCAGGCTGGCATATCTGATGGGCCATTTATCTCTCGGATTTGGGATTGCAATTTGGATTTTTTATCTCACCCTAATAATAGTCCAGAGCCAGAGTGTTTAGAGAAATGACACATCCCTGAGAAGCCCTTGAGAACTGCACTGCACAATGGCCATATCCCTTCATGAAAGAAAAAAATAATGATCTCCCTCATCCCCATCCGCTGAACAAATCAGAGAAGCCTTGTTATAACATCATGACTATTGGATCATCCCATCATGGGAAACAAATGGACTGGCTCACCCAGACACGTACATCATGGGACGGAACCAGCAATGGACTGTGTGAACCGCAAACCTTCACATGGGAGGTGATGTCAAGTGAGCTGGAAGTCCTACCGAGTGATGGCCCGTCCACTGCACACAACACAGCTGTATGATGCAAAACTAACAACAAAACATGGACAGGCAAAGTAACAGGGCACCAAGTCAGGTAGGAAGCATCTGAGGTCTGGCGAGCACCCATATTCTCTTCTGGGTTGACCAAATTGTCTTAGTATCTCTAGTGACCAAATATCATGATCCATCCTCTTAGAATGAGATGGCCTTAGATCAGTTCCTCCCCTTTAATCTCATTCTACCACTCACTGGATCTCCTCCCTATTCTAACCCCCTTCCTTCAGCCCTTCCCTCTGTCTCTGGTTCCTCTGGGCCACTCCCTCTCCTGACCAGCCCAAATATACCGCTTGCCTTCTTTAGTCTACTGCTGTGAGACCTTGCCCCAGTCAACACAAAACAATAGCATGTGACACCAGTTTTGAGTCAGAAGCGAAAGAGTCAGGTCCAACCACAGGAAGCAGATGTCTGAGAAATCAGTCTGACCAGGTCTCCCACTTCCCCTGGCAAGCCAAGAGGGGGTGAAATGCAGGATTCTGATACAGCTTATCTTCCTTGCCTGGGAGACATGACTCTGAAAGAGGTCCATGTTTCTAAACCAGAGACATCTCCCATGAGGGCGGGACAGCAGGAGGCGGTCTCTGCAGGAAAGGGTGTTTGGGAGGACAACAAAAAGCGCAGGGCAAAGACATCTTGGGAAACAGAGCTACCTCCTGAGAGCCAAGTTCCCCAGCCAGAATAAAATGATCATTAGCAGCTATTCCCCTGTATTTAACCTCAAGCAACCTGCACTAAACTTTGCTGGAAACTACATCTGGAAGGGTCCCTGCTTTTCCTGGACTGTGAACTTCTTGGGACTCGTGTGCTGAGCTCAGGATGGCTGGGTCTTTTCTTGTGATGCACATTGACTGATGCTTTTCAAATAGCCTTGTGGTGATCTGGTAGCTCTGGATCTTTATTAGGATTATGCGTAAAGGCTTGCAGCTAATGACTAGAATTAGTGCAAGTTAAAGGTTTACTGGGACATCTGCCCTGGCTCCAGGTGCTTACAAATCCTCCCACTTTTCACTGTTTCGTGAAAAATAGGCTTCAGGTTTGTAATAACTTTAGTCTTACACTCTGTCCCCCACTGCTGTCCCCCAACAGCCATTGCTCAGCTCCATGTTCCACCTCATTTCCTCTGCAATGGCTTGCATGTCTTGCTTTAAACACTAAGAAGGTGGTTGTCCTTTCCTTGAAAAGAGCCACTAGAAAAACTTATCTTTTCCATTGTCTGTGATCAAGGGTTCAAAACCGTGCCTGACTTTCTCCGTGTGGTACGACCAGCTCTAAAGCAAAGCAGCTAAATGTCCATGTACGTGCATTCTGTTCCTGATCCTATCCTTGATTGTGATTATAACTGCAAGAATCTTGCACAAGCTTTGTAATCCTTTGAGATCCTCCTGGAACTAAACAAATAAATCAACATGAAATTATATTGTACCATTGTACTGATTTTCATTGTACAGTTAATGGGTATTTTCTATGAAAGGTCTTGGCTTTCTCTCTGGGGCACTCTGTTGGGTCTTGAATCCTGCTGAATATGGCTTTAGCCCAGCTGAAAGTACCACTGTTCCCAGGTTTCCAGGAAGCT
This sequence comes from Varanus komodoensis, assembly GCF_004798865.1. Lineage (NCBI taxonomy): Eukaryota > Metazoa > Chordata > Lepidosauria > Squamata > Varanidae > Varanus > Varanus komodoensis. Next base: position 184,701 of record NW_025335356.1, read on the forward strand.
GATCAGCAAGTTGAGTGACAGGGTCTGAAGAACTGGGTCCAGTCAAAGCAGAGCCTGGATTCTGGGAGGAACAGCTAAGGGTCAGGCTCCAAGACCTTCAGCATAGGAAAGATCCCAGAAGGCTCATCAGTCAAATACCAGTTAAGCAAAGCAAGGAGTGAGTAGCACCATGAAGCATCATAGAATCAGAGGGCAGTAGAGTTGGAAGGGCCCAATAAGGCTTCACACAGCTCTTTGTAAACTTCATGGCTATATTTGCAAGAGAGCCACTGTGCTGCAGTGATTAAGTGCTGGATGGACACTCCATCTGGTCTGGGTTCTGGTCCCCATTCAGCTATGGAATTCACTGTGGACCAGTGAGAGACTCTCACGCAAACCTACTTTGTAGGGTCTTGTTGTGAGGATAAAATTGAGGGAATGAGAACCCTGTAAGCCACTTTGGGTCCCTCGCAAGAGGAAGGAAACGTAGGAGGGAAATGTGACCATGATCTCCTGGACCTGCAACACTGCACATCCCAATCCAAGGGAAGATGGGGAAGAACATTGAGATACGGGGCTGTCCTCAAAGGGACAGTAAGCAATTAATCCAGGAGAACGGAGTGCAATGCAGAAAATGTTGTGGCCAAGGGCTGGTCTGAAACTGGATTGGCCCAATCCAGAGCCAACAGACACATTATTCACTACACCACATTCGTTCCCTGTGTGTGCTCTGTGCTCCTTTTAATGCATACTTATTACCCTAAAATAGTGAACCTGTTTGCCGTTTCAGTGACCTCTTGGCATCCATCCCAGCTCCATACATCACGGCACGTCATCACTCTAGGCACTGCATCATGTTTTATCAGTCCTGTTGACTCCAATTAGGAATATGGACATCTAAAATGCTGCAGCACCATTTGGGTTGTCCTGACATGCTCTCTCCACCACACCCACCCACAGCGGTATGCCTCTGAAACGTGAAATGCCACCTTACCGGAGTTTGCCTTCCAAGCCGCTGATTGCAAATCGTACGTCACGGATGTGCTCACAGGCCTGTTGTGTATGCCGCCACCACAAGCTGGGACACACAGCTTATTTTCAAGGTTATACACAGCTCCCTGGCAAAACTCCAAGCCTTGAGCATGCAGCCAGGCAGAGATTTAACAGGGGTGGGGAGGAGATATTCTGAGCGACAGTGCAAAAGGCAAATTGGCGCATGGGTCTGTTCTGCTGCATGCGCCCGCCTCGCGGCGCATTGCTCCTCCTCCTCCCTATCTCTCCTTTTCTTTCCAGAAGGTCACCTGTGGATAACTAGGAGGGAGGGCACAGCTTTCTCCAAAGAGTTCTGGTTCCAGTACAGTGCGGGAGTCTCTGAGCTCTCTCAGAAGCAGCTCCGGACCAGCCCTGGGGCAATTTAGTGCAAGGTCCTCTCAAGGGTTTCAAAGAGAAGTGGAGGTGGTGAAGTCCAGCCACTTTGAGAAGTATTATTGTTATTATCACAACGACGTTGCTCGTAAACCCCATCTTTCTTCCTCTTGTGGGATACCCATGGTGGCTTGCACAGCTCCATTTTCTCCTCACAACAACAGTCCTTTGGGGAAGGTTAGGCCGGGAGTGAGTGACTGACCCAAAGTCATCCAGTGGACTCCACGGCCAAGTGGGGATTAGAACCCAGATTCTGTGGTCCCCAGTCCAGCACAAACCAGTATTCCATGCTGGCCTTCAGAGAACATTCTGAGAAACTCTGGGAGTAAGAAGTCTCCCCCAAAGCTGGGGAGCTGCAGAACACGCATGCCAGCATTCCGTCCTTAGAACAGACGCATGTGCACATCTGTGGCACACTCTTTACGTAGCGTCCACAAAGGGAAAGGGATGAAGAGGTGTCCGCCATAGCCCTCAGAGCACCCGAGGGTGTAGCCTCACCATGTGTGATCTCTGCTGCAAGCTTGCTGCTGGCTTCCTCTCCACGGCGTGGGCTTCGCTACTGCTGCAAAATGACGCTTCCTTTTGATGTCAGTGGAGGTTGGAGCCGAGCACTGAAAGACACCAAAGAGATGAAGAGCATGTCTTGCCAATGGCACTGAATTTCATCTTAGACTGCATTTTAAAAGCAGCAACCCTACGTTGGGGAGCAAGAAGAGGAGAGGCCTAGAGTGGCCGTATATGCACTTCTGGAAAAGGGAAAGGGAAAAGGGAAATTGCTGAGGAGATGGGCAGAAGAGGGTCTCAAGCCCATCCTGAGCGAGGAATCCTATGGGCAGGTGGTTTGCCACCATGTGTACGAGTGCTGGACTAGATGGACCTTTGGTATGATCCCGCATAGCTTTCCTTATGTTCAGGAAGGGGGAAAGGGGAAAGGGGAAGGAAAGAGGAAGAAAGAGGACCAAAATCTGCAAATAGTTGCAAGTTGCTGTAGGTGCAAATTTAAAAATAAAAGATTAGCTCCTGATTGACAAACGAAAAGTAGACCCATTGATGTCAATGGGAATAACTAAATTCTCCTTCATTTCAATGGATGCACTTGAAATATGACTAGCTCTGGAACTGAACTATTTACTGCAATTTAAACAGACATGCATCATAGCATGGGAGCTAAGACAGTTTCCAGGTGGCTGGCCTGGCTTTCAGTCCAATGCCTGGCTGATGACGGCTGACTGGCAAAGGCATGGCCCCTGCTCTCTGTTCTTAGGGTTCACACCAGAGTTGGGCCAGAGAGCCCTGCAACTGAAGGACACCTTCAAACAGAAGAATACCACCTCAACAGCCTTTCATGTCAGGGCATGTCAGGACTAAACAAGCAAAAGCTTTGCCATAGCATGGCTGCTAAAAGCCTGACACTGTAAGAATGGCTTCAGGTGGGATTCCTGATCCGATCGGGAATCCATGTTGCACGTCTTGCTTTCCATGCAGGTACACCTTAGAAATGCCCCTGTGCCTGCCCTGAAAGGTCTGCCTCTGGGGGCACACCTTAGAGATGGTGACACCTGCCGGCCCTGAAGGCTCGTCACTTTGAGTTGCCCTAATCCCTTTGGCTTTACCCTACCTTGCCTCTAGCACACTATGCATGTGCCCCCCCCACCTGGTGCCCCACCCCTCCTCCAAACTGTGCATGTCACTGATAGGTTATGAAAGGCATCAGCTCCCAGCAACTCCAGCCAGCACGGCCAATGACCAGAAGTGCTGGAAGCTACAGTCGACAGCATCATGGGGGAACCAGACTGGGACCAGGGGTACAGACTCCCTGTGTGAAATAGGACATGTGGCCCTCCCTAGATTGCCTTCAGACCCATCTTGTCACCTTCCCAGAGGCAAGCGGTTAGCCATCATGGGGAGCAGAATGATGGCGTCAATAGACCCTTGCTCTGATCCCACAATGATATGCGTGTGTCCTTATGAGAGCTCCCAGGCCTCTTATTTATGTCCTTTTCTACTAGGGACTCCTTCGTTCTTCCAGACCTTCAAGGTCTTTGCCTTGGCCGCTGGGTCTGTTTGCTCCAGAGGCAGATAGCCTGGAAAGGACACTCCAAGGTGAGGTTTTCTGCTGGGTGTTTGTTTTCTCCCCTCCAGGTCCGTCACCTCCTGGAGTGTGACTTCAAGCACGCAAGAGGGCCTTTCTGCGTGGGACTGGGGCCCGCCTCTTGCTCCTGGGGCAAGGTGGCATCCACAGGAACTGATAAAAGGAGGGCGCCAGAGAGGGTCCACCGTTTACCCGGCTTTGCTGCTGTCTTTGCAGCATCTGCAGCAGCCTCCAATACTCAAGACCTACCCAGGTCTGACCTGTTGATCTCAGAAGGAACTCGGCCCAAAGGAATCAAGATGGGGAAAGCGGTAAGGGCATTTCTGTTTTCATCTGGATACTCCAGTGAAAAGGGAGGCTTTGGGTTTCCCGTTTCAGCTGAAGCTTCCCCTTAAACGAGTGGTTTGCTTTCTCACACTAGCAAGTAAACATGTTGAACCGCAGCTATGAAAATCTGTTGGTTTCCTCTTTCTGTTATTGATGCAGAAGGCCTGGGAGTTTCTCTAGGGAGACTGTCCGCACTGAATCATTTTCATGCACGATGCTCATACGTGCATTTGAACATTAACTGCACAATTTGTGTGGTGCGCAATCCATTTTGGAAGGCATTCATTCATCAGGTTGCGGTAAGTCAGAGATGACTTGACAGCACCTAATGACAAATTGATCTCCTAATCCAGCCAATGTGGTTTCGGTATTTGCATATTACATGCGTTTGAAGAAGAAGAAAAAAAATACTCGTGCCTCAAGTATGAAAAGATCATTCTAGAAAGCCAAAGAAAAGATTGTTGTCCATAAAACTTGAAAAGGTTTTGGGCCTTTTTTGTGTTATGTGTATGCTTAGACGAATGCTAACTGGAGTGGAAAAAAAACCATTTTTAAATCCAAGGTACATTCCAGCCAATAAAGATGAATGCAGGAAAAACAAAATATTTCAGTGCTATACAGAAGCACCCCGCTAAACGCCTTCTCTCTTTGTCTGTGTTCCTCTAGTCTCACTCTATTTGTATACTGCTATTAACTTTCTTAATGCTATTACTGAATGGACGCAAAGAAGGCTGTGCTCTGTGGGCACTTCCAGGTGGACTATTTCTAGCTATGGTCAAAAGGCATGTGGCGCTCTTCTGCGTATTTGTTTTACTTTGTTTTGTTTTGTTTTCCCTCTGTAATGGATTTATCCTGATAAGAAAAAAGTTCAGAAGTTTTGGGGAAAGACAGGAAGACTGCAAATGGAAGATGGCAGCTGCTAGACTCCCATAAAATTCTGTGTTTAAAGCAGGGCAATGACACTCCCTGTAAGATCACAATTTGGCCAGCTAGAAAGAGCAAACAGGGTACTTCGTTTTCTTCCTTTCAATGTGTACTTTTACATGGGTATTGCAACCCATATGATTGGCATGTGTCTTTTGCTGCAGTGTATTAGTCAGCCTAGAGAAATTAGGAGGGAAAGGATAGCAAGGTTGAGAGCAACAGATGCTGATAACAGTGCTCCACGGCAAGGTTTCACTAGTTCCAGGAGAGAGAATTAAAGCAGCTGCTGGGACTTGCACAGAAATAAAATTCCATTTTGGGCTTGCTTAGCAAAAGAACCAATGATTTCACATATCCAGGTTCTATGCCAAAATTCTGTGCACTGAACAGAGCAGAACCAGGAGGGACCCAACCAGCTGAGCAGAACGTAGCAAACACATGCTCGAAAGTTTAAAAAAAAACCTCATGAGGACCAAGAGGAATATAGTCAGCTTTTGCTAAAAACAAGATCCACAATTGCCCATGAACTAAAATGAAGTGTGATGGTCAACTGTGATGGTCAAGTCTCCCTGCTGGACCATCTAAGCCACGGGACTAGAAAGAGCTTGGTTAACAGGTCCCCTCCAAGTATCCAGGACGGAGTGTGTGTGTGTGGGGAGGGGGGAGTCATGGGATACTGGGGATTCACAAAACACTCACATCCTGAGGCTGTTGACAAAGCTACAAACCTAGAGCCAAAGCTGAACAGGGACAAGCACTCATTCAGCCCTCCAGCCACAGCTCCCCCCACCCCCATGTAAGCTTGCGAGGGGCAGAAAGGGACTTCCTGGGGTGGGCTTGGCCAGGGAGCAGATCCACAAGCCGCACATCTCCAGTCCTCCCCATGTGCATCAGCTAAGCAGGCTCAGAAGCCCCCCTTGCAGAGGGTGCAGGAATGGAAGAATGGAACCACCAGACTGCAGAACTGAAGGAAAGAGCATTGTGGCGCAGAGCCAACCCAGCCATTAGGCAGAGAGGGAGAGCCACCGCGCAGAGCACATTGGGGTGTCCTGAAAGGACAGGAAATTGTTGCTTATTTGATGCAGAGGAAGGCAGGGTGCGCTCCAGCGGAGCCAAGCTCAAGGAACCAAGGTTCAGTTTGGATGCCAGGAAGTGCTTCCTGACTGTTAGGGCCCCAAGAGGTTCCCACGGGAGGTGGTGGAGGCCCCATCGGTGCGGGTGTGCAAGGATAGGCTGGACAAGCACATGGGAGGCATGTTGTGAGAGGAGCCGGCTGGAGCCGGGGGTCGGACTAGATGGCAGTTCAAGCATACGTGCAGATGGGAGGAGAGAGTTTATTGGCTCCTGTTACCACCTATTCTAAGTTATCTCGCTCCTTTGATCAAAGGTCGTGATGTAAATCTTGAGACATAATGCGTGCATAGCTTGCATGTTTTCATTCTTCTTACTGCTATCATGTTGCAAATATTTTTTTAAGGATTGGCCTGAAGAAAGGCTAAGGACTAAGGGCAGAACAGCCTTCCCCAATCTGGTGAAATCCAGATGTGTTTAGACTACTGCTCCCTGAATTCCCGAGCAGTGACATGATAGGGTTGTTTTAAACCAACGCATCTGGAGCATACCTGGTTGGGGAAGGCTGGACTAAAAACTCCCGCTAGCTGGGAGTAGACCTTTCCTCCTCCACCTTCTCCCCTTCGCTTCTGCTGGGAGGAGGTCAGCAAGCTTTGAGTCTGCAAAGGAGATGGCAGCTCTTGCGAAGAGCAACAGGGCCTTCCTGATAGCGGCCACCTGGTCATGGAACATTCCTCCCAGTGAGGCCCACCTGGTACCAACTATCCTCTTCTTGGCACCAAGTCAAGGCTTTCCTCTACTCCCGGGCATTTGGCAATATTTGATATTTGTACTGGGTCCTGGATTTACGGTTGATTCTTTTAACATCAATATATTGTCGTAGGTCAGTTTTTTATAGTTTTAACCTTTGTTAGCTACCTAGAGGACCGTGGCTATTGGGTAGTATAGAAATGCGATAAAGGAACAAGTGAATGGACAGAAGAGACCCGAGTAGATTCAGAAGGCTGTGGGTGTGCACTGTAATGGCATTTGGGGCTGCTGGCTTGTCTCCCTAGAAATGTGATCTGGAAAAGTGAATTCTGAGATACCTGTTGGGTTGATTATGTGGGAAGCCCCCACTTATGCCTAAACCATACAGAAGGCTCAATAAACCAGTGCCCTCATTCAAAGGGAATCAAAGCCATCCAATAAGTGCAGGAACCGCTGAACGTCCACCCATCAGAGAAATGAGGGTGTGCGAAGCCACATTGTTCTTTTAAAAAGCAAAACCTCTTTACCAAGGCTGCAATATGGGAGGCACTTCACTGGAGAGATTAATTGCTTAAAAACATTTTGTGCAACTCAAAGTGTGGATGAAATTGATCAGAGAGAGGCTTCACTTTTGCCATTTTTACTACAAGTGCTTATTTTAAAAGAAATCTGTAAGTGGCAAGCATCCATTTAAAAAGAAGCATTCTGTTGGAAAGAGAACAAAGGCCACCACACAGCTGATTACCTGCTGTGGCACATGGACGCGTTGTTTCAGAACAAATGGTTAGATCTGGATGGAGGCGGCAGTCCTGTATTCAAGGGTTCAGGAACTTCCAGCATCTCAGAAGAATGTGGACTTCCAGCTTCTCAACCCGAGTCTCCTGACTGTCCCCAAGCCACCCCCACCCCACACCCAGATTTTGATGTGGTTTCTTCTGTCTTGCTCTGTCACTCCAACTACAAAGCCAATGGACAGAATCTTCCACAGATGGGGAACATTTTCCTCTATTGCACACTGAAAAAGTGTTGCTTGCATAGCTCCTCCCACATTTTATTCTGGCCCTGCCCATTTTCTGCTCCAGTTGTGTCCTCTCCTGAAATCTGTACACCAATACATTTCAACAGGGCCCTGGCAGATCTTAACTGGAGAAAGTGTCCCCAGGAACGTTCTATGCAATTACCTGGGAGTGAGACTCTTTTAACTGCACGGGGTTTGTGTCACTGAAGACATGCATGGGGTTTGTGTCACTGAAAACATGCAGAATATGTGCAGTTAGCTAGTTGAATTGCATTCCCATTGATATCAATGGCGCAAATGAAGTTATCTCCAACTTCACCCTCATGATAGCCCAAGTAAGACTGACTGTTCAATGAGGTTTACTACCAAGTAGACATTCCTAAGGTAGCAGTCAATATCTAACCCAGAGGAAGCATGTCTTCAAAAGCATTGGATTTGTTCTCATGCAGAAATGTATGCAGAGTAATCAACCAGAACATGTACAGTTAATCAACTCACATTTCCTTAATAGCTCCAGTTCTCTCTAATGTTCCCTTGGTTTTCTCATGCCGAGGGAATGCAACAAGTGCCAGATTTATATCAAAATGGAACGTCAGATTTTTGGTTAAATGCTGCTTGGAAATTTGGGATGGAAAGCAATCATCCTGCTTAGCTTCTGTTCCACAGCCCTCCCCACCTCCAAAGGATGGAATTTTTACTCTAAGAAAATCCTTACTGCTCATAAAAAACCAAACGCCAATTTTCAATGGCTTTTGAACTTTTGGGTAGTCACTCTGTACAGGTCATAAGGCCAGGTTTCAGCTGAGGATTGTGGACTCTGTTTTGCTTGCCAGAGTTGAGCCTTGAAATGCGTGGAAGGGTTAAAAAAATGCCTTTGAGCATGTACAGAGTGCCTGTCCCTTGTCATAAAGCATTCAGAGATTAATTGCAGTGGTGATTCAATTTGAATTCATGGTCCGTCTCTCTGCTTCTCTCTTTGGCTCTCTTGTTTCCCTTCAGGAGAAGTATGATATGTACTCAGTGGAAATGGGGAAAGACTCTGGAGGAGAGATGGATGTTAAGATCAAGAAGAAAAAGAAAAAAGGTTTGAAAAAGGAGAAGCTGGAGAATATGAAGAAAGAGATGGATGTGGTAAGTCAGGAGCAGCTCTTGCATGGAGTGGGCCCAAAGGGGGTTTCATTCCGCCAGCAGTGGGTGGTGTCGAGACAGAGAGGCACTGAGAGAAAAGCTCTCTTGATTCAACCATCCAGTACAGTTGCTTTTTGCTTCTTGGAAAAATAATATGAAGTGGAGGTAGCTGGAATCCAGGCTCGAATCATTGCTAAGCCATCAGGTTTGCTGAGTGGTGGCCAACTTCAGCCATCCAGGTGTTCAGCCTCCGAGCAGGCAGGAAGGTACGTGAGATGCCACCAGGGTGCCTCATACACTGGCACAGCACGCCTTTTCTCCTCTCAGCCACCAACTCCCGTCCCTAAGGTCACTCTGGTGACCCCTGAGCCACAGTCTGTGGTAATTTTTTCTGCACAAGCTTCAAGGACAAAGGGCAAGCACTCCAAGGTTGGACTTGGGACTCTGGAAAATCTTATCCCACCATTGTCTAGCGGCCATCGGTTAGGACTGCTAATCGCTCTTCTGTCTGTCTCATCGGAGCATTAAACTGCATTTCTTTTCCTGTGTCATACACACCAGGGCACTGTGTCACAGTCAAAGGGGGGCGCCGGGATGGGCTGTCTCTTCTCTGAAGTCATCTTCTCTTCACCTTGGACCTGTTCTCCCTTTAGGATGATCACCGGTTGACTGTGGAGGAGTTGGAACTGAAATATCAGACCAGTGTCACCAAGGTGATGCCCTCAGTTCAAGGAGGAGAAATGAAGCAAGCAGAGCGAGTGATGCATGTTATGAAGACTTCTTCCTCAAATGAAAGAAGGAGCGCCACCTGGAGCTGGGAAATAATATAGCATTTAAATAAGAGTGTGGCCTAAAGCATTCAGAAACTGTAGATTTTTTTTTCAGATGTCACCCCCCCCCCACCTTCCAGACCCAAATTGGTAGATTTCTTTCAATGCTATGATACATTTTAAGGGAATAGTATTAATTTTATCGATGATGCTTTTAAGATTCGTTCTTATAGCATGGAATTTTCTCTTTGTTCCATGAAAAAATCCCATGGAACAAAGTGGAGTTCAGCAGCAGCAGCATCAACAATTACATTTCTAAACCACCTGCAGCCGAAGCTCTCTGGGCAGCTCACAACATTAAGTCCCCCTTCCAGATTTCAACCAGACCTGACCCTGCTTAGCTTACAAGATTAGGCCGGATTAGGTACTTCAGACTAAATGTATTCTTTACATGCATTCTTCTATAAGATCACACTATTGTACTGCTGGATTCCATACCCCATGAAATCCCCAAAGCAAACAACTTTCTTAGGGTACAATCCTACTGGTATGATTATCAGACTCCGAACTCAGCAGCTGATCATCATCCAGTGCAAAGTGGAAGATGTGGCAGAGGTGATCTTCTCCCACTGGGCATTTCCATTGGATGGCTGATTCTGGCCATCTAGATGGAGTGCTTTGGAAGGAGAGGGAACGAGAGCCAGTGTGGTGTATTGGGGGAAAGTGCAGGACTGGGACTCAGGCTATCTGGGTTCTAGTCCCCGCTCGGCCATGGAGCCAACTGGGTGACTTTGGGCCGGTCACAGGCTCTCAGCCCAACCTACCTCACAGGGTTGCTGTTGTGGGGATAAGATGAAGAGCAGGAAGAGTTGCTTGGAGAGACAGCTGCCTTGGTTCTTCCCCGACCAGGAATCAAAGTTCAGATTCCCAACCACAAGGTCATGGAGCAGTCTCCAGCCTCAGATCTGGATATTCAAGCTCTTTTGGGGTCCCCACATACTATGTGGGGAGCACAGGATCAGTCCCTTCTTTAGGGAAAAAGGAGCAGTGAGGGATTGAATGAGAATATTTTTTGAACATTCGCAAGTGCAATTTTCCCTGCTCCCATGCCTTCCCAGATTTTGTACCAGAGTGAGTGTCAAGCTAATCTGACTTAGCAGGCATGGTCCATAGTGCTGGAGAAATGCTTCAAACTACTCTCCAGAATTTTCAGAGATCGGCTTCTTCACATAAATTCAACAAATATGAGTGAAAAGCCTTTGCCCTCCCCCATCACTATTAGGTTTGGTTGAAAAAAAATGTGCTTCTCTAGAGAAATGCAAGAAACCCATTAACACAGAGTGTTTCCTGAAATAGCTGAAGGCTCCCTTCTGCTTGAGCATCTCTTCTTCAGCCATGCCAGAGCTTAACTATCATCCATTAAAATGAAGAAGCGGAGTTTTTGCCCTTTCTAGATTTCTGCTTAAATTACTAACGCCCATCACCGTAGTGCTGTTCATGTTTATTTATTTATTTATTTATATTGCAATTTATATCCTGCCTTTTTCCTACAAAGGGCTCAAGGCAGCTTACATCATCTCTCCTCCTCCATCTTATCCCCACAACAGCAACCCTGTGAGGTAGGTTGGGCTGAGAGTCTGTGACTGGCCCAAAGTCACCCAGTTGGCTCCATGGCCGAGCGGGGACTCGAACCCGGATCCTCTCAGTCCCAATCCCATGCTCTTCACCACTACACCACACTGGCTCTCACACTGGTGTTGTGTTGTGCTGTGTTGCATTGTGCTTTTTTTAGTTTAATGAGACTTTCCTCCCATCTATTTTTACTTTTGGTTCTAATATGGGGAACTCTGTAGTTGTCAGGTGGAAAAGAAAAAGAATGCAAATGTGTTGGTGCAGAGAGTACCTTATTTAGACCGGGGATTGGAAGTGTCAAAGCACTAGCCTTTCCAACACAGTGTACTAAGAAGTAGCACCATTCCATAGGTTTTACTGCTATAAAACCTTTCTCCTTCCCTCTCCATTCCTTTTCCCTGGTCCTTTTAGGCTGCCTCATTTTACCACTTGTATGTAAGGTGCTCCAAGAAGCTTGGATACAAAGAGATACTTTAAGTAACTCTGTCTCTTCCCATCCCCAACCCCTGGGCTAGGAGAGGTCCTCTGATTGTCCCGTCTACCCTTTGCTCCCCCTGCAGGGTCTGACAAGCACTGTGGCAGGAGAGATCCTTCTTCGTGACGGCCCCAATGAGCTGAAGCCCCCCAAGGGCACCCCCGAGTATGTGAAATTCGCCCGTCAGCTGGCCGGAGGACTGCAGTGTCTCATGTGGGTGGCGGCTGCCATCTGCCTCATCGCCTTTGGCATCCAGTGTGGTCAGGGAGATCTGACCAGTGCAGACAATGTAAGTACCCAGCAGGATGCTGGAAGCACAGATTTCTGGAGCCAGTTTTCCCCAGCAATGGAAGATGCTTGCTGTGCCAAGAAATAGCACAAGCAGATGCTGAACTGGAGTGGCCAAGGCATCCTGGGGGCCAGTTCAGCTTCAGGAGTGGGAGGGCCTCTGTGGGGCACAGCACCCCCCGTGGGCTCCCCTGCATCAATGGGTCCACCTCCCAAGGCCACTGGCACCCCCATGATGGCTCACCAATTTCGTGCCCACTTGTCTGCTTGACAGGCCAGCAGCTCCTCCTCCTCGTGGCCTCCGAGTCCGAGTGAGAGTTGCAGGCTCAACCAAGCTACAGTGGAGAAACAGAGGGCCACTCCAGAGGGCCCGTGCCAGATGGGGTGCGGGTGTCCAAGCATGCCTGCCCTTCCTGTAGGCCCAGATGGGCAATAACCTTTGGCTTTCCTCTGCCTCCCCCCCAACCCATGTAGCTTTACTTGGCCATTGCCCTCATTGCAGTGGTGGTTGTAACCGGCTGCTTCGGCTACTATCAGGAATTCAAAAGCACCAACATCATTGCAAGCTTCAAGAATCTAGTGCCACAGGTAAGTAGAAGGGCCTCGGTCCCCACAGATGCAAATGTGGCTGGAGATGGTCATAGATTAGACCAACAATTTTAAAAAATAGATGGGTTTCCTTTCCTTTACTTGCACCTTACTCTCATGGGGAAAGAGTTTGACTTTGGGGCAGAGCATACAAAAGATGTGACCTCTTTTGCCTCTAGTAAAAACAATCAGGTCCCACTACCTGGAAAGACGTCCAGTCCTAGGCAGTCGAGACCAACAGTCTGCCCTGAAGCAGCTCCTTTCATTCCAGACTCAGATGGCCATGGCTAAGTGGGGGATAGAAAATAAACAAAGTTAGTAAGTTTAGAGTTCTTATGCCTGATTCTTGCTTCTCCTGACCACAGCAAGCCACGGTAATTCGAGACGGGGACAAGTTCCAGATCAATGCCAATCAGCTGGTGGTGGGTGACCTGGTGGAGATCAAAGGGGGAGACCGAGTCCCAGCGGATATCAGGATCATCAGTGGGCAAGGGTGCAAGGTACGACCAGCCTGGGTGGGAAACGAAGCCCAGTCCTAACCGACCTCCCCTTCTTGCAGCTTGAGAATGCATGTTGGGGGAAGCTGTGAACTAGATGGTTTGTTTAGAGGAGAGAAGGATTCATTATGAAAGCAATGAGAATGTCATATGGCCACTTTTGTGTGGGAATCCTGGCAACCATTGCTTCTTTGCCATTGCAGCCACGAAGCAGAGCTGGGCAAGTGGGAGCTTCACCCTTTCCCCATCATCACTTCATGTACCTGTGGAAATTCTCCCTACATCAGCTACTGTCCACACGCAGTGGACTTTCTGCTAGAAATGGTTCCAGCATCCCACTGCAGTGGGGGATAACTCAGAGTGAAAATGATGAGCCGAGGAAGGGTTAAGCAACCCCTCCTCTGCTCATTCTTTCTTCTTCACAAGAAACCTTTTCTCCAAGCCCTGTTGCAAAAGAACAGACATGGCTATTGCTTTCACAGCTAGTGGGTTGGTTGGTTTGGTTTTGTTTGGCTACATATCAAGTAGTTTTGCTTTTGAGTGTTTGTTAGTTTCAGACACACACGTTGATATTTGATATATGATTATATATGGTTCTGTAATAAATAGTGGGAGAACTGGTGTGGTGTAGTGGTTTGAATGCTGAACTGGGCCTCAGGAGACCTGGATCCCAATCCTGACCCTGCCCATGGAGCCTGTGGGGTGACTTTGGGCCAAACTCTGACTTTCAGCCTAGCCTACCTTGCAGGGTTTAAAACAAGAGCAAGAGGATCATGTAGGCTGCCTTGGAACTCTACAGAAGCAAGGCGGGATAAAAATGTAACCATTTATTTAAACATATCTAAAATTCAAGGGTTCAATGTTTCCCACTCCCTGTTTCCCAGGGTAGTAACTGGGACCTCCATGAAAGGAAATCTTGCTGTTGCAGAAGGCAGGTCCAGGATCCACCCCCACATTTTTAGATCAATACTTAATCATTCAGACACACCCTGGGCTCAGAAATACGAACATGATGCTAATCCAGAGACATTTCCTACTAAGAAACTATAGGGAGAAGAGTATGTCCTTCCCACCCATTTTGAGATTTTTTAATGGGGAAAGGAATTGCATATTGTAATGGGGCTGCAAGACTCAAAATTAAATCTGCCAAGCCACCTGGGGGAGCTGATCCACACAAAGGAATGGATGTGTGGATCCATGTGAGTCCATGTTAGCCCCATGAGTAAGACAAGTCCTCTCTCTCTCTCTCTCTCCCCCCCCACCCCCTTTTCAGGTGGATAACTCCTCTTTGACAGGAGAATCAGAGCCCCAAGCAAGAACCCCAGAGTATACTCATGAGAGTCCCCTGGAAACGAGGAACATTGCCTTCTTCTCCACCATGTGCTTAGAAGGTAGGAGGATGGGGTTTCTGCATAGGCCTGTGCTCTGCCAGTGGCAAGGTGCTTTACCATCCCTGAAGATACATGTAGCTGAAAAGGTCATGCATGGGACCACATGCCGTCCTCATCACTGGTTTCTGCAGGGAACAGGTTGGCTGTGAAGAAGGACTTCTGCCAGTCTTTCCTTCAGATCTGCCATTGCCTTTAAAAAACATTCTGCCATGGGAGCCTTCGATGCTGTCCATAGGGCTGGTCATCTAACACTGGTTTTCATTTTGTGCTCCGGAAGAGCTGTCCATGGTGCTGAAATCCGTTTCTGAAGCAGGTTTCCCACTATAGAGGGCACCATGAACAAGATGGAGGCGTCCTCAGAATTACATGGGCTATTTGTGAAGGCAAGAGCACTGCAAGATGAAGTTCCCAGGCACCACTGAGAAAGTGTTCAGCCCACTTGTTCTCCCCCTTGGGTCAGTGTATGGGATGAGCATCAAGAGATCTGGCCAACAGGAGATAAATGTCTGCTTGCTTACGCTGTGCAGACAAACCTCAGAGTCCAACTGAAGTTAGATTTAATCAAGCATAAATGAATGGTGTACAGCAGAAAATCAAATAAAAAAGCTTTTATGTAGCTGACTTTGAACCATTATGTAGCTAAGTCTCAGAATGTACATGTGGAAAGCAGGGGTCAAATTAAGAACCTAAGAACACGCTACAAGTTCTGCTGGATCAGACCAGCGGCGATCTAGTCCCCAGTGGCCAACCAGATACTTTTGGGAAACCCACAAAGGGAACGTGAATACATTAGCTTGTGTTCTCCGGCAAACTTTTTAAATATGCCCACTGCTTCCAATACTGGAAGTAATTTATAGCCATTATGACCAGCAGCCACTGATAGCCTTCTCCATGAATTTTTCCAGTGTCCTTCCAAAGCCATCCAAGCTGGTGGTGTACATTGTCACATCTTGTACCAGCAAATTCCATTATTATTATTATTACTGTTATTATTGTTATTATTATTAATATAACATTTCTATGCCGCTCCTTGCCGAAGCCTCGGGGTGGCTTACAACACAATAAAATACATTGAAATACAATAGAACATAATAAATTACCATTAAATACAAAAATACAAAAAACTAGACAATGCTCTGGCCGAAGCCCTGCTTCTCCCACCATTCAGCTCCACTGGATCACCCAGAGATTTAGTGTTATGGGGGTGCAAGTAAAGATCCAGTGTCTCCTCCCCATGTATAAATTTGTGCACCCCTATCAGGTCCCCCATCCCTTACTTGCCTTTTCTCTAAGTTAAAACAAAAAAGAAGATGTTGTTTTAGCTCCTCGTAGCTGTGGACAAAACAAGATAAAATTTTCCCAATCTTATTCTGTGTAGTTAGGGAGTTATTGATGGACAGACAGGGGAAATCCCTCTAATCAGTAGGTGGGAGAATATTTGTTGCTACGCGTAGAATCGCATTGTCAGGAACACCCCCGGAGAAAGATGCTGATTGCGGCAACTTCGTAGGAAGACAAGTTGGAGCTGACACAGGGATGTCCTCTTTTGCATGGGACATTTCTCTGCTCGAAGGGCTGCCAGAGGTCCACCTGCTATTTGAAGGTGTCCTCCATTTGAACAGCTGTCCAAATCTGTTTATATCTGATTTATCTTTATTTATCTGATTTATTTATCTGGGTGCTAACTGGAGCCATCACCAGTTAGCACCCAGAGAGCAGAGTCAACACATGCAGGAGACCCTGTCATTGTCTTCCACGCTATTATGGGATGTATTGTATTTCTATCTAAATTATATTAACTTGATATAAAACTGCATCTCTGTATATATATGCACATTTTATGCTGATGCATTTTCTTTCCTGATGCTTCCTGAGTAGCCAGCCAAACTTAGCCTGAGACTTTCTTTCTGTCACCAATAGGCCCAAATAGCACCATAAGCCTTGTCCTGATATAGCAGGAGTCATGTGCCCTGCCTGTTTCTCTGCAATGGAGAACGTTGTCCTTTGGCACATACAAGGGTCCATACAAGGGGCATCCACTGTCTGCCCAGCCTGCCATGATGGTGGTGTTCCTGGCAAATGCACCGTGGTGGACATGCCCATGGGGCAGGATGGTGATGGATCCCGTTGAGCTCTGCATCTTCTCATGACCCTCAGGCACTGCCACCGGCATCATCATCAACACTGGGGACCGCACCATCATTGGCCGCATCGCCAGCTTGGCCTCGGGTGTGGAGAATGAGAAAACGCCCATCGCCATTGAGATAGAGCACTTTGTCGACATCATCGCTGGCCTGGCCATCTTCTTTGGTGCCACCTTCTTTGTGGTTGCAATGGTGATTGGCTACCCTTTCCTCAGGGCTATGGTCTTCTTCATGGCCATCGTGGTGGCCTATGTCCCTGAGGGCCTTCTGGCAACGGTCACGGTAAGTATCGCTCTTCATCAGTTACCTGTCACTGTAAGGATCATCAATCTTCTCCCACCGCACACACATCCCATGGCCCTGTCCACATGTGTTGTGGCTACCTGGGAGTAAACCAGTGCTATCTCGGTGGGGCTTCTCCCTCCCTCTCTATGGATGGAGGTGAATCACTTCTGGGAAGAGCCACTTATGCTGCCGGGGGATAGCTAGGCCATCTTAGAGGGCTCCTGTAACATTAACAGCTGAATGACAAACAGAACTTAAGCAGGCAGTATTTTCCAGTTATCCCAAAAGATCCGAATAGTTGCTTCTATTTGGATTAGAATAAAAAGATGGGGCCTGTAACGAAACATTGCCATGCAGAGGGCTCCGATTTCAGGGTGCCAGGTTCCAGCGAATGCCTCCTTGCATGACACCCCATTCCATTCCCCCAACAGTCAGTCAGTATTCCATGGCCACTATGCATGCCCCATCTTCACTGGCCTGTTTTGACCCCCCACACACACACACACTTAGGATGGGTTTTGGGGGGGGGTCCCCCCAAGTGTGCAGCTTTCTTTCCCTTGTGTGGGTGAAGCCACTTCCTATAGGCTACCTGAGCAGCCACATTGCTTCCAAGCACTGGTCAGGGGTTCAAGGAGTGATCAAACACAGACCCATGGTGAGTCCCAGAGGGCCGCTTCTCATCTGCTTTGGAAGAGTAAATGCTTTGCCCACAGCCTGTCCTGGTTCAGCCCCCAGCATCTCCATTCCTATGACTCTCAAGTAAAAATTCAGAACATGTGCCTCAAACTTCGAAAAGCTACTGCCAACTGAGCTTGAGACAATCTGAGACAAAACTGAGCTTGAAGGACAAAGGGATATGGAGAGACTCAACTTGAGATAGCTGACCTAACTTTCGTACTTTCACCCTTTCCCTTTGATTCTGTCTGGGCAGGTCTGTCTTTCCCTCACTGCCAAACGCTTAGCCAGAAAGAACTGTGTGGTGAAGAATCTCGAGGCGGTGGAGACTCTGGGCTCGACTTCTGTCATCTGCTCTGACAAAACTGGGACCCTCACCCAGAACCGCATGACGGTCTCCCATCTTTGGTTCGACAACCAAATCCATACTGCAGACACCACAGAAGACCAGTCAGGTAGAGCTGCACTTAGAAGGGGCCAGGCCAGGAACAGTGGCAGGCATTGCTTGCTGGTAGGACAGGGCGGATTCAGTCGAGCCAAATTGGTTTCCTTCTTAGCTTGGGTTTCTTGTGTTTAAAAGGCCAGCACGCTTACTGCGCTGAGCGGCAGGGGTGGTTTCTATTGGAAACCCTGCCCTGTTCTGCTCTTTCATGCTTCTGACTGCTCAACCAGCGATTGATCTGTTCATGACTCAGTCAGGTTTGCCAAGCATTTCTGGCTTCAAGCTTTCTTATGTGGCTGCTTCTGTTGACAGCAGAGGCCACACAAAATTTGAGAAAGACTTCCTGCCATTGGGCTGCATCCCACTGCTTTGTGGACACAAGCTTTGCTGTTGATGCTTTCGGTTAACACTTTGATTTGGCAGCTGCTTCCCAGGCAGCGTGAGCCAGGCAGGGCTGGGTTGCAAGAAGCCACAGCCACTTCTGGTCCTGCAGCTGCCAACTCTGCAGTTCCACTTTCTCGTCCTTCCTTTCAGGGCAGAGTTTCGATCAGTCATCAGAGACATGGAGAGCGCTATGCAAAGTGGTGAGCCTCTGCAACCGTGCCTTTTTCAAATCAGGCCAGGATAATGTGCCAGTGCCAAAGGTAAGAATGATCATGGGGAACATTTCACTGTGATTAATGATACATCACTGAAGCTCAGCAGACTGGTCAGGTCTGGTCAGGGCCTGGATGGCAGACCGAGGACCTCAAATAGATGCTTGAGCTTCCTAGAGAAAGATGGAATACAAATAATATTCACTGAATTTAGACATAACTGACGACCACCCAAGAAAACATGCCAAAACAACATCGTACAATTGCAGTTAAAATGCATATTGCATTTTGCAACCCAACAGACTGGATCGGGATTTAAGCTGGATCAACTACACTGGCCTTCTCCACTCCCTCGCTCCCACAGCAGCCCCTCCAGCTCCCTGCAAATGCTATGCATTGCTAGCATCAGTTGGGTTCACACAACACAACTAGCAAACCATGATAAATTATCATGGCTGTCAACCAGAGTTAGGCACAATGGTCAGTACTAAGATTGCTCCCCACCACAGCTGCTTGCTGTGTCATTCAAACTCAGGCAATGCAACCCATCGTGGTAGAAACCCCAGACAAGAGAGCTGCTCAAGGTGAGAGGCTGTTGATCCGCTTGCCAAGCAGCCAGCCAGGAAGCACGGCTGACGGCTGACCCAGATTGGTGCAGCTGTCAGAATCATCCCATCTCCTCCTGACTCGTGCCCCATAGATCTTCTCTGGGGCAGGAGCAAGGCTGGCCAGCTGGGTGGGCCTGCCCCCAAATGGACACCACCCACCACTCCTACCTGAAAGTAAACCTGCCAGACAAGAGCAGGGGTGTCTCATTCCCGTGGCAATCATCTGGGTGGGGGTGCCGCCTGGTGGAAGGGCATTGGCTCCACAAAGCTGGCCTGTTCTTGGGGCAGTGCCAGAAAGCACATTGCAGCTTGCACCCAGACAGGACCCTGGAGCCGCCCTGAGAAGAGGGCAATGATGCCGTGGCTCCGCCCCAGCTCAGGCAAGAACCAGCGGAAGGAACTGGGCTTGGCCGCACCACCCCTTTTGGGGAGCAGCTCCACCGGCCCATGGCCTGTCCTCCAGGCTCCTGCCCACCCCCCTTCCAGGCCTCCTGCCTGAAGTACAAAGGCAGCCATACAGGTGCTGATCCTCCGTTGCATCCTTCCACTGCCCACACCTCCAACACTTACTCTGTCAAACCTGATGTGAGGTGAACCTTCCCACTGCTCACCTTTTTCCAGATAAGTGACAATTTAGTGAAGCGGGGAGACTTTCTGCTCATGCTCGGAGGCTATGTCCTCTGTGGTCCATCTGCATGTACAGTTATCAGATCCTTTATGGGACATGCTGCCTGTATGTATCATCTAGAATGGCGCTAGGCAGTCCCCCTCCAATGGGGCATCTCAACAGAACTAACCAACCTGCCTCCATGTCTTTTTGGCCTTCCTGACCCCCAGAGGATTGTGATCGGAGATGCATCGGAGACTGCTTTGCTGAAATTCTCTGAGATCACCCTGGGCAACGTGTTGGAGTACCGAGAACGCCACAACAAAGTCTGTGAGATCCCCTTCAACTCTACCAACAAGTTCCAGGTCAGCGGCTGATGTTCCCTCTCCATCCATTGACCCAAATAGTCCTTCTTGCTCTCTGCCATGATAGGTCAGATCTCCAAGAGGCCTGGCAGAGGCCTTTCTCAGTCTTGCTGTTCAAAGTAGATGCCAGAAATCAACACAGGCTGCATTCTGCATTTCCTTTGAGCTACGGACCACAATCTGCCCTTCCTTTCGGCTCCTCTGATTTGATCGATAATAATAGGTGCCCAGCCTTCAGACACAGAGCTAGGACTTGGTGTCCTTGTTTTCCACCATTGTGGAACCATTTATCACACCTCCCCTCAGGTAAGCAAGTTGGGAGGAAGGGTGACCAAGGAAACAGGAAGAGCAGTTTTTAAACCCAGCATACAAGTCTGCACAGCTCAGCATGAGCTGAGCAAAGCTAAACACCTGTTGAAGTGGGTGATTTCCTGACTTCTACCAACCATGTATTTCTTTCTATTAAACGATGTACTTGCTGTTCTTCAGCCATTGTTTCCAGAGCAGTTTATAAAATAAAAAATTAAACATAAGGCTATACTTTTATGTTGTAAGCCATCCCGAGATGCCAAGGCATGTGGTGATGGCATATAAAGGTTTTAAATAAATAAATATACTAAAATCCAACAAAGAACAGTTTGAGTGACCGCATTAAATGAGCTTATGTTAAAAAGCTTGGGCAAATCTGGGGGAGAGGGTTTCTGTGACATCAAAACATAGCAAAAGCAATCTTTTTCTGTGGAGGGAATTCCACAAAGAGGGGGCCACAACTAAAAAGGTCCTGCCTGTGGTCACAGCAGCCCACCATTCCTCTGTCTATGTTGGACACAGGCATGCAACTGCATTCCAGGAATGTAAGCTGCAGTGATCTTATTCCTTCCTCCAAAGTATCTCCAACGAAAGGGCCTGCCCCAGGAACAAGTCGGGTTCCTCATCTCTTCACAGGTCCTGGAGTAATTCTCTGAGAGAAAGTCGGGTCTAACCAACATTTAAATTGCCCAGAGCATTGCACTCATGGGTCCTGAATATGCAGCTAGATGTTGCTGTTGAGGGCTGCTACGCTGAAAAACAAATCTAAGGGGAACCCAAGGCAGCTGTTAGCATTGGGACCTTCCATGGCATATTGATTTATACAAAGATATGAAGAAAAACAAAATTCTACAATTCCCACTGTAAGTGAAAGCATGGAAATGTGGATGCTGGGGTGCGTCTGTGTTTCAATCACTTTTGGTGATATTTGCATAAGTTTGCATTACCTAATGCACCTTAGTATTTATGCATGTGTGCAAATTAATGCAAAGAGAACAAAATTCTCCTACAATTCCATCCGTAAGCAGGCAACAGGACAAAGGAGACCTGACAATATATAAAACACAGATAGGACAGATTTATCAAAATCCATAAATCCTTATCGGGAACCAGCCCAGTATATGTGTGAGTAGATCCTCACCGGTCCCACATTCTTCCCCCCTGACTCAGTTGTCCATCCATGAGCTAGAAGACCCGCGAGACCAGCGCTACCTGCTGGTGATGAAAGGTGCTCCCGAGCGCATCCTGGAACGCTGCTCTACCATCATGATCAAGGGTCAAGAGCTGCCCCTCGATGAGCAGTGGAAGGAAGCTTTCCAAACAGCGTATATGGACCTTGGTGGACTGGGCGAGCGTGTGCTGGGTAAGAGACCCGTGGTATTCAATCCCAGCAAAGTCTGCCACTGAGCTAATGGCAGGGCCAGCTCCAGGTTTGGAAGGTCTTTAGTAGCATGTCCCCTGGAAGGCCCTCTTCACTCTTGGTGGGGCTCCCTCTTTAGGCTTACTGGTGGCAGCAACAGTGCTTCCATGAGCGGCATGGAGCCTCCTTTCACACCCCCACAATTTCTCAGAATGATGCAACATAGGACTTTCAAGGGAAGGCCCAAGGGAGCTGGCTCCCCCCCTTACAGTGCCAGGCACTGGCTGGCAGTGTCCCGACCTACCAGGGTGTCAGCTGATGGGATGCCTGTACCGGAGGAAACAATCCTTGCAGAAACACCAGTGAGCGCAGAAACAGCAGCTGCGTGATGGGCCGAGGTGCAGACTTCAACCCAATTCTTGTCTGTCCACAGGGTTCTGCCACCTCTACCTTCCACAGAATGAGTTTCCACGCGGCTACACCTTTGATGCGGAGGAAATGAACTTTCCCACCAGCGGACTCTGCTTTGCAGGCCTCATCTCCATGATTGATCCCCCCAGAGCCACTGTGCCGGATGCGGTCATGAAATGCCGCACTGCGGGCATCCGGGTGAGCGACCTGCTCCACTAGGACCTTCAAGCCGTGTCCCTAGCTCCCTTATCCCTATAGTCTTTGTTTAATCCAGGCCATGTTATGCCCTTCCAAAAATAATGTATATTCTACCCTTCCCCCAAGACAGTTTGCACAATATGCATGGGGGTTACTTCTACTTTAGCTTCCTTAGACCCCTGAGAAGTTGGTTAGGCTGGAAGAGTGTATTTGGCCCCAGACTATGGAGGCAACTCCACAGATGGGTAGGGATTTGAACTCCATTCTTTCAACCACCAGCCCCAAGCCAGCCACCTCCTTGCTTCCCTGCGTTGACTGTCCAGTCAGCATAGCCAAGAAACCCACATGAGAAGGTTCATTCCCCATCTGCTTCCATTTCTTTTCCAGGTGATAATGGTGACGGGAGACCATCCCATCACGGCCAAGGCCATTGCTGCCAGTGTGGGAATCATCTCAGAGGGCAGTGAAACAGTTGAAGATATTGCGACCCGCCTGCGCATCCCTGTGGAGCAGGTCAACAAGCGGTGAGCACCTGCACCTGCCGTGCTGTGCAGCGGGCACCCAGAAGTTACCTCCCTCCAGCACTGATCCTACACGAGACTAAACTGCTGGAAACCCATCAAGTGCCCAAGGAAAAGATGGGGAAAACCCTGGTGGGAAGACCTTCCTGGTTGCTATGAATCAGGGATTCTGACCTTTTCTATTTCTGCTCCCAGGGACGCCCGGGCATGTGTAGTCAATGGGGGGCAGCTGAAAGATATGGATGCCGAGGAACTGGTGGAGATCCTCAAGATGCACCCAGAGATGGTCTTTGCTCGCACATCTCCACAGCAGAAGCTCATCATTGTAGAGAGCTGCCAGAAATTGGTAAGAGACCCCCAAGCCCAAGAGGAGCTTTCCCCAGCTTGCCACCTCACCAGTGAAGATGAAACTCAAACACTTTGGCCCCCTAATGAGAAGGAAGGACTCCCTGGAGAAGAGCCTGATGCTGGGAAGAATAGATGGCAAAGGGGGCGGCAGAGGATGAGGTGGCTGGAAGGAGCCACTGATGCAGTCGGTGTGAGCTTGAGTGGACTCCGGGGGATGGTGGAGGACAAGAAGGCCTGGAGGGATGTTGTCCATCGGGTTGCAAAGAGTCGAGCGTGACTTTGCGGCTGAACCAGAGACAGAAAGCCAAGTACGAAAAGGGAAGGCAATGCCTAGAAAAGTAGAATAGTGCCCCAGCTGTCACAAATCCTGAACACAAACAATTCACACTGCAACGTTTTGCTTGAGGTCTCTCTTGCAGACCCCTGAATGCCCACCTCTTGCTCTCCTTGCTCACAGGGTGCCATCGTGGCAGTCACAGGGGATGGAGTGAACGACTCCCCGGCTCTAAAGAAAGCTGACATCGGCGTGGCAATGGGCATTGCTGGATCCGACGCGGCCAAGAACGCTGCCGACATGATCTTGCTGGACGACAACTTTGCATCCATCGTCACCGGTGTCGAGCAGGGTCGGTCGTGGGGATGCGGCGGCAACAGTGGGCAGGGGAGGCGCCCTGGGCTTGCACCCTCTGGTGTGATCCCGGCAATTGCCAGGGAGCTCGTCAGCCGTTCTGAGCAACGGGGCCTGCAGGGATTGCTCCCCGTGGCCACCCAAGTCCAGCCCGCAGGTTCTGGCCCAAGCACCCCACCATGTCTGGCGAGAGTCGGTGCTACCACTGAAGCAGGGCTCACTTTCAGGATACTACGTAGGTGCCACGTTCTACCGATGCTGCTGGTACTGCCACACCTGGCATCCCTGCTAAACTCAGAGGCTTACAAGCATCCTCTGCCTCCAGTTAGGTGCTGTGGCAGCAGCCCACAGCTGCCTCACCTTGCACCAGGTGTTTTGCCAGGTGGCTGGAAGAGGGATGCAGGGGGAAGGAGGCTGAGATGCTGGCAGCAGCTGGCTCAAGTTCTTGGGCCCAGCCTCCTCCCTCTCCCCCAGGCACGTTTGTTCTCCCTCCACCACCCACCACCCCGTGATCCAATGGTGGTCCCAGAGGATAGGCAGCAATTTTTCCATGGTAGTTGCAACGGGGCAGGGGAGGAACTCAGCTTTCAGATTTCTAGTTCCATGTTCCCAGGATCTTGGAGCTGGGACTCCAAAAAATCCTATGGCCACCCAGACAATGTCAGGAGGCCACAGGAGTGTGCCCTTAGTCACTTTAAAAACATGTATTCTTCCCTTTCCCCACCCCAAGAAACATGGGGATATCTAGCTTGCCTTTCCTTACTTATGCAGAACTAACCCTATGGACAGTGGCATCTTTTTTATATACACATGGAATATAGAGATATGTGTCTATATTTCATACATATTTATTGCAACTATTTTCCTTCTTTTATCGTTTAAGTTTTTCTGTTCTTGTTACAAATTTTTGCAATTCAGAATAATTACTTAAAAAGAAAGAAGTGTTGGACTGCAGCTCCCATTGTTTCCGGCCAAGCCGTGCTGTCTGGGGATAATGGGGGTATCCGTCTGACACTTCTGAAGGACATCATGGCTGGTGGAGCTGCATGGGGAGAGTGCAGGAAAGGCCTGTGGTGAGGACTGCCCTCAGCAATGGGGGCGGTCGGGGAAAAGCCACGTCTGTCTCTCCTCTGCAGGGCGCCTGATCTTTGACAACCTCAAGAAATCCATTGCCTACACCCTGACCAAGAACATTCCAGAGCTGGCACCCTACCTGATCTACATCACCGCCAGCGTCCCGCTTCCCCTGGGCTGCATCACCATCCTCTTTATCGAACTGTGCACGGACATTGTGAGTAACAACATGCTGGGATGGGGTTTGCGAGAAACAGGTTAGGGGACACGCCTCTAAAGCCAGGGGTGTCAAACCTGTTTCCACTGAGAGATGGATTCTATTTCAGGGAAGCTCTTTGGGTTGCATTCCAGTGGGGGCTGCAACTGAAAATGGGGCGGAGGGCGAAGACACCCTTCTAGAATGGGGGGAAAGGCTGTGCAAAAGCTGGAAAGCCACAAAACCATCAGTGGCCTGGGCCGGGCCTAGGGAAAGGGGTCACTGTCATGAAGGAACCCTAGGGGGCCAGACTGGGCCCCCAGCTGGGCTGGATTCAGCCCCTGGGCCTCAGGTCCTGAGCTCCTGTTCTAATGACCTGATGCTCCTGATGGTCTTCAAGGAAGTGAGCAGGCTTTCAACATCGGGTTTCAAAGCGTCCCTCTCTGCCAACATGATGCACCCAAATCCCACCCCATCTCAACCTGTGGGGGAGGAGCACGGAATGCATGATGGGGGGTTATAAAAGCATCTGTGGTGTGACGAAAGTAGAAAGAAGAGAGCAGGCCTCTCCCATCCGTGGAACTCAGGCTAGTGCAATTGATGGGCAGGAGACCCAGAATGGAGAAGTCTTCTTAACTCAAGAACACATAGTTAACCTCTGGAACTCACTGCCTCAAGATGTGATCAGGACTACTACTTTTGATAGCTTTAAAAGGGACTTAGCAGGAAGAGGAGGGAAGGGGGAGTTAAAGTTCTGTTAAATTCTATTAAAATCAAAGTAGAAGGTAAAATTGTATAAAATTCTATAGAACAAAACAGAATACTATAAAAGAATAATAATAAAATTCTATTAATTAAATAGAAGATCTATTTATTAGAAGGGGTGATCAGGGCTGGGAATGCAGGAAGGAACGGTTAACCCTTTTATGCCCTCTCATGCTCCTGCAAAACATCACACACCCCTGAAGCTGCTGGCGTTCTCCCTTGAGGGGAATTCTGCTGGCATGAGGTACATGGCCAAGCTGGCATGGAGAAAGTTTTCATGGAGATGTGGTGGAGGGAGGGAGGGAGGAATGACACCCTCCCAGCACGGCATGGCTTGACTCCTGGTCAGGCCATCTCAGAGCACATGAAATGCAAGCTGGGGTTTCATGTGTTATCCAGCATGGCCTGAACCACTGGCCTGGCACTACCAGGCACAGTGGACAGCACTTGGTTTGACGGACTGACAGCAGGCCATGCATAAGGCACTTTCTGGGCTCCGTAGTCCCCCAGAATCCAAACAGTGTTTGCACTGGTGTCAGAAAAGGCCTGAAGAGCTGCTGCTTCTCAAGGACCTTCCCCACAGATTCCCGATCAGGAGGACCACTCCTGCCTGCCAGAGAGAATTCCATGTTTCTGAGTGTGCAGGATCTGTAGGGGCAAACACAGTCTCCATGCAGTTTCTGGCAGACCCTTTCCCCCAAGACTCCCAGGGCTGTGTCTGACCCCCTGCTTTCCCCTCTCCCGCTGCAGTTCCCATCAGTTTCCCTGGCCTATGAAAAGGCGGAGAGCGACATCATGCATCTGAAGCCGCGCAACCCTCGACGGGACCGCCTGGTCAATGAAGCACTGGCTGCGTATTCCTACTTCCAGATTGGTGCGTATCACGGCTGGAGGGCGGAGTCTCAGGAAATAAAAGCAAAGCTTGCCTCTGCTGAGATTCTGTCCTTGGAGGCGTTAGAGAGAAGACATTGGTTGAGTTCACACGACGGACTATAAATCCCCATGGCTTCTTGTGTCCTGGGAACCCACGATGGGCTGGTCAGCTTAATTTTGGATTATAAACTGCCTTGATTAACCATGTTGACCCAGGGCAAAACAGCCCATCATGGGTCAAGGAAGCCTCTTCCCAAGCCCCTTCCCCAGATGGTCTTGCCAAGCGGCTGCAAGGGGTGCTGAAGGCGGTCCCCCCCAAATGCCCAAGTGGTACTTGGGATGGCCTGCAGAGCAGAGGTGGTCTCCTCTCAAGCTGGCACCCTCCCCCACTCCTCCAGCAGGGAGGGAGCAGGGAGGGACACATTCCTCCACGGTGCCCCCTTGGACATCTGCAGGAGTATCTATGGGAAGGAAGGGAAGGGGGTCAGCCACAAACCCACAATGAGCCCAGTTGTCTGTCAGATACATCACAGATCCTCAAACATTTGATCGACAGTGCATGGCTTAAGTCGAGTCCTCTGAATCTCCCAGTGGGACCACAGTTCCCATCAGGAGGACGTGGCTTGGCATCTGGCAGGCTCAGCAAACGCGAGTCTCTCCAGATGTCTTAGATCCCAACTTCCATCCACCCCAGCCATGGCTGGAGGCTGTGGTGCCAAAAGAGGACGCCGTCTTCGAGAAGGCTGCTCTGGAGCGAGCTAAACAGCCCGAGAGAAACACTGTATGTGTGATCGGTGGCCCCCTCTTCCAAACCCCCTTATGCCTCCACCCCATCCAGGAGTCATACAGTCCTTTGCCGGCTTCACCGATTACTTCACCGCCATGGCCCAGGAGGGCTGGTACCCACTGAAGTGCCTGGGCCTCCGGGCCCAGTGGGAGAACGTCCATCTCCAGGACCTGGAGGACAGCTACGGACAGCAGTGGGTGAGTGGAAGAGACGCCACAGGGGCCGGGACTCCCACCATCCAAAAGTCAAGGCAGATGGTGATATGATACTGAATGCTCTGTTGCACGTTGCAATCTATGCCCTTAAAGAGCAGATGAACAGCAGGGGGAGGGGACCACCTTAACCCTTTCCTGACCGCCATGCTTTCATCTCCAGATTACACCCAACCTACTTTTTGCCTAGAGTGGGAGATATGGGCAGTGCCCATTTCTTTCCTACCCCTACCCTCACAAGGCTAAAAGGCAGCAGACAAGGGGCTGATCCATAGCTAGAAAGCCAGGAAAACGTAGTCACCGCAACCATACACACACCTTCTGCTGGAGATGGAGGTCTGGGCTGGTACTTCTGATATTTTAAACTTTAAATATTTGACAGTTAATCAAGTAACTGGATACATTAATCAGTTATGGGCACAATCCTGTATGGCTGCCCACCACCTCCCAAACTTGGAAGGTTGCAGACATCCACCTGCATGTACCATGTAATGCCCTCAAAAACATTTCGACAGCCCCCTAAATGTTCTCCTCCTCTTCCTCATGGGCAGACAGCCTTGTGGGAAATGCAAAACGGTGCCCCAATGGCGCCTGCAAGCAAGGAGCAGGCCTCGATGGCAGTGGGCCCTGCTGGGGGGCTGGGCCCAGCAGCTGCCCAAGGGTGTGGGGATGACCCAGGCCTGCACCGTCTGGAGCCAATGATCTCATACAGATGTACCCACCTCCCTTCTCGTGCAAACAAAAATGTGGGAGGCTCACGGAGGGCACCGAGCAAGGGGTCCACCCCACGCTGGGATGCAGGCAATGAGGAAGGACCCGCTGCATGTCATGTCTTGGCCGCCGGCCATCGTTTCCGCTCCACAGACCTTTGGGCAGCGCCTGTATCAGCAGTACACATGCTACACCGTCTTCTTCATCAGCATTGAGGTGTGCCAGATCGCGGACGTGCTCATCCGCAAGACGCGGCGCCTCTCCGTCTTCCAGCAAGGATTCTTCCGGTAAGTGGGGCACACGGTTCCAAGAGGTCCGATTCTGCTTCTCCCAGGGTGCTTGAGAGCTGGAATCTTACTTATTTAAAGCGTTTATACACTGATACGCATAATACTCTCAATCTTAATGCTTATCCCTCCCTATTCCATGAATTGACCATTTAAAACCAAAATACAGACAAAGAGAATGTTTCATTGCACAGGTTTTAGCAGCAAGCTTATTGTTGGCTACACGCTGAAAAAGTCTACATGGGAGAAGGGAATTGTCTATATGGACCACTGCAGTCCTGAACAAAAATGAGGTTAAACAAATAAAGTGTAGGATTAGACTGCAAACTTGCACCCATGAACCTGGCAGTAAGACCCATGGAACTCAATGAGACTTACTTCTGAGGAGAAATGGATTGGAATAACAAGTGCAGAAAATACTGGGGACATTTTGCAGATTATTAAGATTCTAATGCTCCAATACAATAGCTACTCTCATGCCAGTGAGTCCCCTCATTATTACACTGAACTAAATGGGGCTTACATCTGAGTAGACATGTGTAGGATTATGTAGTAAGCAAGGCAGGATTATAATAGTAATTACATAAGCCAGAACACCTTTGCATTATTATACTAAGGAAATGTTAGATGAATAGTGTGATCCTGTATGTGTCTACTCAGATGCAAATTACAATGCATTTAGTAAGACTTACTCCCAGATAAATTTATATAGGATTTCTGCCTGAATTGGATGATGGTACTACATTATAAGGCTGGAGGAATAGGGCTGCTTCCCTGTGTATTTATTATCATGTTTATTATGAAAGTGTTGCCCATTTGTATCAACAAATGCGTATGAAACGGAATGTCTAGATAATAATTATGTTTGCAATCCTTTTAAAAGCAGAGCAGATGTATTTCATTATATTTTATTTAAGTGCCCTGCTTATCCTCCCAGAGGACAACCTCTGAACTTCAAGAGTCTGTGCTCTTCCATGAACAGGATACAGGGCCTCTGCCATTCCCATGTGGATTTCATTCCCTTCTCCCGGAGCTGGGGAGAGAACCCCACCCCATTCCCATTTTCACCAAAGACACCTCTGGCGCCACACTGAACTTCCACTGACCGCATCAGAATCCAGCACCCTTCCTCCACTCGAGCCTTCCCTAGGCTGCCGCCTTCCCAATTCTGGACTGGAATTCCCCGCTCATCCCCACCAACCACGCGCTCCGCTCGGTCCCAGCTTTGGCCGCTTGCATTTCTCTTCATACGCACGATCCCGCCTGCAGTGGCGGCGAGTGACACTAGCTCAGCCCTGGACTCAGCAAACCAAGTTATTGAACACAAAATAAATAATACAAGCATAGCTGGTACTTTCCCTACACCCTGTCCCAAATCTGGAACTGCCTGCATCCCCGAGACGGTTGCCCCAAGCGGGGCAGGGTCGGCATGCCTGCAGCCCCCTCCTGAATCCATCTTTTCCCCGTCCCCACTTAACGAGCTGTTGGGAGCAGGAGAGCCCCCCGCCACTTTGCCACCCACACACAGAAATGGACAGCAACGCGCCGCCTTCCTCTTCCCCTGACCAGCCCCTCTCCTCCTTTCCTTTCCAGAAACCGAGTCCTGGTGATTGCCATCGTGTTTCAGCTCTGCCTGGGCAACTTCCTCTGCTACTGCCCTGGGATGCCCAATATCTTCAACTTCATGCCAATACGGTGCGTATGTGCAGGAGCCTTGGTGGACTGGGGGAGGGCCGCCTCTGAAAGCCGAAACGGGGGACAATCTGCCCCGAGTATGCTCTCATTAGACCTTCTCCCCGTCTTCCTCTTTCTCATCCACACAAACACAGGCACACACACTTGCTTCCCTCCTCCACTCCGCTCCCGCATCCCAAAACGCACCCATACCTGTGACCTTTGCTCCTCCAGCTCCACCAGTCTCTGCTGGTTCCCTCAAGGAAGGCTCTTCGCTCCCTTCCGGTCATACCTTTTGCATGACACCTTTGCACAACGCTCCTTTGCCCCCAGACCTTGCTTGAACTAACCCCCAGTACTTGCAACTTACATGAACGCAGCTCCCTCCATCTAGGCCTCCCTTCCTTGTCTCGTTCACGTTAGGCTGCCAGCTCACTGGGACTGTCAGCCCCCCAATACTTTGTAGACAGTAGCAACAATGTGGACACGAACCGTGCGCACTGTTTGGAGGCAATCCCGAGACACAATTTGCAATCATCATGCCTTTGCTCAGCTCTCTCCGTTCATTTCGCCTAATTCATTTCGCCTCAAGGGGGAGAAGAGCTGCGCACAGCAGCTGAGCGCATGCGGGTGCTCTTTCAGGCCAGCACCATGAGCAGCAGTCACAACCATCCGACGACCTGGCTGGCTCCTCCTTGCCGGTGAACTGCCCAGCTCCTACCAAGCAACTTGAGGGACCCTACCATTCCTCATTACGGCTGTAAAGCACCCCAGGCCACGAATCAGCCGAAAGCCAGTGGCAAAAGGCTACCAGTCCCGGTCGTGCTCGGGTTCTGGAGCACCTCCCCGCCCCGTCTCCATCAGGCCGAGCCAAAGCAGAGCCAGGCGTGTTCAGCTGGGTTCAGCACTGTGGCATCGTGTTCATGTTTTCCATTCCCTGATCCACTCTAGATTCCAGTGGTGGCTGGTGCCACTGCCCTTTGGTATCCTCATCTTTGTTTATGATGAAATCCGAAAGCTGGGAGTCCGGAGGCATCCTGGAAGTAAGTTGCGGGGGGCGGGAGGATGGGCTCACATCGGTTTGGCATCTGCAAATGCAGAGACGTCTGTTGCTGTAAGCAGACACACGCCAGCGCGTCCTCGCCTGGGGCCTGCAGATGCAGCTTGCCTGCAACGCCCATCATTCCTTAGCACGGGCCCTGTTGGCCAGAAGCGATGGCAGCTGCAGTCCCAAAGTAACTCAAGACCCAAGGTGGGGAGCCATGGCTGTACTTGTCCTGCAGTGGCTGCCATCCAGACCACCTTTTCTTCCCAGTCCCAATGATAGCCAGTTGAGGAGAGCAGGCGAGAGAGAAGCGTGGGCAGCTAGTCTGATCTGAGACCAAATGGGTGCAAAGTCATTCTTGGAAATGCCCCGTTCCCAAGCAGCGGTGCAAACTGAGAAGGTGAAGACCCAGGATGAGGACCTTGTGGTTCTCCAGATGTTGTTGCCCTGATTCCCATCAGCCCCAGCAAGCAGATGAGTCAGAACCATCGGGCTACAGTTCACCATTGACTCTGGACTCAACAGCTTAATCACACCCCTTCTCTATAGAAGATAATGAGCAGAATCCAGCTGGGAACTTGCACCCCTGCCAACGGAATGGCACAAATGGCCCTCGCTGCTTGCAGAATGGAAATTGAGCATTTCCAGGGCAACCCAAAACCAGCAGAAACGCTGCTTGCTGGAAGGAGGCAGTTGGCAGGGCTTGTGTACGGGAGCCCCACCAATCTGCCTCCTTCCTGGTGCTCCTGCTCATTTTGGGGCCCCCTGAGGAAGCATTAACTCCCCTTCCATAAGACGCAGGTCCCCCTTACACAACTGAACGGATGGTGCCCACCCCCTGCAGGAGGGAACTGGTGGAGGCAGCCCTCTGGATTCTGCCTTTGCGTATCACGTCACTAACTTCAGCATATGGTGCTGGCCCTCCTGTGCATCCCCAAGTGGTGCCCTTGACTTCTGCTCCAAAGGCACCACTATCCTGAAAAATGCTCTCACTTAAACACAACAGACACCACCTCCAGTGCAAGGGGGTAACACCAGTGCACAGGTTCTCCTCCCCAGCCTGCCCACTTCCGTGTGAAGGACGAGCCCCTTGGGAACATCCCCTTTCTCAACTTCGCTTGGAGATTCTGCAGCCGAAGGGAGCAGGGGCAGGAGGTCTAGAAAGGCCTCTGCGGAGCCCTCCGCCCCCATCTGAGAGACTGTGTCAGTCTTCCGATGCCCTCCTGGGCCATCCCCTCACTCCATCCTCTCTCCCTCTTTCAGGCTGGTGGGACAAAGAACTTTACTATTAAAGATGGAGCCTCTCGGACCGCGCTTCTCTCACCCCGCCCTGCTTGTGCAGTCCACACCGCTCCCTGGAGATGCAAGAAATCAGTAAGAAGGAACCAAGGATTTGTCTCCATCATCAGTCCTGCTGCATCGCGCCTGCTGTTTTCACGCCTCTAAGACAAACGCTTCCCGCTCCACAGGTCCTGCTCCAGCTGCTCTGGGGCAAATAACGACCCTTTGCGGTTGCTGATGTCCAAAGACAGAAAGAAACGGAACAAAGCTGTGTATACGCTGAGATGGTGACTAAGTATAGAAATTGGTACTGGGCATAGAATTCTGCAGTATGAAAATTTTAGTGTGCTTTTTTTTTTTAAGTGGGGGGGTCTCACCTCAGAGGCTGCCAAGATAAACCACGCAAATATCAACCAAATCTCAACAAGACAAGAGGGAGGGCAGGAGGACCAGCAAGGCCGGGCAAGTGCCCTGCGAAGCTCCGTCCCTCCCTATGAGGAGCAGAACTCAAATAAAATGTAAGATAAAATAGCAAATAAGGACATTTATGCAAATCAAGATCATTTCCTACAGGACCCCAAGTTCAACTTTGTTGTGGTGTTCACTTCCAGTTGCCTTCGTTAAACATTTTTCTTCATTTTATTTAAGCTCAGGGTCGATAATGGAGCAAACTGGGGTTGTTACCAACTAGCCAAGCAGCTGCTCACCCATGTTGAGTCACACTCAATGCAAGGTGACCAGAGATGAAGCGTTCCAAGTTCTGTAAGGTGTAAGTCATGATCGTCACCATGCGTGGACTGAAAAGCACCCAACACTTTTACGACCTAATACTGTTCGTGGTCAGTTTGCAAGGGCCCCAAGAGGCCTCAAGGACACAGTGAAGTATGACTGTGACGACTCATTTGTTTGTAGCAATCGATTTCCGTCTCTCCCCCACCTTCTGCACACAGCAGATCCCAACCACAGGCCACTCAGTTAATCTGCCAGAAGTGGCTACTGCTCTTTCATGGCACCGCCACCTGAATCCATCCTGACGTTTGCAGTGATGTACCAAAATACACGATCAGCTGGTGCTGCAGGGATTCAACTCTGCCTCCACCTAAGGAGCAGGGAGTCGAACCTCCAGCACCCTCATGCACTAAGCTAGCATGGACATTAGCACGCACATACGCCTTTTGAAAGTAAGTCTGCACGGCATATTAGACCGCTAAGAGGCTAACAGCCTGCATTTCCAAGCTCCCTCCATGAGCAGGACTTTTTTGGGAAAACAGGCTCCTGAAAGAACCCCGAGTTTGCCAAGCAGGCCTCTGGAGGAGGCCAGTCCACTGCATTTCTTTGCTATGTGTGAAGGAAGGGACTTCTTTTCCTCTGCAGTTAGCAAACAAGCCAGGCAGGCTGACAAAGGAATGCAGTGACCCGTCCCCCCTATGCCAGGGCAACTTGGTGACTCACCAGCTTGGACTTTCTGATCACCTACAGCGAAATAGTAAACACAAGGCTAAGGTGAAGGTTCACATGGAGACATGTACAGAGACCCCACATGCGTTCAAGAATCCTGTGCCAGGACTAACCCTGAACAGACACACTGCAGAAGTAGCTGCACTCTCTCCGAGCCACTACAAAGAATCCACTTCACCTTGCTTCGTCTGGCCACTCATAATCTCCTTCATAGCATTTGTCCAAAACCTCACTCTGTCCCCAAGGTCTACATTTATGGCAACATCCTACCAGCCCCCCAACAGATACTCACATTTCCACAATCATCACATCTCACACCCTTCACTTTCTCAAGACAGCCGTTTTTGATTGTCTAGATTTAGCACCAAAGCAGGATGGATGCTGGGTCACCAAACAGAACCAGATCAATTCTGCAGCCGCAGCCTCCCCTCCTCCCTACCCCTAGGATGCCCCCTCCTCCTCCTGCCAGCACAGCTCTTTCCCACTGCAAGGTGCCCAGCTGAGAAGCTGCAACTATAAAGAATCTTACAGCTTCCCCAACCATGTCTGGGGCAGGCAGGTGTGAGGACACACCAGCAGGGGGCCGTCACGATGCGCACTCCACACACCTGCTCGCCACCCTGCCTGGGACCGACATCGTACTCCCTGCAACCTGCCAAACGGATGGCGTCCAGCAAGAGGCCTCACCGGCCTCTGCTCAGCATGACCGCTCCAAGGAGCGGACCGAAGGTCCCACTGCACCCCCTCCCACGGAATGCACTGGGCATGCTCCAACAACAGCCAGATCCTAAAATCTGCAGCAATTTTTTTAAAAAAACCTTTTTATTACTATTATTCCTGTGGCTCAAGAGCAGGGGCCATGCAGAAACCGACGTTGCGGCGAGCACGACCAAGCCCCCAGCTGGGCCATGGCAGGACGATCCTGGAGGCGCAGGCGACAGCTCCCCTGCGTGGGGAGGGGACCGGCAGCGCCTCAGTTACTGTGCACCAGAGTGACGAAGAGGGTGAGGGAGCTGAGGGAAAGCAGGCCGGTGATCACGGCTTTAACCAAGAGCGCCATCCAGCTGCCTAGGAGGAAAACATGAACGAAAGATCTGCGGAGAGAGAGAGAGAGAGAGAGAGAGATTGGCTGTGGAGGGCACGGAAAGAGCGCGGCGGAACAAGAGGAGTGACAAGGGCAGCTGCGCCGCCACGTTTACGGGGGTGGGGGTGCTGGAAAGGTGCTCTGGCATCTCGGGAAACAGACTTTCTGGATGAGCTACCGAGAGGCTTTCCCTGTGCGACCTCAGCCTGGGCGCCTGAGCGCACACAAGGCAACGCTGCAGCAGGACCGAAGGCAAGGCAGGGCAGAGGGCACCAAGCAAGGATGCCGGCCAGCCACGCTCTTCCCAGGAGGTTCCCTCTCCGTTTCCCTCCCGCAGGAGCACACACACTCTCCCGGAGACCCCGTCTCTGCCCTGCCCTCACACCCCACATGCTCTCCTTGCTCGTTCGCACTCACCTCGGGGTTTGCTCACTCTCTCGTCACCCTAACTCACCACCCACAACTTGTGTGATCATGACGCTCTTCCCAACCTCTCGGTGTTCCCCCTCTTCCCCCCGACCCATCCGCGGTCCCCCGGCTTGAACTCCACCCCTCACAATGCAGCAGCAGGCTGGGTGGCGCCTCATTCCAGCCCCCGCCCCTCACCCCACACAGCACTGAGCAAAGCCGTGGGCCAGGCAATGTTTTGATGTGGGCCACCCAGGGAGGCCCTCCAGGGAAACACCAATACTGGGAATTACTCCGGCTTGACACTGCAGTGCCCGACCTCTTGTGTGGACAGGAGCCCCTCTCTCTTTTTTAAGAACTGGCATCGTGGAACCTGCTTGAGGACCCCTGGGGCTGCAAGGCCCTGGACGGTGCCTGGTCGCCCAGGCGTGGTGGTGCCCCTGGTGAGTGGTCCAGTGGCCTGGCGCAGGGCGAGGGACGTGGTGCGGCTCAGGCAAGCCCCACACAGGCTCCGGGGGGCCCCCAAGGATGTCTCAAGGGCAGCACGGAACCCCGGCGCCAGCTGCGTGAGTCCACTTTCCGCACCTCGAGGCATCACCAGCTCCTCGGACAAGGCCCACAGCCACTCCCTCTCCCGCCTCCACCAAAGAAAATCCAGTTACTCACTCCATGAAAAAGGCTTTGTAAACACTGATGCCCAGGAGGAAAGTGAGGGGCAGACGATAGTGCTTGGGTAAATCGTAGCGTGTAAACATCCACACCAGGGCCGCCGTGGCAATGTAGTGCACCTGGAGGGGGACAACAGGATGGAAGCGGGGGGAAAAACAGTCGAGAATGAAGCAGTGGCTTTCGGTGAGATATCCAGCGCGCAATACGAGTACGAGCTGCAAGAAAACGTTGCCGTTTGCAGTGTTGCTGCTCTGGGTTCCAGCCAGCTGGCCATGCCCCTTTCCCAGGATTCTCCATTCCATTCCCCCTCCTCTCTAGCTTTCCTTTTCCCCACCCATGCTCACTGGACAGCCAGCCAGCACTATCTACCAATCATACTCAGTCCTCATTGGGTTGTCTTGGGGTTAAGGATCTCTCTCTAAAGAATTTTTTGTCCTTCAAATTAGCAGCTCCTTCATGGCAGCTAACCCCTCTTCTTGTGGGTAGATGGTGCTGTCAGTGCTACACACAGAGTCAGGCAAAGAGACCGAGTTTACTCTTACTATGGGCAAGAGATTACATTTTGGGCTGCCTATTACAAAAGCCTCACAGCAAGGGGAGAAAGAGGAGGGAATCTTTAAAAAAAAAAAAAAACCTTGAATTTTTGCGGACTTTTATGGACCTGGATTTAAAATCACATCTGACCAACATGGGAAAGGCTGCAATGCTGATCCCATTTGAACCCTTATTTCCACCCCCGTATGCATAGCTACACAGTTTCAGTAACTCAATTGATTGATTCAGATGTTTTAAATGGGACAAAAACGGAACAATGGACCCAAAAAGTGTGCTCTCTTCCATTGACCACAACACTCCACCGGGGGAAGGAGGTCCCCAGAAATAACAGGAGAGCCAGCGGGGTGTCACAATGAATATTGCCTGGAGGTGTGGATTCCAATCCCCGCTCAGCCATAAAGTTGACAGGGTGACTTTGGACCAGGCACAGATGCACAGCCTGACCTACCTCACAGGGGTCTTGCAAGGATAAAATGGAAAGGAAGGGGACCATGTAAGCCACCTCGGGGTCCTTGCAGGAGGAAACCAAGCAGGGATGTAAATGTAGCAATGAATAAATAAATAATACGTAACTACAAAAAGTCACAGAATGCTACGAAGGCAAAAGCCTTCATTCAGAGTTTCCTCTTCGCCAGCTGGGCACAGTTTAAGGGAAGCTCACAGCAAGCAGTGGCATAATTAGGACTCACCAGGCTTATGTTAGAGTCAATACTCATCTGGATGTATTTCCAGTCAAACTCGATGCCACGAGCGCCCACCCACAGCGGGATGCATCTGTTGGAAACACAAAAGGGGCCA
The DNA here is from genome assembly GCF_004798865.1 of Varanus komodoensis. Classification (NCBI taxonomy): domain Eukaryota; kingdom Metazoa; phylum Chordata; class Lepidosauria; order Squamata; family Varanidae; genus Varanus; species Varanus komodoensis. The sequence goes on from NW_025335356.1 coordinate 222,430, forward strand.
GGAAACTTACCCACGCGGACAGGGCTGCTTAAAACAGAAGAGGAGCCACATCTCCACTCAAACAAGGCAAGTCCAAAAATCCCCTTCCGAGCCACAGCCCGGGAACTTCCTGTCTGTGTATGAAGCTCTTCCCAAATTCAGTATTAAACTTCAAGGGTGCAGCTCAAAAACTACCTATCACAAGAACTAAATGGAGTTTGGTTTTATGCAACCACCCAATTTTAATTTCACAGTTTAACACTGGAACATGCTGACAATCCCCCTGAACATGTGGAGAGTGTTTTTTGTCTTTCAATGAACAACTGTGAGACAAGATGCAGGGTAGTTAAAAATTAGCTCTTTCTGGCCAACCTCAGTTTCAGCATCTGTCACTTCAGAACCCAGACCACCCCTTTGTGAGGTAGCATTCCCCTGTTTGTACCCCTTAAATGCCCAGTTGTACTTAGGGGAGCTGTGTAAAAGGAGTCAGGAGACACACAAACACAAAGGAACATTGGAAGATACGGAAAGCTTTTACAAAGACATCAAAACTGCAAAGGCTGTTTAAAGTTTGTTTTCCTGCACTAATATTGTATTCATTTACAAGATTCTTATACTGTTCCATAGTCTGGTATGGAGATTTCAGAATGGTGAACAGTAAAAGATAAAACAGGTAAATGAACAACAGTATTTTAAAAACCAAATCAATAAAACCATGGCCAATTAGTTCAGGAAGGCTTCCTGAAATAAAAGCATTTTCAGCTGATGCCAAAACCAAAACAATGTTGGTGCTCATCTGAGCTTCAGAGGCAGGGAGGTCAGCAAGAAGGGACCTGCCACCCTGAAGGTTTTTCTCTTATTAAAAGACTTATGAATTATATGCACCAATATTTTTGAAAAACAGTAATAGTGCATGTTAAATAAACATATGCTGTGGATAAATTCAGAAAGTTAGTCCTTTAATGGCTAAAGGGACAATCCTATGTGCATTGAGCAAGAAGTTCTACAACTCCCAGCATCCCTCAGCCAGCATGGTTAGCTGGAGAAGGCTGGGAGTTGCGGATCTTTCTTCTGCCTAATCATGCACAGAATTGCATGCTAAATGCATGAGCGAGCCATTGCTCAGATGAATGAGGATTATGGGCATGCAATCTTGTTAGGAACGCCTTCAACCCCATGCTCTAACATCCCAGACCACTAAGCCAATGGGCACGAAGGATGTGTGACCAGCCACTCCAACTGAGCTCTGCCCACAGCTGATGTGAGCTGCCACTTGCATCCAATTCCATCCTTTTTTTCCAGGAACCCGACTCACCGGGACATAATGAGCTCTGCAGTGGCCCATCCCATGGCAGCCACCATGATCTTGTATTCCCCTTTGCCTGCATTTCGGGACATCACCAGATGCAACCCCACCAAGTCAGCCAGGTCCACGGTGGCCTTCATGAATTCCTGCCATGACAAAAAGGGTTCAGAGCTGTGGGATGGGCACCCCTCTGGCTTCCTTGCCCCCTGAAATTTCCCCCTTAATGCCAGGCCTGCAGCCCTTAACAAACCAGCCCTGGAACTTCCTTCCATTTAGCTCTGTCCCCAAACATCAAAACATTAGCAATAGGCACTCCTTGGACCAACTATCAGTAGCTTGAACCACAATACTGCCTCTAAGCAGTATCCCTGCTTAGCAGTATCCAGTACTTTCGATGATACAGATATCCAGAAATAGAAACATAGGATGTTACTATTCAGACATGAGTATATGCACATCATGCAGAAACTCCCCAAATATTCTGAAACAAGACACCCCAATGTTATAGTGAGAAGAACAAAGAATTGCATGCGGGATCAATCAATCAAACAAGAGTACTTTACTCTGCTTCTGCTAGCCCTGAGGAGGAGCAAAAAGCTATTCAGGGCATCAAAGGATCACCCCCTGACCATGAGAACAAAGAAAAATAGGTATTTGGAAGAAAAAATGTTCTCCTGCACCCCATTATCAACAACCGTTCCGCTACTCTGTCTTTGCTTGCCCTTGACGTGGGGAGCAAAAGCCTATCTTATTTCAGCAAATTTCCAACCTGGCTGCATTTTAACCACTTCAATCATAGCAACACTGCTGCTGAGTTCTTCTGGTGGGGTTTGCTCTGCCTGAATGCCAGCTATTAAATGAAACCATTCAATGGTCTGAGTGTTTTATATTTAGAAGTATGGGATCTCCATGTATGAAAACCAATAAAATAAAATTGTAGAGAGCCCCAATCTGCTTTGCCCTTGCTTGTCTGCAAGGTGCGCCAACCTTTCCCCATCTCCAAATGCATTCAGTGCTGCCCTCAACCCCTGCCCACTGGCCCGGAACCCAACTTACGCCAATGAAGTCATAAGCGCCTGCACCACCCTCCCAGGTTGGAAAGAAAGTAGCTAAAAACAGCATCTACGACACAGAAAAAGAGAAAGATCAGCCGCCTATTTGGGAAGAAACAACGGTTAATACCATTTGGCATTTTAAAAGTTTCACTGAGTAGCAAATATTTTATTGCTTTATCTGGTTTACACCCCAACTTTCTATGAAAAATGGCATTCTATGTGGCTCTCATTTGCAACTTCATTCCTCCCTAAGCTTCCAGGGCCACAAGCAAGTAGCAAAACAGTACCTTGCAGAGCTGGACAAAGAGGTAGGTGGCTCCCGCCTGCACACATCTCCAGAAGGCATTGTACTCTGACCTGAAAGAGACAAAAATAGAAAGATGGGGACATCACAACATCCGTGACCCTTTTATAAAGCACCATGCTATGCTCGCTTGATCTCAAGGCTGGGGAGATTCTGGCCATCCAGACATTGTTCAACTACAGCTCCTATCCTCCCCCTCCCATGCTGCCTGAGAGGTGAAGTTTACAAGCACATGGACTGCCTCAGGTTTCCCTATGAGCTCTACCTCATTCACAGAAACTGGGAGAAATTGAATTTTGCAGGAGCATAGGCCAAGACAGTAAACAAGAATAAAATTGGAGCCTCCCAGTCAGGTCCTCTGCTGCACACCATCCAACAGAAGCCAAGGGACAAAACCAAACCAACTAGAAGGACAAAGGCTGGATCTGGTCCTGGATGTCTCTTATTGTTGCGGGTTAATTTTTCTAGATACATTTGTGCATGTTGCTTGTGCATGTGTATGAAAACAAATATACAGTATTTTAAATGTTTAATCTGTGCAAACCAACCAGAAATCTTTGGCTATTGAGAAGTGCAGAAATGAAATAAATGAAACACAGTGAATAGGAATGCCAAGCCCTCAACAAGAGATGGGCCCTAACCCTTTACTGCAGGATGCACACGCTTCCAGGCCCCCAAAGAGATGCTGACTTAAAGGCCATGTGCACACACCTATGTCTGGCGCACCCCTATATGTGTGCATACACTTCCCAGCAACCCTGGTAGTTGGCTCTTTTCCCAGCAGCTGCAAGAAAATTGCAATCTGAATGAGATACTTGGGGGATGTGACATTTTATCTGTGACTGCTGCTTTTTGCCAGGCTGGTGATCTTGACAGTTCAACTACTGCAGTGCCTGTAAAATCTGCTACTTCGCTGCAGCATTCAAAAATGGTGCATCGATGAAGAAGCCAGCCAGCCTGCCTCAGTCCTGCCATAACCTCCCTGCATCACCCCACCTTACAGCCCCAAACCCAGGCCAAAGCCACCACTTACAGACCACTGCACTTGTAGGTGATGAAATAGGGGAAGTAGGCCAAGGCAAAGCAGTTCCCAAAGTGGAAGAGGGTCATCTCGGCGCCAGCCTGGCAGGTCGCTGTTCAGGACCAGCTGGCTTCGTGGGCTTCTCGCTACCTAGCACAGCTAGGATTTTCCTTGGGAAAGCAGGTGGAGGGTAGGGAAAGAAAGAGTTAAGAAAGAAAAAAGAGCAAAGGACCAGGGCCCTTCGCACATCCTTTCCCGGCCAGATCAGGGATCGTACACACACACACACCCTTGTCACCCCTGGCTGCGGCACGTTTACCTAGGAGTAAGCCCCGCGAACGCGGCACGAACTTTTTCGCCAAATAAGGCCCAGCCGCGAACCCGCCGGCCCTCCACGGGAGGCCGACGCGCCCATGCACGGGCGAGGCCGTCCGTGGCGGTCCCCACAGCAGTTTCTCGAGTCGCCAAATGGGGCCACGGTCCCAAAGAGAGGAGAACCCCGGTTCGGACTGCAAGCTTCTCGGGGCGGGGACTGCTTAACTCACCCGCAGCAGCGCGCACCACGGCGAGCCCCAGCGTCGCCCCAGCCCCCTCTCAGCACGCGGCCTCGCCCCGCGGCCCACCCCCCCTGCCGCCTCCATCTGTCCCGGTGGAACTTACTGGACACGGGCGAGTCTTCCTGCCTTGCGGCGTCTGCGCATGCGTCCGCGGCCCTCCTCGGAGCGGCCCCATTCTATGATGGGGCTTGTAGTTCAGCTCTTTCCCTCGCCGGTTCTCCTTCCGCGGAGCCTAGGGCGCGCGGCACAACACTATCCCCAGAATGCACTGGAAGAGCGGAGCTGCTGCATGACGGGAGTCGTAGTCCCTCGTTCAAACACCCTTCCTGCGGCAGCCACGACGCCCCTTCCGCAAGAACGGGAAGAAGAAGATACGTCTTTCCGGAAGCGATGCACTCTGGGAACGGCGCGGCGGAAGGACGGGAGAGGGGAACTGATCCCTGCGTTGCATTATGGGAATTGTGGTTTTCCATCAGCTTTCACTGGCCCGCCGCTGTAACAAGGGGAGGAAAGTGGTGTTTTCAACCCAACCATTAATGATAAAATCAAAGATGAAACCAATTAACAGTTAAAATATTGGGAGAATAAAAAGACCTCTGGCTGCCTCCTCTGCCAGAACACTGATGGCTGGAGATTTTTCTGCTGTTGGGGCACCGGGTAGCAGAACAGAGGTGTGTAGAATGGGGCAGGGTGAGGAGAAGGTTTCTCCCTTTGTCTTAATACCAGAGCCCAGCGGCGCCATGTCATGAAGCTGATTGTGGCGACATACAGGTATGTGAGGGGGTGTCACACGGAGGTGGGTAGAGCCCTGTTCTCCCCTGCAGAGGAAGGCAGGATGCGCTCCAACGGAGCAAAGCTCAGGGAACCCAGGTTCCATTTGAATGCCAGGAAGCACCTCCTGACAGTCAGGACCCCGAGGGTGTGGAAGGGGCTTCCACGAGAGGTCGTTGAGGCCCCATCGGTGCGGGTGTTCAAGGATAGGCTGGACATGCACATGGCGGGCATGTCGTGAGCGGAGCCGGCTGGTGCCGGAGGTCAGACTAGATGGCCCGGGAGACCCGTTCGGACTCGCTCTGTTTTCTACGTTTCTATCTGGCGAGCTTCAGGACAGATAAGCTGGATTGCTTCCCACAGTGCACAGTTAAACTATGGACTTCACTTCCACAGGGGGCTGTGATGACCACCAATTTGGATGACTTTAAAGGGAGATGAAACGAATTCCTGGGGGATGAGGCCATCGATGGTTACTGGTCCTGAGACTCAGTGCTCCCTCCAGTAGCATAGGCAGTGTGCCCTTGTACACCAGCTGCTGGGGAACATGGGCAGGAGGGCGCTGTCGCATTCATGTCCTGTTTGTGGGATCCTGTGGGCAGCTAGTGAACATTTTGCAGGCCACCATGAGAACATGCGAGTGGCGTGTGCCCCGGCCATGCACAGATCAGGCACTTTAGCTAGCATTGTGCATTATTGCAGCTACTTCAAACTGTGCTAAGCCAGCCCTGCTTCATCCAGATGCCCCACTGCCCATTCTGCTGCATGGGGCCGTGAGCATCTTCCCCAAAGTCCTGCCTGAATGGCACCATTCGTTTGATGTTATGAAGGCATGAATGAATCCTGCAAGTCTGCTACTGTTGACTCTCTCCCTTCCCTTTGCAATCAGCCTCTCCTAAGCTAAAGAAGGCTAAATCCATCTCAGCAGAGCCAGATGTTCTCTGCTGATGCCTCCGCAGTTCATTTGGGATTCTCTCTCTTCCTTATGCCTAATCCCATTACATAAAGGGGGATTATCTTTCCCCATTTTAGGTGAAAGGATCAGAGGGGTGGGGTACAGATCAGAACAAGGACCAACCCGTCCCACCTTGCTGCTTTTACTAGTCACCAGCCCAGCCGGCCCCTACAACCGCAAGAGACCAGTTGGAACTGAAGCTTGTTTTGGACAAAAGCTTCCTTTCAAAAGAAGCCAACCACCACTGTAACAAAACTGTTGACATCCAGGCAGGAAGCTTTGTTTGCAGAGCATGGGGTGGGGGAGAGAATGGATACCAGCCTGACTCCCATCTCCAATTCAGTTGATTCGATGGCTGAAGAGCATCTCCTGACTGGCTCCCCCCACCCCATGCTCAAAAGCCGCTGCTGCTCGTAAACACACTCAGGATTACTGACCATCAGTCATACTGGCTGGGGCTGTTGGGATTTGCTGTCCAAAATTATTTCTTCATTCATACGCAGCTGCTCAATCAAAACAGCTCTGGAATGGCTTACACAGAATCGGTTAAACAAGGCAGCCGTTCCACATAGGTTTGTAATCTGAAATGATGTGTTATACCTACAGAACCGGGCTGGACTGGAAGTTGTCTTGTGCCCACACTGGGAATGGAGCAGCCTCTGCACAACTCTTGAAGGCCTCCGGCTGGCTTACGGAGGGCAGGGTGCAATGGGCCTGTGCTGTAAAAATCCAGGCCGGGGGTCAACCCCTGAAAGTATCAGCCTTGCTTAGCATGAGTGGAGGGCTGCATTCTAGTTATCTTGCTGCGCTTAATTCATTTTAGTTACTGTTTGCTGGCCCTGAGAAAAATGGCCAAAGTCCGAACATGCAGCTGACCTGTTTTGAGTGAATGCATCTTATCAAACCACCTAATGAGCTTATACTTTGCTGTGTGCTTAGTTTAATTAGCTTATGCTATTCTATCCTTTCATTTTGGCACAGGAAACAGGAATAAGACTCTCAAGTGTATGAGAATCTTGACTGGCTAAAATGGGAAACCTCCACTGTTATGTCTTGAGACATGCTATCAAGGATGGGGAACATCAAGGGCTATGGAGTCTAATGATGGGAAGCTGCCCATGGGATACATTTCAGCTTGCTAATGAGTAAGCAGGTTTTGCACCACTTAATCACGGTACCTGTATAACAGCCGGCCCCTTTCCCACAAATGGTCTATATAAGCTAGCCAGTTTCCTTTGTGTCTTGTTTGCTTACCACCATTTAATTTTAAATTTAATTAAAACATTTCTATGCCGTCCTTTGCAACAAACCTCAGGATGACTTACAAAGAATAGAAATAATGATATAAAATACAATTAAACATTCAATAATATGGCATAAACAACAATTCATAACTAAAGAACAAAGAACAGATGGAAAAGAAAAAAAAAGAAAATGCAACTGTGTAAAATTATTATTATTAAAATTATTGATATTAATTATTAAATGGTGGTTAAATAAAAAGGTCTTTACCTGGTGCCAGAAAGAGTAGAGAATAAAGCCACCATCCTCAAGGGGGTTTTGCTGAATGTCTGTTCCTGCTGTTCAGAGTCTGCCTTGCAGGCAAGTCCATGCTGAGCATTGTAAGTGACTTGCTGCTAAACCTTTGAAAAGCTAGCTAATAATTTGCTTGTTGCAACCATAAAGCCTCCTTGTAGGCAAAGCTGGGCCTAGCATGTCAATTCCTTGGGATCACTCAGACCTTTAGCCCATGGCCCAGGCAACATGCAGGCACACGGCTCTGGAGAGAGGAGCTTGGAGGCTGCCGCCGCCCTCTGTACGGCACCCAACGCCAGCCCTGGTTCTTACTGAGGATCTCCCCTGCTAATGCCCTCCCAGACAAGACTCTGAGGCAGGGCCTTTACATGATATTTTGCTGCCCCCACTCCACATCCATGTTAAAATGCCAGCTGAAGGGCAGTCGAGTTGTTTCTTAAGCATGGGCAACTGGGCAGCACTTGGGTTCCCAACAGCACTGAACTGCAAGCATATCTTTGCATTCACTGGTGAAAAACTAGCACGCATCCTTTAACAATATTGCTGCTTATGAAGTCTCTGGCTTGACAGATCCTTGATTATGAACGGGTTAGAAGAAAGAAGTGGAATTCAGTTAGTCCCCTAATCTGCTTTGTAAACAAGCAGGGCACAGTTTAGACAGCCAGGGGTGAATCCACCATTTTGCATCGTCTTCACAATTGCAAGGATGGAGAGCGTATACCCGGCTTGACAAAGCAGCCATTTCAGATCAGTGCTCTTCTCTCTGTGTCAAAGGATCCCCTCCCGCTGCTGATGTGATCACCTGAGTGGTTCATACACCATCATGCGCCTCTACGGAACCACATGATAAAGGCGGGGTGACCTTGAGGAGCTGAAAAATGGGTTGCTTTTGTGTAATGGCAAGAGAAAGCTCTAGGCGGCACTGTGGGAGAACAGACGCATTGATTGTAGGCAGACCCAGATGGAAAAGCGTAAGAGGTCATCTGCGAAATTGTATTGAGAGAAGCCCGTATTTTCCAGCCGTAAAGCATCAGCTCGACCTCCATTTCAGATTTAGGCAAGTCTAGAGGTCAGGAGGGGAACTGGTCTTCACTTAAACCAGAGGTTTTAGTTTTTCTCTAGAATGCTTTTCTGGTTTCCATGCAGATGTCTCACCATGGCAGATCTACATCTGCTTGAGCATCACACCAAGTGAAATGATGGCTGCCTTTTAATGCGGTCTTTATTTATTTGTTTACACTTCAGTTGTTGCAGCTGAAAGACACCCTTTAACTTCCCAGCTTTGCCACCAGAGGTCCGCTCTCTTAATTTCTTAGACTGAAAAAGACATTTTCTCAAGGCTGGGATGGTCAACCTGGCCCCTTCCATATGTCGTTGGACTACAGTTCCATTGTACCTCCCTGTAGTCATGCTGACTGAAGCTTGTACAAGTTGTGGATTATGGCATCTGGTGGACACAAGTTCCTCCAGTCCTGCGACAGGCACACTGATGCTGTGAGCCTATGCACAATTACCTTGGACTGAGCATGGTCTGTCCTGTGGGTAGTCAAGGGACAGTAGACTGGAGGAAACTATCTGTTATGCCATGGGTCCCCCACATGGGATCAACCAGCCAGTCCCAAATATCTTTTGAAAAAATAACAATTTCCCCCTTTTTTAATATATGTACATGAAATTGCATTAAATGCATACAGCTTTCTAGCACGTATACCTAGACTTCAACAAGCAAGCCCAATATCCAAATAACTGTCTATATGCCCCTATTCATAGCTTGAAAGCATTATAAGGTGCTTAAACCATTGCAATGTAGGTGGTGTTTATTCTTTCAGGATTGTAATAACAGTTTTTTGTTGCCAAAGGACACACAGAATCCATCTCCCTGTCCATCTGTTAATTTTCATGAAGCAGGTGAATTATTTAAGAGTGTATACACTGGTGAATATTACATACTGTTCCAGTACAAAATGTATCTCTGTAATAATCTTCCACAGGAAAGCAACTATTTCACATTGCCAAAATATATGTTTAAAAGAACCATTAGCTTTATTGCAATTAGCTGAATCAATTTATCCCTTATTAAAGAGATGTTTATAGATTTTGAAAGGGATGTAAAAGGTCCGACAGACACAGTGCGAACAATTTGTTGAGTGAGATCCATAGCTGTGGTGGCTGGATGCAAATGCTGGTGGGCCACAAATTAGGCATTTGTCCACAGCAATTTCTCAAGTGTGCTTATGGGCCCAAACGGGCTGGGGACCCTGCTACATGCTGAGCAAGCGCATTGCGGCCTCTGGCATGGTATTGTCTATCTCAGCCTTTGCCAACCTGTGGCCCAACCAGTGTTGGCATAGCTGCCCAGGGCATTTTGGGAGTTGTAGTCCAACACATCTGGGAGAGGCTAGGTTAGGAAGGCAGTCCTCTGTTCCCCACTGACTACCAGCACTTCAAATGTTTCAGACTAGAGTTTTCCCTGGAGAAACTAGGAATTAAACCTGGGATGCTTTGCAAGCAAAGCTTGTGCCCTTGTACTGAACTGCAGCCCCTTCCTGTACTTTATCAACTGTACATTACTGCAAGGACATCCATGTAAAGCTCCGTGGGCCCCCTTTTCTAAACCCCTGTTCTGCGTACATTCAGTCCGCATATGCTTAGCAGGGCTTGGATCTCTATTTGAAAATTAATCATTTGTGGTGAGGTGGATGGGGGGGGGGGAGAAAGGAAAATTAAGGTGGTACTCTGTATGTGCACAGAGGCACTGTAGCCAAGAAGCCAACTTTCTTCAGAAGTTGGGAACATTCTTGGTGTGTTATCATGCACAGCTCAGACGTGAGCAGAGAACAGCTGCATTAGAGTGAAGCACTCCAGCTGGACCGCAGAGTCAAGGCAATCCCGCCCTCATCTGACCTGGTTGGTTAATTCCTTTTACTGCCCTGCTTTAACCAAGCTCCCGGCTGAGCCCTTCTCGAACAACAGAAGCAAAAAAGAGTCCCAGCCCTTTGTGTCGGGAGTGGGCATTCTTTCGCACGGACTGCTGGCTGGACTTCAGAAGAATCCAAAATGGAATGCGAAACAGAACAGGAAGGGGCTGGAGAGGATGGGCCATGCCAAGACATGGAGATGAAAGAAGCGGAGGCAGCCCATGAGAATGTTCAAGATATACAGCGAGTGGGAGGGGACCCTGAACACGGGATTTTTCCTGAAGGAGGCCGGGCAGCCCTGGCTCGTGACCCCATGATGCAGTGGCAGCAGAGGCCCAAATACAGGATAGGAATGAGGAGAGGTGGCGCACTCGCTTTCAGAAGGCCCCTCCAGAAGGGATGGGGCCTGGATGTGTTCATAAGGAGAGTTTCTGGAGGTGAATACTAGATTGGGTTCAACAGACCGCTCTGCGCATGCTCAGAGAGAAATTCATTCTGGGTGATTTGCGCTTTTGGGTCAACAAAGAATGTTTTGCCAGGATAATGACCTATGGCTTTTGAATGCTCAGAGGAGGAACTTTGGCTCCTGACACATTGCTTCTACATTCCATCCTCCTTTGTGTTGTTTCTCTCAACATTTTAAGGGAATAACTGCTGTGACGGATGCTGTAGCTGATAAGAACACTGTAGGCTATTATTCCATATCAAGAAAATAGAAAGTATTCTGGGTGGCTAAATTGCGTTTGGCCTTCTATGCTGACCCACCTTGGCTTTTGTGAAATCTTTGTTACTTCCATCAGAGATGGCAACACCCTTCTCTTTCACTAACAGTTATAGTTTCCAGTGCGCTAAAGTTAGTTTGAAGTCCAGGAAATCTGCAACGGAGATAACCAGTTGGAGCATAGGGCACTTGCTGTCAGATTAAGACTAGGAAGGCGACTAGCGTTTCCAGTCCCAGTTCTTCTGAACAAACAACAGTTCTAAGCCCCTTTGCGCTGCTGTTTGTGCGTGGCCACAACACAGCATTTGAAGCAGTTCTTGCTACAAGGGTGTGCGCAACTACTTGCAGGATCTGGGAGTGTGAGAACCGGCAACGCATCAGCAGCCTGAGCGCAAGTCAGAATATGGCTCACTGAGCTCAGTATCTTGACCCTGACTGGCAGCAGCTTTGCAAGGGGTCTTTCCTTGCCTGGCTTCCCAGGGTCCTTCACCTGGCCGTACTAGGAATCGAGTCTGGAACCTGGAACTCAGTGAGTTCTAAGTTAGAGGTGAGCAGAAGATACATCTCCGGATATCAGCTCCCAGCATTCCTGACCATTGACCATAGTGGCAGGGGCTTCTTGGAGCTGAAGTCCTAAATGGCTGGTGATCAACCTTCTGCCCCCCTCTGCTGTAAGCCATAGGAGATTCTCACAGGTGCTGCTGAGAGGGGGAAGAAGTAGGCCAGGTATTGTAAAAGCAGTAAAATGCCATTAAAACGGCAGACAGCTCTGTCCTGGTTCCCCTGCCCATGCACTTCTGTGGCAGGTTCTTCTTGCCAGTGCTTGACATCAATTCCCCACCTTACCCAGAAAGACGAGTTTTGAATATCCTGAAAGAGCCTAGAAACAATCCCAGCCGTTGCAGTCAATATGCAAGTTCAATTTAACTTTTGGCAATCCTGAGCACTGTGCGCCTGCTGTTACAGTCATACATTGACTGTGCAAAGTGCTTGTGGAATAACAGCTAGAGTTTCTGGAGAGTTAAGAGCAGAAAGCATTCCATTCTGTGTTGGAGGCAAGAAGGACTTGCCAAAACCGCCAACTCTGGAAGAGATAGAATTGCTCAACAATGGGCTCCTTGAGGCATTGCAAGAGGAAAAGGGCCTTTGCCAGGCCAAAAACTGACAGCCGTTCTTATGGACATGACTTAGCACTTTTCAGATAAGCGCTCTGCAGACACTGAATAGCTCTTTTCAAAAAGCTGGGAGGTGGAGATTAGGGGCAGCTTCATCTGAAGAATCTGACTAGTGGGGAGGCACTTACCTAGCCAGTTAGTGACCTCTGATGGGTGGATTGTAGGTTATAAGGCCCCCAGTGTCTTCCAGTACAAAGGAGAGGATCCTGGTACAGCAATGCTGGGCTAAGTCTGAGCTGTGAGCTAGTAAACCCCGCAGTTCGAACTTCTTCTCAGCCATAAACTCATTAGGCTTGTCTTAAGCAAATCACCACCCCTTTAGCTTTAGCTGCCCACCAGCAATCAGTGATAATAGCTATGGGACTCTAAGGATTACCAAGAGAAAGATGACATGGTATGAACAATTCAAGATCTCAATAGCGACAGAAGAGCCATAGTCACAAAGAAAATCATCAGTAGACTAAGCACATCAAGCTCGCTTGGCAGCCATGGCCACAGAAGGGGCTGTGCAATGGGCGCACCATTAGAAGTATGGCTGCCTTCCTGAGGACAGAATATCCCAGCATTCCATCTCTGAATGGCAGTATCTTTGGCAGAAGCAGCAGTATTCTGCTCTATCGCCATGAAAATTAAGGGTTTTTTTAATTTATCTTTTTTTTAAAATTGCTTTAAAGAGTTCTAACTCAATGGCAAAGGATGTAGTTTGGTATTTGAAAGGTCTCAGATGTCTAGATAGGCATTTTAAAAACTTCAGATGTTTAGTTGATATGGATTTGTCGCCTTTCCAGTACCATTTCTGATATGGCCAAAATCTGAGTATCTGGACTCCCGGGGAGTTAAAAGAATCATGAGAATACTTCCAGGTTCACATAACTTCAGTGGTTTAATTCAACATTTACAAGATCTCAAGGACACTACAGCCACACAAACCAATGTGCAACCCTGGAGGCTGGACTCTCTTTCTCTAGGGGGAATTTGGTGCAATTTCTCTTCACTACAGTTTTGAAGCTCATACAAGCTGCTGTGGAAAGCAGGATTCACACTCACATGGACACGCACAAAACTTTACAGGGACACAGAAGGTGCAGTGTTCAGGATGCTGTGGTTGAAGCAAAGAAGTGGCCAGGAGATCAAACCTACGGACTAAAGGGGTGAGGCCACTCTGCCGGATCGCCTGGACCGTAGCATGTGGGCCGTGCTCAGTGCTCCTCCTTGCTGAACATGTGCTTCAGGAGATCTGCGACACGGCAGCTGTAGCCATACTCGTTATCATACCTGCAGAACAGAAACACCCTCATGAGCAGCCCCTGTACCCGTTTCACGCAGCCTCTGACCCGCGGCGCTCCCCACACCTTTGGCCCCAGTCTGTGTGTGCCTGCTCATCTGCGTGCTGGTGTTCAACAGTAAGGTTACTCAGTGACAAACCAGATCTCACCTTTACCTGCAAGCTCTGACTTGCACCCCATTTAGTCAGAAAGGAATGCCCCATACTAGGTGGGCTCAGCTTTCAACGGAAGTCGAATTGCTGTTCAAGCAAAGCAGCTCTCCTTGCAGCCAATTCTCACAGGAAGGGGTTACCAGGTAATGGGCCGACTGTCCCAGCGGGGAATAACTGGGCAAAGAAGGCCCAGCCAGGAGATATAGCAGAGTCCTCTGCTGCTTCTTACCAGGAGATGAGCTTCACAAAGTTATCGTTGAGGGCGATCCCTGCTCCAGCATCAAAGATAGAGGAACGATGGTCACCAATAAAATCAGTAGAAACAACCTAGAAGGAAGGGTGGGGAGGTCACTGTTCATTCCTGAGATGCCATCCAGCTATGCCTGGTTGTCCCTACCCACCCAACTGCCGCCAGAAGAAAAGCAGGTTGCCCGAAGGTGAGCCTGAGGCAGCATGTTATGCTCAGAAGCAAAGGGAGAAAGAAAAGAGCAGGAAACAGACAGGAATAGGTCATCCAAGAACAGACAAACCCCAAGGAGCAGGTGCAGTGCAAATCAGAGTGCAATCTCGTCCAGATTAGGTGCACTGCCATTCCCTTGGGAAGCTGACTCAACCCACCACGCTTTTGTCTTTCTCCCTCCTAATCCTTTTCTGTGGAGTGACTTTTAGATTTTATGTCTGAGGGCAGGACGTAATTGATTTTTGTAAGCTGCTGTGGAAGCCTTTTTGAATGAAGAGCAGGGTAAAAAATATTCTTAACAAATCAATGGGATGCAAAGGCAGGTGACAAAACAGCACCCCAAGGTCAACAGTGCACAAGGCTTGTCCGTGTTACCCGAGGTAGCATCACTAAGGAATACGCTCTTTTGAACACTCTCTAGATATTGAGAGTAGAACAGAGCAGCTGCTGACCAAGAGCACACTCTTAAGTTTAGGATTTTTCCATTTTGATGAGGCTTCTGCTTCCAGATTCTTCATGGGGTGAAGGTAGGTTCCTTTAGGCGTCCTGCTTCCATCAGTTTTCTTTCTCTGCCTTTCTGTATGTTCTATTACTCAGCCACAAGTAGGAGATGGGTTGACTCCATTCGGAAGCATGGCAGAGGCCCTGGAGGATGAAGACTTCATGCAGAAGAAACGGCCACGTGTGAGACCCGTGGGTGCGCAATAACTGCCTTGTGCAGGAAGGCTCTTGGGCTCCAGTAGAACCCAAGGCCGCCTCTCTTCTATTCATGAGGCAGACGGATTCAGTGCCTACAGCTAGTTCTCCTCACCTTGGCCAACTGATAATACTATCCATCCTCACCTCATCTTCTGTGTATCCCAGGATCCCTGCCATTGACCCTTTAGATGCCTTCTTGACCGCTTCTTTTATCTGGGCGTAGGTGGCTGGCCTCGAGAGGCGGCAAGTCAGGTCGACAACTGAGACATCACAGACGGGCACACGGAATGCCATGCCAGTGAGCCTCCTGTTAAAAGGACGTTTAGTTATCAAGAGGGAAACATGATCGCCAAGAACACTATTAATACAAGCCGAAGTACATACATGTTCGACTAGTGGGCCTGGGACACGGCATTCATCCCTTAGAGCCACGCTTCCCCAGCCGTGTGCCTTCCCATCACATCTGGGCTGCAACACCCCCAGTCCCCAGTCAATGGCCATGACCTGCTGGATGGGAATGCTGGGACCTGTGGTCCAAATGCCTCTGAAGGCCAGCAGGCTGAGGAAGGCTGACCAAAACTCTGCACAATGCGTTTCTTGGGGAAACCTGGACGGCGTGCAGTAAGTGCCATCATGGTCCTGCTAAGGACTAGGACTGCGTTTTTGTGCCAAACAAGCCAAGGCGCTCGCATGGTTTTACCACTAATATTGAGCTTCTTCCAGAAAATCCACAGAGAAGAAATCAGGTGGAAATGCTCGAGGGGCCTGATGCAGAGACCTGAAGCTGCTGTCCTAAGAGTGGGGCAGTGATACAGTCCTCACGCACACCGCAGGGCTACACTGAAGCAGCATTCGTCATACTCGGCAATGTGGAAGCTGCGTTCCCTAGAGCCAGACAGCCAGGCCAGCTCGGAAGACATGGACAAAAAGCCTCCCCAGCGGCCTCCAAGAATGAGATGCATTCCATACCCATTGAGCTCAGGGATGACCTTGCCCACAGCTTTCGCAGCACCAGTGGAAGCTGGAATGATGTTCTGGTGGGCCCCCCTCCCGTCACGCCAAGCCTTGGCAGAGGGGCCATCGACAGTCTTCTGAGTGGCAGTGTAAGCATGGACAGTGGTCTGGAAACAGGAGAAGCCGGTTAGCGTAGAATTGCCAGGTATTTCAGAGGAGAAGCAAGCTGGAACATGAAGACTGAGCTGCATCCTAAAACCACCTCTGGTATATTTTGCCTCTCTGAGCAAGAGTAAATTCATGGTCATAGACACTTGCAGGCAGGATTACTGCCCTGGCATCTGTAATTAGAAGACTTAGTATATAAGGACTGGAGCTGGAACATTCTTGTTTTGGATATGTCCAGTGTTCCTACACTGAGTTACTCAAAGTGGGAAACATTCACAAATCCTCTGAGAAGCGTGCAATGTGCAGGGGAGCACAGACGCGAGAATACCCAAGGCTTTGGCCAAGGAAGCAGCCCTGTTCTTGGGGGCAAGCTCTGTTCCCACAGGGAATCTTACCATGAGGCCCTCCACAATTCCAAAGTTGTCGTGAATGACCTTGGCCAAGGGCGCCAGGCAGTTGGTAGTGCAGGAAGCATTGCTGAAAGGCAAGGGGACATTCTCAGCAGACCCATCAGCCCACCAGCCTGCACGCTGCTGAAGGCTCCGCATTACTACTATCGGCAGTGACAATGTTGCACACACGTGCACGCGCAAGTGAACCTGGCAAGATGTATGTCTACAGCTTCTACTGCTCAAGTAAGTACTCCTGGTATTCCATTTTATGAACAGCTTGGCCTGTTTTTAGTTTTTTTTCCTGTTGCGAGGTAAAATTCTCTGTTTCTGTTTTCAGTGGTTAGGGGAAGTGCCCCATTTTCATACTTACCTGGTAATCCGTATGTGCAGAACAGGCTACTCCCAGGTGCCAAATTTCAGCTGGGCAAGTGTTCCCAAACCATCTGAGAACACTTTCTATTGTCTATATACTTCTCTGCACTTTATTTTATAATGCCAACTCAGGTTGTGGAGACACAAAGAAAGATTTCATTATTCTTTGCTGCATCATCTCCCTACTAGCTATCAACCGTGATCCCCACCAGCGGAAACGTTCTGCACGCATGTTATTTTCACTTAACGACAAACGCAGAAGCTTCACCTTGACATCTTATCACACTCGGGCAGTTCTTATTCCAGCTTTTCACCTGTTCCAGAGGTTTCATCTTACCTCACAATATTCATGCTAGATGGATCATATTTCTCATGGTTCACTCCCATAACAAACATAGGCGCATCAGGGGATGGTGCGCTCACCACCACGCGCTTGGCTCCCCCGTGGAGATGAGCCTGTCGAAGGAAGGCTTTACGTCAGTCTCAGACAGAAGAGACACCAGTCCATCAAAAGATGCTCCAAAACGCCAGGGAGCAGTGCTGAGACACTCAGAAGCCCAGCATAGAGAGAAGCCCAGGATAACATCATGAGAGGGCCCAAGCCTGGCCTCCCTTTTCAGAGGGAGCTGGAAGGTTGACGCCTCCAGATACTTACTGAAGCTTTATCAACAGAGAGGAAGACTCCAGTGGATTCTACTACATACAGAGCTCCTGCCTCTCCCCAGGGGATCTCGGTGGGTTTCATGCTGTGAAACAAAAGAGCGTAGTCCTTTTTATCAGTAGCTGCCTAACCAGCTTCTGCTCAAGCAGGTTAAGTAGCTGGTTGTACAAAGAACCACTGCCCTCCTCAAATTCTTAGCAGCTAAAGAACACATGCAGCCTTAAAGTCATGACCCGGATGAACTGCAGGGCCTACAGATGATCGGTGTTTTAAAACTACTGACCAAGGGCTAAGCAGTACAATGACTCTGCTCTTTGAGTCTGTCACCACCTGCGGAAAGATGGCATGCATTTTATCAACATGCATGCAAACCAGATTGTGAAGGCATGCAGATGAGGATGCAAAGTTTAGGACAGCCTTCTGGCCAGTTTAAGAGCAGTAAGCCTCAGAAGCCATCAGTCGAGCACCACGGCTAAGATGCCACACAGCTATAGAACAAAAGCACGCAGATTTATTCCAACTTACCACTGGAATACAGAGATTTTTGAACCGTTCACTACTAGCTTGCCATCCTCAGCCTTCACTTCTCCCTTGAAGCGTCCATGGGTAGAGTCAAACTTGAACATGTAGACCTAGGGGAGAAGGTAGGAGTCAGCCAAACCAGATTCTGCAAGACAGATGGTACAGTCTCTTCTTTCTTGACTAGGAAAGGAGGCCTGTGCAGCCAGCATGAGGAGTGTACCATCTGATATCATTATGGTTGCTTCTGCAGAAGCCAGTTTGTGTAGGCAGAAGCTATGCCACTCATATTCTCCAGTTTCCTGATTCTAATTCCATGTGCTTTGCGCCTGGACTTCACTCATGTCAGCTCCTCTGCAAGCATGATGCCAGTGTCTCTGTATAATGGCATCTTATACAATATCTTGCCCTAAAGTGTGGGTCAAACAAAACAGGAGTCGCGGGGACATTTGCGATTCCTGAGTCGCTTCATGTTCCCATTAACCACCTTCAGTTGCCAAATTCAAGGGTTGCTTCTGCAACATCCACATGGGGGCATTTGGGGGGCTCATTAGTTAAACAACTGGAAGTTCTCCTGCGGCTGGTTCCTGGCTGACCTTGGGGCTGTGTAACCTGTAAACAATCTTCAGCGTCCCTGTTTGGACATGACAGAAATGAGCCTCCAATGCTGTACTTGAAATTAACGGGCATAAGAAGTGACTCACATGCAGCTTGGGTACAGCGTGTGACTCTCCCGTTTGTGGGTTACACAGTCCAGGATTTGCCACCGGACAGCACTGCTATGTCCAAACAAGGTAAGGACGTGGCTGCAAGTTGCATCCCACGGTGGGCCTGGTCAGGGGCAGCTGCAATGATCCTTCACCACATAGCCAGGACTGTAAGGATCAGGGGTCATTTGCTAGGAGCAGTTGTAAAATGGTGGGTACGGAGGAGTGAGTTAGCTGTCCCAGTTTATGGAATATAAAATAGCTAAAAGGATATAACACCCAGGTTGTCCTAAGATGGGATTCCTCTGACATAAATCCACATGAGCCATAACATCCCACTGCAAGAGTGTTTACTTCCAGGCCTACTGCTCCAGCTACCCCTCTGTTCTGAGTTTGCCTCTGAAGCAAGAACTATTTACTATAGGCCCAATCAGTGCTCAGTTTGTGCCCCGGGGACCAGACTGCCCTCCCCCTCACTGCCTGGGAGTCGTCCCTTCCCCTGCAACCCCACCTCTGACGTCACAGGACTCCCTTTCTCCATGCGCAGAGAGGAATGAAGCACTCATTCAGTGCCTCTGCATGGGTGGAGAAAACGGTTGGTCAGTGTTTTGGTTAGGGTAAGACAGCCTCCCTCTCACACTGATCAGGGGTCCGCACTCATATTTCCCATCAGTGATCATGCATAAGCACAAGTCTCCACTTAATGCTAGAGAAAGGCTGCCTTGGACCTGGCAAGGGTCCCCTGAAGTCTGGAGGTTCCTCACCCCTGGTATAAAGGGTGTACCCTTTGCTCATGTTCCAGTTGTCACAAGGCCACAGATCTCTGCCTTGTAGTGCAGTACAAGAGCACAGTGGCAGAAGTCAAGCAGATGGGCTGCATACGGTACTCCAAGAACATAGGAGGAGGAGGAAGTACCTTACTTGTCGGTGTACTGCAGCTCAGCTCAAGCTTTGGGATGACATCCGCTGAACCAACAAGATCAAGAATGCTTAATTTAGTTCAGCTTTCTACATAACTTCCTCCTTTTGAGTCTATCAGGGAAACAGACTTAAGTTTGGCGTTCGATGGCCACATACCATGTATTTCAGGTCAATGAAAGGATCATTGACTGCCACAACTTTGATCCCTTTCTCAACGCAGGCTCGGAGAACCAAGCGCCCAATACGTCCAAATCTGCAAAAACAGAGAAGCCAACCCATTAGAGTGGCAAACTTCCCTCCATCCTGCTACACGATTTAGACAAGGGGAAGATATAACTGGAACAGTCCTTCTCTCAGCTGCTATGAAGGTTTCTTCAGCATTAAAAGGCCCCTTTCTACTGAGACCCACAGTTGTCATGAAGGTATGCAGTGTGCACAAATAAGCTCAAAATTTTGCTCAGAGCCCATGGGCACATGCCTGCCTTGAAATTTAGAATGCACAGTTATGCAGAGGAAAGATATTCCAAGCTCTTTGCTTCTGTTTGGATACTTGGAGCTTCCTTTTAGTTAACTCCAGAAAATAACAAGACTCCATCTCAAGTAATTAAAGAATGATTGCAAAAGTTACGTGTCGAAGTTCAACTTGCCAATAGTACTCAACTCTGTTGCTCATTACAGGGTATATTCAAACCAAGCTGTTTTCTTGGGAGTATTGGGATTCCTTAGAACTTTATCCAGAAGCTTCTTAAGTCAGAAGTTCAGTCATGGTGAGAATCAGGAAGTTCTTCAAATATTTTGCTCCCCTCTTTCAATAGCAGAGCATTGTGCTCGGTTTCTTAAGATTGACTGAGGACCAGAAGACCTGGGCCCTGAGAGCAAGGGTGGAGAAAAACAGATTTGGGTCTACAGGTTGATCACTGGGTGATTTGCCGTAGATCCAAAAGGGGTTACGATTATTGATTTGTTGAAGAGCAGCAACACCTTCCCCGTCCTGAATATAAATTAGAATCCATGATCTTTAGCAACTCAGATCGAGGCTGGTATTTTTATATGCAGATTGAGATTAGTATTTCTAAAGTATGGCTCAAGGGGTACAGTAAGCAATTAGCTTTGCATCTAAGCTACCATTCTGTACTTGGCTTCAGTTGGTGGGTGTTGCCATCCTAGTTTAAAAAATGTTGCAAGAAACCAGTAAGAAAGCTACTTATTTTATTGTCATCAGTGTAAATACATGTTCACTAAAAATCTAGAAAGCCTCTTTGCAAGTGCCTATTTGATAATCAGCTATAATATCATGAATATATAAATCCTTACCCACGTAGAGGGGGAAAATGCTTACCCATTGATCCCAACAGCTAGTTCAGCCATACGTTTTGGAGGTGGTGGTGGAGGTGGAGGAGGTGGTGGAGGAGGAGCTTCTGGCTCTGGCTCTGGGGTTGGTGGTGCTGTTTCCGGCTCTGGTACAGGGGTGGGTGGCACTGGCTCAGGAGAGATCTTTGGAGGAGACCCTTCACTGATCTCAAGTCTGGAAGAATCAAGAAGGGGTAAGCATAGTGGCTTGGACAGAAGCAGCTAAATCACAGATCTGCATTGGGTTTTAATTGGTTTAAATACCCTTTCTCCCAGGGTATTTAATGAATAGATAAGATAGGAGCAAATCTGAGATTTCAAATTATTGTCAGCAACTTCTTTTAATTACCATTCCCAAGATTTTTCAAAAAGGAGATGGAGATCATTAGATTAGTATAGATATTATACAAGTTGATATAATCTTTGTATTATCTTCTCTTGTTTTCCAGATACTCCCAATTATTTCTCCAAAAACTCTGTCATTAACATCCAAGATTTCCAAAAACAGTTTTCTTAGCAAAGATGACTGGGCTGCCATTTTGTTATCCAGAGCTCCTTATCCTTCTTCCTAAGCACTCTGAGTTTAAAAGGATCTCCACTCTTACTTTTGACACACTTTGATGATACAGTATACTACAAAATAAGTGTACGCTGGCTCAAAGGTTTGGTCACTTCCAGGTATGCTTTCTACAGGCTACAATTGTTGAACCATTCAACATGGAAATTGCTCACGTATCACTGTTAGTTAGCCATTTCAGAGGGTGAGATTCAGAGGGTCTAGCATGGGTTCCCCTTTCCTGGGAACTGCAGACACATGAGGTTGTTGAAAGTTCTGTGAGTGGGACATTGCAGTTCCAATAGAACTATAATCCCCAGGACAGAAGGAATGGGTCTATCATGTACAGTAAATATGCCCTTGAGCATGTAAATGGCACAAGTCCGTTAGTTATTTTCTGTATGTTCTCTCATGAATCACAATTGTGATGTTTCAGCACAGAATACACCAAGACAGGCAAGCAAGGAGACATGGACAATACATTCCAGTGTTCCTGTCTATGTTAACATGGGCTTTATATTCAAGCTGTCTTAATATCCAGAATATGTTTTTCCATAGATCACACAACTATAGTGTAATTTCAGTATGAGTTCACTGTATGCAAGAAGAAGCCCCTGAATATCTTGGATCTGGTCGAGAGTTGCTCCCTTGGGGAAAAATAATTCTTTCAAAGGAATATTCAGAAGACCTCAAACAGTTACATTTTCTGCTCCAAGCCATAGCCTTTGTTCATTGCGGAGATCTTAGTTTGTAGATATACATGGAATAGGAGCCTTTATGAAAGCACTATTGTGCATCTGCAGACCTATCATTAGTATTGTTAAAGTGTGTAAGTCAAAAGACCTTACCACCAGTTGGTGACTCTATAAACACGTGGAGAAGGAAGCTATACTTGAATTCCAACTGAAGCCCTATGAGAAATTTGCTTACCTGAAAACTTTGACACTAACGGATGTGCTGCCCTGTTCCGTTATTGGGGAGCTACTGCGGTGATTCATTTTGCTGGCTGACCTATCTACCGTTTCTCTACCTAGAAATACTGAAACAGGATTTCAAGAGACTTGTTAACTTTTACTCAGCTAAGCTTGTTGTAACCACTCCAGAGATCCTTTAGCACCCATCATTCTGAGGATCTTTTCTACCCTTTCAAAGCAGCACTTGCATTTTCCTGATGTATTCTTAATATGCATCACAAGTTGGCTAAAATAAGAGTAAAGGCTGGGGCAGAGAAGTGCTTCTTAGATACACACCTTCAAACATTGTCTGTGTGTCTTGCTGTGTTGGAAATACTACTGTAAAAGTAATCTCATCAGTGTAAAAATAAAAACTAGCTTCCAGTGATGTGTGTGCAAAAGTTGACACATCTTTGAACAGGACTAGAATTCAGAATAAAATTACAGGTGTTTAGAACCTTCAGTTAGACTGCGTTCCAATTCTACTCTAATGATCTGATTTCGATAAACTTTTATCAACCCATCTCTGCAGAGATGAAAATAACCACAAATGTAATGCTTTATGGGAACTCACAATTTTGAAGTTTTTGAAATGGCTGTGATGATACCAATACCGCTGCACAGCTGATCCCTGCCATGGAGGTTAATGTATCAGCTCTCAGTCCGTTTTGTACTTCAGTGGCCTATGCATAACCCATTAGTCTTGAAAAGCGATGGTACCTTTTTTTTTTTTTTTTCATGGAGGGAGGCTCTGACAGGCATGGTAGAATACCAGAAAAACCAATACGGCTTTTGCCTAGACCCAGAAGTACATGTTCAATGAAGTCATGAAGCATCACATTTTAGGACAGTTATATAATCTTACCCTTTCCATTTGTGTCCCTGAGTCTCCTGTCTGCATTTAACAGGACGACTCTGTGAGTGCGGTTTATACAGGGTGCGGTTTATATCATCTGTACTGAGCTTAAGCTAGATGCTTAAACAACCATGAGAAAAGTATATGGATTTCCAGATATTGTAAAAGTTTTGGCTACACTTTTTAGTGCAGAACCAATGTTTTTAACAGGTCTGCTCTGAACTTCCAGGTTTGGCCTTCAGAATTCTAGCTTGCCACAAACTACCTTCTCAAACATCAACTGCTCCAAACATAACCGAAATGTCTCCAAACATAGCTGAACTTGGTTTGCACAAGAGGAACTCTTGCCATTTTCTCATGGTGGTGCAGGTTTTTCCCCAGGTTTTGTCCCATTCACTTCATGAGTTCTGCTCCTTAGTCTAGCCATTGGCAGCTGAAAAAAAATCTCCTAAAATACAAAGGAGCTGAGGAGAGCTGTTTTCTTGATAGCTTGAACCCCTGGTTTCCTTTCTCCCTACTTCTGAGATAAGTGGTCCGACAATACGAAACTGGAATCAAATTCCTAGTCTCAGTCATAATCCTATCTCAGTACCTTGATCCTGAGCAGCCATTGCTCTCATGCATTAACTTCCACCTGTAAAAAGATGGCTTCTGGGTAACTTTCCAAATAGCCATAGAGCACCTTACGGAAGTACGCACCCTCCCTGCCACTTGATTTTTCTACCTTTTTTGTGTTGCACCCTGGAATAGAAATGGGTTTCATTGGCATGGTTACCACTTGATGTACACAAGATACTCAACACTGTGATGGTGCAAAATACGTTTATTGTGAAACAGAGGTCAAGTAAACAGAAACAGACCGGCACTGGTTTGTTGCAGACCTATTCAACCCCACACCAATGGTTCATGGAAGATCTTTGGTGAAAATTACCATTGTGAGTCTCTTTGGGCAAGTTTCTCTCAGCTGTGCACATCTGGATCCTGCAATGTTTGCCCATTCTGACTAGCAACCACTGGTCAACAGCAGCCTTCCCTTCTTGCCACGGATTCTCAGCTGGAAACTTTCACTCCTTGCCACAGCTTCTCAACTCATCTAAGACACTCAGCTTGTTTCTAAACCACTCCAGTTCTTCTGGCTGTTTAGGGTCATTGTGCTGCCTGAAGGGGAACCTCCTCCCCATCCCAGGTCCCCCACAGAATCAAACAAGTTCCCCCCCGCCCCCAGAATTGCAATATATTTGGATTCATACTTCTTGCCCGCAGTCCTGGCTGATTTCCCTGTCAACGAAACTCATCCCCACAACCTGATGTTCCCGCCCCCATACTTTAACGTGAGGATGGTGTTCTCAGGGCGACGAGCACTCCTAGCTTTGTGCCGCACACCACATTTTGCAGCAAGGCCCGGAAGTTCAATTTTGCTCTCGACAGACCAGAGAGGATTTCCCCCCATGTTTGCTGTGTCTCCCACACGCCCTTTTGCAAATTCAGCAATGGCTTTCCTTTCATCATTCTTCCGCCGAGTCTAGCTCTGTGGGTCCTCCCAGTCATAGGTGCCTCATGGGCATTTTCTTGCATCTCAGCACCTTCAGAGGTACCACTGGCCTCTTGCTCTGCTTCTCTGGCAAATGTCCTTCTTATCTAGTCCCTACGTTTTGGTGGGTGGTCTTCTCTAGGCAGAATCACTGTTGAGCCATATTCTTTAAGTTTTCCAATGGTGGGTTTAACTGTGCTCCAAAGAATGCTGATTGTTTGGGGTCTTTTCTAATAGCCTAACGTTGTTTGGGGGTTCTGGTTCTGAACAATTTCTGCCTGGAATTGTTTTGACAGTTCCTTCATCTTCTTGATGCCGTTTATTTAGATACGCTCCCCGACAAACTCTGTAGTCTCCGGGGTATGTTTGATCTGAGAACATGCGGCACTGGCGCTGCACATGGGTGGACTCCATTCAACTCATGCTTACAATGTGTGACTTCTGGAAGCAGCACATTCCACCAGAGCATATTTAGACATGTTGCAGCAAAAGGGGTAGATACTTATGCAACCAACAAGTGCCAGTTTGTTTTTGTTTACTTTTGTGTCGCAACGAAAAATACGTTGCACCTATTGTGTACATCAAGTGGTAACAATTCCTTCTGGGAGAGAAAATAACAATGAATCTTGTTGTTCCTTAAACTGTAACTAATTTACTTTGGGGAAAAAAACAGTCATGGACATTGTCCACTTCATCAGATACAAGAACTGTTATCCTCAGATTGGCAGATACACACACACACACACACACACACACGTAACTCTGCAAGAAGCAATTCTACCAAACTGTACAATGAATGTGGTGGCCACTTGCCAGCCAGCAAGGTCAATTCCAGTGTTGCCCCAAATGAGGAGATAAAAATTGTCTCAAGCCAATTAACCTGTCTTTGGGAAAGAAACAGATTTCCTGGATTCAGTCAAGAACTTCATTAAATTTGCAGCATTTTCACTTTTTTTTCTTATAACATGGCATGCCATATAATAACTAGGCAGCCACTACTGGAAGGAAGCAGAAGCCATTTTATTTTAACACAGCCAGCTCGTTTCCACACTTCCGCAGAAACATTTTAAATTACTCTAATACTAAAACAATGTTTTAGTTGTGTATAAGATCTACGTAGTCTGGCAGTGTATAATATATATGAATTATATAATATATTATATATTAACACCTTTGCACAACACAGTATGGTCAAAAAGGGATTTTTTTTATTTCTCAGGATAGATAGAATAATTTGTACACTTTTCAAAATGAAAACAGCATACATTTCTTCCTCAGCAGTAGCAATGGTTTGTATTTCACAGCACTGCTACAAGACATATACTGCCCCGTAGCCAAAACTCTCTCAGCAGCTCACAAAAAGTTAAATTCCAAAATAGGATAGAATAAAGCAGCCCCTGGAGATGGACAAGACAAAGAGGAGTCCCAGCCTGATGCAACGTGTTGTTTCGTCTGCTGCTTTATCACCGTTCTGACCTTGCATGCATGTTACAGATCAGGTCGGAAGCACCAGCCTAGCACAGACAAGGGTACAGCTCCATCCTATCGCAGGCATCCCGTTTGCTGCAGTGACGCTCAGCGGCCACAGCCTGGCGCCAAACCCGCCCAAGGGAGCATTAAGCCGACACCACAGCCCAGGCCAGTCTCGGCACGTACTCAGAGCCTGTGAGCCTTTACAACCATCACACCCTGGCTGCTGCAGCAGCAGTGACCTTGACCGCCAGTGGTGCTGCAGGGAAGGCTACCAGCAGCCCAGCCCTGCACTGCTTGGCATGCCTGGGCTTATGGAATGGTCTTAGGCACGCCTGGGGCATCGAGAAACATGGCTGTCCATAACCACTGACTATATCTGTGTTAGCAGCTGGGATCCAGATCTTCCATCAGAAAATAGGTTTTCTTCTCCCCATCACTCGAAAGCCCATAGTTTACTTCAACAAGCAGAGAGAAAGTCTATTCTATTTAAACTCTGGCGCAACTAGGATGCGTAGGGGACTCTGGAGCAACGTAAGAGTTAACTATCTGCCCAGAGCTGCAGTGCAGACCCACAGCTGTCTTTTCAGAAAGATTACGTAGTTCCACTTCTGTCACTTGGCAAGCCATTCAAGATTTTCAATGGGCTCGACGATTCAGGAGCACAGCAGTATTACCCAGTTCTGACGAGTCTTAAAAAAGACTCGTCATTTTTAGGGCCATACACGCACGACATGAACACAAGTGATATAACTGGGATTTATACTCTGTTTTGCTCATAGGCCCCTTGGCCAGAGAGAGGGTGGAATCCGTCTATATGGTGCAATGTGCTTGCAAAGCCTAATTCTTGCACTGTATCTGCAATGGCACAGACTAGTTCCCACTAGGGAGGGAGAAAAGGGCACATTAATTTCCTTCCCAACAATTTTCAGTTGGCTTTTCAATTCCTAAAATACCCAAGGAATCCTGGCCACCTTCAGCCACTGCTCTCTCGGCATGCCTGCCTGCACACACAGCATGCCATCGCTTCCTAATCCCCCTGATGACACAGTCACGTGAACAGGGTGCCCCCCCACCCCAACAGTTGGCTGCTGATCTAAAAGCAACTCCCTGGTTCACTAGGCAACAGGGGTCTTTGCCTCCCTGACGAAGCAAAAACGTTCCCAAGCATTAGAAGAATGAGCCCAGCCTAAGTGAAGCCGCCGTACATAAACACCCTTCTCTCACCTGAAACCGATACTGCAGGGCAGGGCGCCTTAACCGCTGCATCCTACCCTATTTTGATGGTGCAGTTTACCTGCAGGGAAATCTGTGCAGGATTTTTCACCCAGCCCTTTCCCTGAAAAGGGACGAGTAGTAGAAAGTAAGAGGCAGGCTGGGCTTATATCTGCTATAAGAGGAAACAAACCAAACATCTTTTCCCACTAAAACCCTGTAAGGAATGGCAGAGTGGATATGTAAGCGAAGGCAAAGGCGGGAGAGGCCCATCTTATGAAACGGGATTGTCCAGGATTGCCTGGAGTTGATTTTCTGACGCAGCTGCATTTCTAGAGACATCCACGCAGAGCACCACCACATGAATCTGCAGCATCATCTCCCACTCTCAGTGCCTTCTCTAAGCAGTAGCTTATCCTTCCTCCGATGGCTCACGAGGAGGAAAAGCTTCCTCGGTGCCCATAATCCTTACTGCTGCAAATACAGCAGAAGCAAATCTAACCAAGCTGAGCACCATCTCCCCTTTCCCAGTCTGATTCCCAAGCAGCCCGTGTGTTTTGTGTGCCATTGCATCAACCAAGCCTGGGCCCCCACAAACCGCATACTGCATCCCACCTCTTGCCTCCCAGGGGCTACGAACACGTCACAGCAGCATTCTCCGCCATCTGCGCTCTCTACATCCTTCTAGTGCCACATCCATTAAGCCAGACAGACATGACATTCCCCAGTGCAGTCCCCTTCCCTAACTCGGGTCCCTCCTTATACTATATTATACTGGATTGCAATTCCTATTTCTTCCCGCCAGGATCCTGCTAGAGAGATGATGGAAATAGTAATCCAATGTAACTGGATTGCTCCAGGTTGCAGAAGGCAGTCACCCCATAATGGCCATCCCCATCTAGGGGCCTGCACCCTAGCCTGCTTCTGGGCTCCTTTTTTCCCGTGGTACTGCAAAGGAAAGCACTGTGCTGGCAGGTAATCAACTTGCTGCCACTCTGTCAAATGCTCTCATGGCCCAAAACATGGCTTTTTCTCTACAGGTAACTCCCCCCCCCCCCCGCCACAGACTACCTGGGCTCACACCAATCCTACCCCCTTATGCAGGCATCTGTCTCAGAGCAGAGAACAGACTCTGGAGGTTTTTGGTCCTTTTTCCCAGTTTAGAAAGCTCAGCTGAAGCCAAGCCACCTTTTGGGATAACTCCATCCCTTATCCCCCCCCCCCCACACACACACCCATGTGTACACAGCATGACTCCTGTGTCAATGGAGCTGTTTGCCTCGTGCAGTTTTACTCGAAACTTTAGAGGAACGATGTGTGGTGCTCCACGGTGGCTCACCTACCAAGAAGGCACAGTTCAGCACCACGGACAGCTCCCAGCAGCATAGAATAGACGCTGCCCTGGGTAGGAAGCCCCACTGACACAGGAGTCAGCAGTCTCCTCCCCCCCCCCCCCTGGGGTTGGCCCCCACCCTCCCCCCCCCCCCCCGCCCTCCCTCCCCCCGCACCCTTCTAGCATCTTCTGCACAAGGCAGGCTCCCCCAAGCCGCCAGCTGGACAACCGACGCTGCCCTTCCCTCCAGGCCCGCCCTCCATCTCCCCCGCACCTGCCTCCCACCCCACCTGGAGCCGGACCCACTTTCCGCAGCCGCTCACCTGAGTGTCTACCCAAGCGAGAGGGAGGATGGCGTCGAACAAGCGGAGCAACGGCCGGGCTGCCGCTTATATACCCTCCGCTCCGCTGCCTAGCAACGGCTCGCCCCGCCCTTCCCTTTCTTTCCTGCCGCCCTCAGCCGCGAACGGACACGCCCCCGCCTCTCCCCGAGAACGCCCAGGGAGCCACAGCGCGCGTGCGCGGGAGGAACAGCCCGGCGGACGTCGCCTCTCCCCGCGGAGCCAGCCGCGCGTGAGCGCAGGACGAAGTGGTACCCGGAGGCGTTCGCAACGGCCGCGAAGCGCGCGCCCGCGAGCCCGCATGCGCACTTCTGCGCCTTGAGCAGCTTGCTGTGCGGGTGGCTGTGGCCGCGGCCAAGGGGTGGATGTGGTGGCGGGAGGATGATGCGCAGTGGCTTCTGGGCCCTGTGGTTTTCTCTATCCTCCTTGCAGGCTGGAGCTCTCGGATTATTTATTTATTTATTGCATTTGTATACCGTCCTATAGCCGACGGTTCCGAGCAATTTAAGAACGGCACATTTCCCAGTTTGGAAGTCATATTTGTAGCTCTTATTTCCAGAAAGATGAATCAATTTTAAAAAGCTCACACAACCTTGTCATAATAGATACTAGAATTAATAATGAATATAACAAAGCATTGAATTAGCTTGTCTGCTTCTCTCCTTCCTATCCTTTATTTTACTTTTGTACTATTGCAAGCCAACCTGTGTCATGTTTTCATTCTTCTGCAGTGAAATGTTTTCATTTTTCAGGTGCTTTATAAATGTCGAGAACAGTTATAATCTGTGTTCCTGCTGGAATAATTGTTGCCAATGCAAATAGTCAGTGCAAATTGTCTGGATGTTCTAAGCTGCTTAAAGAACGTATTTTAATTGACAGTCACATACATACATACATACATACATACTGTTTAGAACATGTGGAATATAATTGAACTTAAATTCCAAACTGTAATGCAATTAAGAATCCAAGGAGAGAATATCTTCTTTTTAATTTGCACAAAATTGGTCTTTTTGTTTTGCCATTGGATAGGCTTTGTTTTGGCTTGCAAAGACAGTTTTTTAGGCTGTATATTTATGTGTGCATTTGATCATTCCTTCATGCCTATAAATACACATCCACAATTGCAGAATAAAACTCTGCATCCATTGAAGCAAGAAAATAAAATAGGGCAACCAGAATAATAGCCTAACCAAATACATGTAAAATAGAGTCATGATTAAAGGCGGGCAAATACATGCAGGAATTCCAAGTTTCTCTAAGTGGAAAATGAGGGGCAGATCGAGAGAGACGATGACGGAGATGGAAACAGGTTGCGTGCTGCTGCTGCTGGCTGTTGCTTTCCTCCATCCCTCAGCCAGAAAGGGAGGGGGAAGCCACAGCGCAAGCTGGCTTCCGTGCTGACGTCGCAATGAGCCAGCACAATTGAGCTGTTAATAATGCAGGAGACAGGAGAAATAGGGTGGGAGGGAAGCAGCTGCTCTCACCCATGACTTTGAAAAGGCCTGTCCCAAGGAGAAGCCTGCTCCCACAGCCAGGACCAGCACCAAAGGTAGGTATGGTTGGGCACCTCCCAAGAACCCCCACTCCAGCAGGGTCCCACTGAGAAGAACACAGCCCACCCTTGCCGTCTGCTCCAGCCCAGTGGCCATGGGGAAAGCTCACACACCTGCTCCCTGGCTCTCCGCCTGCCTAGCAAGCAGTAGCACGGAAAAGAGAGATGAGCAGCAAGAGCAGCTTGTACTGAAGAAAGGGGTCCACTGAAGCTGCCTTGCCCAAGTGTCCCCCAAAACTCAGAGCTACCCCATTTCCAGCGCAGGCATTCACTTTACAATGACTACTAGCCACATCTTTCTGCACTCTTGTAAAAAGCCCCAGGGAATTTCTGGTAATGTGAACTGACGAGTCGAGAAGTTGCACCTTGGACGAAGAATCAACTAGATGCTTTCCCCACCAATTAGCCATTCAAATGCTTTGAACTACAATTCCCATTAATCCCAGCCAGCAAGGTCAGGGATGACAGAAGCTATAGTCTAGAACAGGTCGGCAACCTGTGGCTCTGGAGCTGCACGTGGCTCTTGAACCCCTCTGCCGCGGCTCCGTCGCTCAAAACAAGCTCAAAGCTCCACTCAGTAACGCACCGCTAGTTAGTTAAGTAAATCAGCTAGTTAAGTAAATCGCTACATTCCGCTGCTAAACAAGCTTCCTGCACGCTCTCATGTTACACGAAACTGGCTGAAAGAATTCTCTTTGTCCCAACTTAATCTCCTTCCTCTGAATGTTAAAAGCTGCGCTTGGGACCTGTCACAATGCACAGCACTTGACTGTTTATCTGCTAATCAGTCACTAAACATACCTTTATCTCCAGCACAGCTCCCCAACCCCCACCCGTAGGCCAACCATGGATAAACTGAAGCAAAGTTTCAGAAGAAAACCCAAAAGTTTAATGGTACGTGGGTAGATTCATTTGCTTTTACTGCTGACGAACTTATGGGGTTTGCTGTTTAATGCATGCAGCCCTTTAGCACTGACTTTGACTCTTCAGGAAGCTGTTCTCCTATTCAAAATATTTGAAAGGAGTCCTACTAGTTTATAATAAGATTAAAAATAAGAGTTCTTAGTGACTGAACAAGAGCTGCTGCTAAATCATAATGAAGATATACATAGCATTAAGGTAAAAAACTATATAAGCAGTGTTATCTTCATTTTAGATGTCAAAAGGGTTTTGCGGCTCCTGGTGTTTTCTTTTGTGTGGGAAACAGGTCCAAATGGCTCTTTGAGTGTTAAAGGTTGCCGACCCCTGGCCTAGAACATCTAGATGTTCCTTTCCCAACATGGTGACCTTCAGAGGCATTTGGACTGCAATGCCCAGAATTCCCATCCTGCATATCCATTGACTGGAAATTTTGGGTGTTGTAGTCCAAACGCGTCTGCAAGGCACAAGGTTGGGGAAGGCTGATCTAGATGGCCTCATGGGTAGTTGCCAATGTTAGTCTACATAGAGTAGACCCATTGAAAGGAATGGGGATGAAGTTACAACTTCTTCCATGCATTTCAATGGGTCTCCTCTATATAGGACTAATATTAGATACCATGTTAGGGAGGGCTGTTGGGAAACAAAGAGAAACTCAGTTTCTACCATCAAAATGAAGCAAGTCCTTTTCCTCACAAACACACATTCTTGCTAATAAATACTATTCCATTTTGAGATAGTACACATGTTTCAAATATGTGGGAGCAAGTCCCCCCTCCGTTTGCTTGCCTTTCATTATTGGGACAAAGGATTATATTCTTTTTCTCCTCTGTGACCCCAACCACACATACAGGTAGTCCCTGAGATACAACAACCCATACTGCAAACAAATTCCCATACAGCCTTTTAATTTTTTAAAGATTACTGCAGAAAATCCTGATCACCATAGAGAAGAAGTGAAAAGGGAGAGAGGGAGGGCCTCTGAAGCATCACCATAGAGAGAAAGTACGAGGGGAGAGAGGGTCTCCAAAGCACACCTCCCTGCCTCACCCATCCAGAGAGGGAAATTTCTTCGGCATTTCTTTGTTCCAAAGAAGTGGCACTAATGAGTTGGGTCAGGGGCTATTCAGTTTTTTCACTTCCTTGGAGGTCCAGCACCCTAAACCCCCACAAATGTGGGGGGCCAATTATAAGTGATCTGGCTTCTGTACAAATCTGACTTAAAGATGAATTTCCATTTTCTCAGGAACAGAACTCATCTGTAACCCAGGGACTGCCCTATACACAATTCTGTGCTGGACATTCAAGGGAAACATGAACACTCTGCAAAGAAGAGCAATTTTAACCTGGAATAATATGCAGCATCAGAAGCAAGAGTTCCAAGGAAAGGAACAGGCCAAAACTGTTTTGAACAGACTTCTTGTCATTAAACAGAATGACAAGTCTGTCCAGATTGGCTGAGCCAAAAGTTCCAGTGTGTTCTTGTTCTCCCTCAATTCTGATGATGAAGAGAAGGAACAGGAAAATAGGAAGCCACCTTATACTGAATTAGGGACTATCGATCCATCTGGCTCAGGATTGCCCACAACAGGGCAAACTCTGGTGCTCCTGATGTTGGACAAGTAGAGGAAGACATGGTAGAGGCACAAAGAATTAGGCATGAAGGGATGGAGAAAGCAGATAAAAATACTAGAACGTGGGGTTTCTCCAATGAATTTGAGTGATGAGAGATTCAGGACAAAAGCACGCATTTCACACAGTGGCATTAAAAATGATGAAATTTGTTATGAGGTGTGGCAATGGTCAAGCATTTCGACCAAGACAAATTCATGGAGGATGACATGACCAGTGGCTCCTGATTATGCTGGCAATATAGTACCTCCAACATCATCTAGAAGAACTTGTGGCCATCTGGACTGCCCACCATTCCTGTAGCAGTTGCTAGAGAACATGAATAGGAAGGTGGTGCTGTTCTCACATCCTGCTTATAGGCTTCTCATAAGCATCCACTTGGCCACTATGAAACCAAAAAGTTGGACTAGTTGGGTTGTTGATCTTCTCCAGCATGGGTCTTGGCATGCTCTGTTTACATTTCTGTGCTGCCCGTCAGCCAAACTATCTGGGCCATTCACAAGGCAAACATAAAACAATAAAATAGAACACAGTAGAAGACAAGTTTGGAGCAGAATAGAACTCATCGTGCTTGGTAGAACAGAGATTGGCAACCCAATATCCTCCATCTAGCAAGAGTCAAGACAGCACACCAAGATGCTCCCTGTTTTAAAATACATTTTCCCTCACCAAGTAAATGAATCAAAAAGCAGGCAGTGGGGTCAGAATCAATGAGTGTCAATAATGCAGCTGCCAGCGTGGATCCATATGACAAAGCGACTGTCTCCTCTAGAGGTGGTGTCAGCCAGATGCCCCATCCTGCTCTGACTCAGTCGTTTCAAGAGCGCTGTCTTGAGATGGTCCCTGCAACACCCGTCGCCCAGCCCAATCCTTTCCACAGATGCCCCGGCTGAGCTGGAGGACAGGCGAGTTCAGCTGGAGACTAGAAGCACTTCAGCTCTGCAGACTTTTGCTGCAGATTGGTCAGGCGGCCTGGGGCAGTGGTGAAGCGAGACTAAAAATAGCCCATCAGGATATCCAGCGGCGCGTGCAAGGGAGGCAGACAGCCATGGCGAAGGAAGGAATTACAAAAGAGAGAAATTGGTGGAGGTGGAACATGATCAGATGGTGCGGGTGGATGCAAGATTCTTTGCGTGAACTGGGCTATTAGGATAAAACAAATCTAAACAGATTCACTGAAAGTTGCTACCAGTGTTTATGTTAATATGCCAAGAAACTCACGTTTTGCAAAAGTACAACTAAATGCGGTGTTCAGAAACCATTTTTCAAGTCTCTTGAATTAAGCTTGTTATTCATGACCAGCCTGCTCAGCTATATACATTTTGTTACTCAAGTGGCTGTAAATTTTCTTAGGTAGATTTTCCAGAAAGAATAATTTATTTGTTTTATTTATTTATTAGAACATTTCTATGCCGCCCTTTGCCAAAGCCTCGGGGAGCTATAATGGAGCTATAATAATGGAAAGCAAATAATGGAAAGCAAAGCAAAGCTTTTTGCCATCATCACATTCCACCAGGGCTTTCACAAAATATTTTGCTGCCTAGGGCAAAAGATTGTGCCCACAGCCTCCCCACTTCCATGTGAAAAAGCAGACTGGATGACAGTCAGATTGTTTCTTCAGCACTGGCACAGGATGGTGTCCTTGAATGCACCTGAAAGTAGAAGGCCAGCTTAGGCAGTGGAAGGCAAGCCAGCTGGTGCAGGGCCCTCTGGTTTGGCATGTTCCTGCCAGCTCCCAGAAAGCGCTGCCTAACGGTAGGGCTGGCCCTGCATTCCACTCTTGTAGTTGGCCTTCATTCTTAATAAATATATTGCTACATGCTGAGAGCCTTCATGGGAGAAGCTGTGATAAAGCTCTTGGCAGTAATTAGATAAGCTGCCCTGATGTCTCAGAAGAGCAGATGTTTCTTTGGTGAATGTTGACTAAGCTGGTTGGAGCTTACAAAAAACAAGATGGCTGCAAGGGTCTAGGGAAGGAGAACTAGAAGAAACAGGAGCCTGGGACAGAAGCAGGCCAGCACCTGAAATGCAGCAGACAAGGGAAGCTATGAGGCTACAAGAGAGAGTAATACAGAGGAACGATCGAGAGCAAGAGGAAAAGACAGGAAGGAAAAGGCACTGGACAGAGAGCAGAATTGGCACATGACCTGAAGCTGCAGGGGACAAAAACAGACATCCATATGACGATTTCCAATAACACCCATGCGGCAGGTCCCCAGCTGCCTGCCTAGACAGCTGGAAAGAAGGAACATCATTCAAGCAGATCTAGACGGAGATTAGATGTTATGCAATGTCTCCACAGCTGATTCTTTAGAAAGTCTCCAGCAGACAAGCTTGCACTGGTATCTTCAAGGCCTCGCCGCAGCCCATCTCCTCACTGACCTGGATTTTAGTGACTCAGCATTTTAAAAAATGCATTTTAAATAATTCAGCATGGCACATAAGACTCAGAGGAGGGCTGTGGGGAGTGTGCTTGGGACACATGATTTGTTCCAAAAGTCAAACTAAAATAGAAAGGCAGCACTGGGATTCAGAGTAGCAGGGTCGTGCACTTCTCTAGTTATTTTATTTTCACTAGTGCCTACAGCAACTTGAACAAGTATAGCCAATGCAGTTCAGCTTGTCCATCAGTGGCACATGGGCATTGGCCTGATTGGCGGGTGCAGCGGAGGGTGGGGAGTGACACAGCTCCTACATTCCTCCCTGGCCATTGATAAGGGCAACCACCAAGAATTTTAACTCCGCCACTGCTTAGAGGAAACTCAATATTACTTTCAGTGGCTAACGATCAACACTCATCTTTTCATTCCATCAACACGTTTACAAAACCAATGTTTGCAGTAAGTTCTCTGAAACAAAGCCAAATAACTTACTTTCCCACTTGAAGTGCCATTGCGATGCCAGCAGCTGCACCTTCCCAAAACCCACATCTGCGCAAGGTATTAAAGTACAAAGGCTTGAACTTTCCAGCACCATGTCAGCTTAGCTTTAACACAGTGGAAATAGGGCAGAACATGTGCCCTGCAGGCTTGTCAAATCTGAAAGACTGGAAGAGAGCTGCACCCTCGGAAGCAGCATGCCAAGACAAAACCCGATTCTAAGGATGAGCCTGGCTGCTCATTCTCTAGCAAGGATCAGCGGCAACGTACAGGCCTTGGTGCCCTCACCAAAGGCCAACCCAAGCCAAAGCTGTGGGGTTTTTAGAGAACAGGCGTCAGCACAGGTCCTACTCCAGCCTTTTGTTCCCTGTAGTTTGTCTGACTACATTTGTATCCTCCGCTTGGCCAAGTCCCCACTGAGATGCACAAGCAAAACTTCCATTTAACCTGTTTTATATGCGAGTCTCGCCACAGGGCTGAATCTTGATCTTGCAGCCTAAACCGACTGCTTCATTGCTGAACTGAAATCGCATACTTGTGAAAACCCGTTATTTGCCCAGCTTTCAAAGGTGAAAGTGAAGACCGACCATACAATGCGTGCATCCTAGTACAATGCCGTGAGTGCAGCTATTCAAAGGAAGCCCAGTGGAATCCAGTTAGATTTACAGGCAGGTTAAGTGTGCATGACCAGCTTCCCCTCCCCCGCTGCCTCCTTGGTGTGCTGAATCAGCCCCCCCCCCCATCATCCTAGCTGGCAGCAG
Source organism: Varanus komodoensis (assembly GCF_004798865.1). Lineage (NCBI taxonomy): Eukaryota > Metazoa > Chordata > Lepidosauria > Squamata > Varanidae > Varanus > Varanus komodoensis. Next base: position 259,369 of record NW_025335356.1, read on the forward strand.
AGGGGGATGTTCTCCAGCTCAAGCTGAAGGGAGCCACGATGGGGAAGGCTGACACGGAGCATCGCGGTCTCACGCAGCAGCATCTCATGATGGGTGCAAACCAAAGCCCCCTGAATCTTCCCCGTAACTATGTGCAGAGTCTATCAAGCATGACTGATGTATATACATATATATAGCATCAGCGATCTTCACTGTCATAAAGACAAACAGATTGAAATACACATGACCGCCTGCCAAATATTACACACAGCAAAAATTCAGCCCCAGTTCACACTGGCCCTGCAACCACTCCCAAAACTTGAGTTGTGTTAAATTCTACCTGTGCCCCCAAAGAGCACGTTATAAGCCATGTGTGTATTCACAGACATATGCACCATGTATCTGAGGGCTGTACGTATCTGTGGATTAGGCTGCTGACGATGCACATACTAGCATTTTACATTCTTACTTCTCGGTCAAAGCATCTTCTCCGTGGCCTGTGCCCTTCATTGCCTGTAGCCACAGAAGCATTTCTCACATGCCCTGGCAGGCCCTGCTCAGGAAGCATAATCTGTGAAAGTACAAAACCCAAACAGTCCCCCTTGTGGCCAGTGTGTAAAGTACACTTTAGCCTTTCATACCACCATCCCATGGTAGAGGATGAGGTGGCTGGATGGAGCCATGGAAGCAGTTGGTGTGAGCTTGAGTGGACTCCGGGGGATGGTGGAGGACAGGAAGGCCTGGAGGAGTGTTGTCCACGGGGTCGCGATGGGTCGGACACGACTTCGCGACTAGCAACAACAACCACCACCATCCCAGCAAGGACCCACTGCATGACCATCACCCAAATAAACCCAGGTGCTGTGCGTGATTTGCCCCCTCCTGGGCAGTTTCGCCATCACTGTAGTCCATTTATTTCCCACGTGTAACAACCACACCATGGCCAAACCACATGGCAAGCATGTGTACAAGCAAGCTAGCCCCTGCTAAGGTTGGGTTTTTTATCAAAAGCAGTTGTAGAAGGCTCTGGCCAGAAGGAAGGGCATAGAGAGGGCCCAGCTTTTCCTCCTTGAGCAGTGGCTTTTCAGCTGCTGGCAACATACATCTTTTCCCCATACTGGAAAAGCAGCTGAAGGGTGGAAGGTATTGAGTAGATGAAAGGGCACGAGAAAATCTGAAGTAACCGCTCCCTTCCCCATCCTTTTTCCTACACAGTCAAGGTTTCTTCCATGGATACCTTTCATTTTCTCATATATGCACATACAGAAACACTTACAGAGAGGTGGGGATTGCTACATGCATGCTCGTCATGCCCACAGTGCAATCCAATGAATGTGCATCAGATCCAGTGGAATCCCATCCCACTTTCAATTGCATAGGAAGCCTCTGAAGCTGCAGGCTTCTGAGATCCCCAAGCCCTGCAGGGCTGAAGCCAGCAAGGAACAAGGAGTGGGGGAGGTGATTTTGATTTTGCCCTTCTAGGAAGGGAGCTCTGAAGGGGAGGGCAGGAAGGTCAGGATAAATCATGTGTCATTTCCGGTCGTCTCCCTCCCCAGCCCCACCTACCAGAAATCCCCCTTTCGCCCCTCTTTAAGGCTATTCCTGCCTCTGAGAAGCAGCCGGCTTGGCTCTCTCCAAGAGCAAAGAGGGGGATCAGCTCTCGTTCCCCTTCCAAGGTCTCCAGGCTCTGCAGGGAGAGTCCAAGCTGCCCCATGGTCCACGGGACAATGACCAAAAGACCGCCCTCAAGATTTTTTTGTCCATCTTGCAAAGTATCCATTCCAACATGTACTCCAGCCCCAAATGAGTTTAAATATCATGCTCCCCTACCAAAAGGGCTGCTTATGAGCTGGAAGAAGATCTTCAAATGAAAAAAAGAAGAAATAACACCTCAGCCATTTACAACACTGCAGTTCAGAGTTCTTCAGTGGGAAACACAGCAAGGAAATCAATTGCAAACGGACACTTTTAGTACGTCATGAGCAACTTCTGGCAAAAGTTTTGAAAATATACTTAAAATTGCTTTGCAGGATGGAGACTTGCTGCCTCAAGATTCAGGATAGAAAATGGAAACATTTCTTCACAAAGCACATAGTTAAACTACAGAATTTGCTACAACAAGATCTCATGATGGCCATCAATCTGGATGGCTTTAAAAGGAGATGAGAAATTCATGGAAGGCTATCGATGGCTATGAGTTGAGATGGCCATTGGCTACCTCCAGGATTTATTTAGCAATACTTATATACCACTTAATGTAATAAACATTTCTATGTGGTTTGAAGAGGCAACATGCTTATATGCACCAGAATACAAGGGGAAGGGAGCCTCTGGCTTCCCACAAGCAGCTACTTAGCCATTGTATGAACAAACTTCTGAAGAGATGGACCTATGGTAGAATCCAGTATAGCTCTTTTTCTTACCTTTTTAAAAACTGGTGCAGTGCAGGATACAGGATATGCCTCTAACATGGGAGGCCAAGAAAAAGACAACCAACTGGAATGAAATTATGCACCGTAGTTTGGGACAAGAGTTAGTAATCACCAGTTTTCAGCCCTGCAAATTCGAATGAAGTTATAATACTGGGACATAAACCTATTCCATATCACAGTGACAAACCTTTCAGTTCTGCTATCTATTCAGACTTAACTATTTCTGCAGAAACTTCAACATGTATACAATGTTTATAGCTGTACCTTCACCTGATAAAATTCTGTTAAAAAGGCTCTTCTAAAAAGTAACCCTGTAAAATATGCTTCAAACATCTGAAATCAACATTAAGTCTTCTGTCCTTTATCAGTTGACGCCTGCCTATCAGAAAATGACAGGAGATCCATCAGCTAGGGACTCAATGGTACCTCAAGGAGGTATCAAAGGGGGGCGGGGAGCAGTGGGGATGTTGGGAAACCAAGAAAGCCGTGGCCTTGGGAGACAGCGATCGTGGGAGTGGACATGTGGCAGGGGTTGTGAAATGAAGGGACGAGTGGCATGCACCTCCATACAGCAAAGTTACTAAGTGAGGACATCTTCTGTCCACTGCCTTCTAGTATTACACTTTAGCAAAGATTTCCATTCTACGCATTTTATTTTAATTTCTATGCAATTGTAATCTAAAAAAATGTATACAAATTAGAAAATCTGTCTGCTCATTATTTCAGAGTAGTTATAGCACCAGCAGCTAAAAACAAACACCCTTCCTCCCCCAGAAAAAAAATCATACATACAAAAGGCCGCATGACATAAGTAACAAATGTGTTTCAATTGCTTTAAAATTAAATGGAAAATACAGCCAAGTGGTTCTCTTTGGAATAATCTTAAACATTATAAAATAATAAAAAACAGGTGAATTCCCATCTGGCATTTAGTTGAATAAGGCCATTTCTTTCCAGTCATAGAGGAACAAATTTTGAGTCTCTGCTTATGAAACTACATTTAAAAATAGAAATCTAGACTTGAAGTTTGAAAAGGGTACCAAAAAGGATGGTAAGTGTTCTCCTGCAGTGCAAACTTGGTACCCAAACCCAGGAATCTCAACCTACAGCCAATGAGGTTAAAAGAAGGCACAGAGGCACAGTTCCCCAAGTGTTATTCCGTTGTCCTGTCCCGTCGACAGCTGGATACATGAGAGCTCCGCCTTCAGAGCCCTGCTGAATAAAATGGACACCAACAAACCGAGCTGGAACCATCCCAGGCTCAGGTCCTCCTCTCATCCGCCCAAGGAAGAGGTGTAGAAATGGAAACCGTTAAACCACCAAACTTTCTCTACTGACAGCATGATTCTGTAGGGGAAACAGAAATGTGAGACATTATTTCTCTCCTCGGCTTTGGAACAATGCAAGCCAGCTAACACCAGAAGGTAGAGTGCAAATGGCATGAACTGAAGGTGCACAGAGTCATCTCACTAAGATGCAGATCTGCGTAGAAACCTGAAGCACCATTACACAGCTTCCAGTATCCCTTAATTTAGAGAGAGAAACTGGTGGGTCATAAAGGGGAAGGAATTTGAGTATCCTGCAGCTGCTACCAGGAATACTTTGCTCCGATGAGCAGGTCTGCACATCCCATCAACCTGGCAATAAGCCATGATTGGGTTGGTTGTTGCAAGAACAAATGACAGTGCATCTGACGGACAATCAAGCTAACTGTGAGTCGTCAGTCCCCTCCATTCCCTTCAAACTACCAGCCAGCAGCCATTTGGAGTATAGGGGACCTCAGCACCAAGGGGGAATAAATCCCTCCACCATTGTGTGAGCAAAGAACACTTGCATCTTTGCCATTGCCTTTCAACAGCTGTAAAGATAAAGAAAATGGCAAAGGATAACTGACCTTAAGAATCACACAATTCTGGCTATTTTTTAATGAACTAATACTACCTGCACATATTTGGGGCACCATTTTTTAAGGGTGGTGAATCACTGACAGCTCTTCCAATAGCCTTCATGCGCACGTTAAAGGGACGGTCAAAATGGAGGTCCCAAAAACCAGTTCCAAGGTGAAAATGTGGGGAGCCAACCTGGCTCCTGAGCACAGCATTGGAGGCATGGCTGACACTGACTACGACTAAAGCAACCTCAGCAAGGGGGCAGGGTTGTGGCTGTTGCTAAGTGAATTGCTCCTTGTTTCCACTCACTCAACCAGCAGTGAAGAAAGTTGTCCAGGTTCGGATGACATGCCAACCCACCATGGGTGAAACCAACCAACCCAAGGCAGAGCATGGGCTCTCAGGGTGTCTTGCTGAGGGCAAAAGAGGCCACCTGGGGAAGAGTGGTCTTAGCTCGAATGGCATGACCACTAACTATGGTTCATCACCCACCGTGCATTATTCTGCCATCCAACGAGATCAACAACTCCCCAGTTTGTGCATCCTACAGAAATCGCTTTATTAACACCTTAATAAGTCAACATGGTTCACTCTTACCTTCACAAAGTAAGGTGATCCACCAACCTGACCCCATTAGTTGCCCTCGCTGGTTCTCCAATTTGGGACAAACCTCACGTAAACTCCCTCACTAACTCCCCCTTTCAATATGACTTTGTTCAGAGGAAGGAAAAGGAGGCAGGAAGGGCTGCAATCTCTCCTCCGTTTCCCTCGTCATGAGAACTCACGAAATTGTTATAGCTCCAGCAGCCCCTTGAAGACCCCATTTCATGCAACTACAAGGCTGTACGATCATGTTCAACGGCCTCCCTGCCCCATATTGCCTGTTCTTACCTTCCGGAGCTTGCGGTCGTTCTTGCCATGGGAAGAGACGGACTCCGTCTCTGTGTACGGAGGTGGTGGCGGTGGTGGGAAGCCATTGCTGTCGTCATCTCGATGCTTCCGGTTGCCAGACCTTCCACTGGAGGCGCTTGCTTGGTCCAGATCCTCACGGTTGCCGGCCCGCCGCTTCTTGTGCAGGGCTTCCTCCAAGAACCGGTCATCGTAGTGAGACCTCTCCACGTCCCGCAGATCATCCCTGCTCCGGCTGCGCCGCCCACCATAGCGCTCATAGTCATTGCGGGAGTCTGGGGAATAGTCGCGGTGGTGCCACTCCTCATCCGAGCCACGGCGGCCCCGACTTCTGGGCCGGGCAGGGTAGGAGTCCCTGTCCCAATCATCCAGAGCATCCATGGAGCGGGATCGTGGGCGTCGGGCGTAGCTGCGTGGGGGCGAGTCCTCGTGGCGCTCCCGCCGCGCAGGGGGCAGCAGGCGCCTGTTCTCGCTGCCCCGGAGGCTCTCCTCCTCCACATCGCTGATGGGAGACATGGCCTGGCCACGCAGCCGCCCTAAGCCTTGCCGCAGCTCGTAGCGCCGATCCTCTTCGTGCAGAGAGCTCAGTTCACTCATCACGGAGGCTGAAGAACAGAACCAAGAGAGGGTCACAACCGCTCCTAGAGGGCACTGTGCTGAAGAAAAGAGCCCGCGGGATCACCTAGGCATGCTCTCCTCACAAGCAACTTTCCCCACGGGAAACCCACGATGCCTCAGAACATGGAGACGCAAAGTACCTTTCTCAAGCCTTCCATTCGGCTGGCCCGGGCGAGTGGGGTCAAAGTTGGCCAGCTCTTTCTCCATGTAGTACAGCACCCGCATGGAGTCGTCCTGCTGGTTGGCTTGGATGCGGTACCCACTGCGAACAGCTGGGGAGCAGACGGCAGGGCAGGCTTTAGGACACTGGGCCCACCTTTCCTTTCATGGGAGCCATGCCCCTTCCGTGGCAGCGGAGCTTACCCCACCCCATCCCACCCTGCTCACAACTGCAGCTGAAGTCAGGAGGAGATGCCGGCAGCAGCGATCCCACCTGCTCACCATCCCTGCCCAGACTTTCTGTCCGCCCCTGCCAAGCAGGGCTACATTTCTGCAACCCACCCAGCTTGCTGCAGCAGGCGGGTCATGAAGCAGGCACAGAGCGAAATCATCTTATCTCTTGCTTCAGCAGTGGCCTTAGAAAGGTAAAGGGGAAAGCTCCAGGTTGCAGCAGGAATGCCCCACGGACAAATCTACATGCGTCTGCGCCTTGCCTGTTAAGGGATAAGGCCTTCCTACTGTAACCTGTAAAGTCGCTCCTCAACTGAACTGGGAGTTTCTTGCAAAGAAGCGTTAGTTATTCATCTCTCATTCTCTTCGCTGCTTTAATGCATTCGAACGCTAGCATAGCATCCAAACTTCTGGGACACTGGGATCTCACGCCATGCAGGGACAGGAGTCTTGTAGATCCACATTTGACTTATGCTGCTCAAGCTCTCCCCCAGGTTGTTTGTCTGCTGCCCTTTTTAATGTTCTTTTGCCACCTACATGCAGACAAATTTGTTCTGGCAAGTATTTTGAATAAATCTGTCAGGTTAATTTTATGTGGCATTTCATCTGTCTTTCTTGGGCTAGCTTTTATGGATGCTCTGCTTCTAGTTTTGTTACCCCCCCCCCTTTGGTGTTCATATTGTTGCTAGTTTTACAACAAGGGCACAGAACCTCATGCCTGGGGTCCCAGCCTTTCTGCATTTCCCCCCTTTCTTCAAGTTTGAAATAAAAAGGTGTAATGATTGGCAGGAAGCTACATTCAGCTGGTTTGAAAAAGGCTCATCCCCTTCTTTCATCTAGTTAGCTGCTTTGGGTGTCACTGAACGGAAAAGTATAAAAATGGTATTAAACACATCCCTAACAGAGGATGCAAACTGACAGCAGTAAATACGCGCTGTCTGGAGGAGCTATTTGCAATTTCAGGCAGTGCTGCCTGGAGGAACTAAATGCACTTCTAACATTTCAATAGTACAGGACGTTGCCTACCCACTAAGGTCTGCTAACAGTGGCCACAGCTTTGATATGAGGGACCAGATTCTCCACAGCTGGGAGAAATGGGGGCCCGGCCCTCCAGCGCCACTGCTGGCCCCGCTTAGCTCAGAGGAGGAAGGACCAAGCTCTCCAGGTTCAGAGCCATCCTCTCCAGCAGTAAAGGAGAAGGCATCCCAGGCAGAGAGCAGTGGGACACCCTCATATACTCTGCAGGGCAGGCCATGTCTGCACATCAAAGAACAAAGCCCTCGCAGGCATCCTCATGCCGACATCATGACTAAGCAATTCTAGTCCTGTCCAGTAGGGGGAAGCACTAACCTTCAACATGGTCTTTTCCCACCTCTCCGTCGCCTGCTAATACAAGTGACTGGATCACCCCAAACCAGCCATGTAAATGGTTAACATGCAAGGTCCAGGAGCCAGTTATCAGCAGCTTCCCCACAACCAGGTATGCTCAACTACCCATGCACAGGGTGGCTCACCCCATCTGTTCACACATTCGGGACGGCATACAAGTGTTGCTTACCGGCACTCTCGGAATCCCTCAGGAGAGGCACCTGGGAACTGTTTCCGCCAACTGGAATGCAACCAAGGAGAGAGGGGGATCTGTTAGAGGAATGGCAGGTAGGCAAGCCTAGGAGGGATACCCAAGCCTACCTTGGATCCTGCAAGCTTTCCTCAGCCTGTTCAGGGTGTGGCTGCAGCTCCAGGCCCCACAGGTCTACATTATAAAGTGAACGCCATTTACCACAAAGCCTACAAGCTACCACAGGAGCTTGCAGAACATCTGCTCCTGCTCCATAAGCAAATCCAGAGGTACAGTCTGCCCAGCAGATGACTATCCAGCCTCTTCCAGAAGGCCTCTGGTGAGGGAAAGCCCCCACTCACAAGGAGGCTGGTTTTGTCGGCTAACTGGTACCAAGGTCAAATGGGCTTATTCCTGTGTTGATCCAGCCAGCGGCTGCCCATAACACTGGGGAGTCTCCGAAGAGGGCAGCCAGCAATATCGTCACACAGATCAGGGGAGGAGCCCAAATGAGAATTCAAAGGCATCATCAGGCCCCCAGCTAGCCCCAGTCCTTTTAGAGCTGTCAGTTCAAACCAGCTCGGAACCAGCGCTGGGCCAGCGTGAACAAGGCTAAGGGAAGCCACCCACCTGAGCTGGCCCCGTCGTAATCCGCTCCATAGCCGTTGTACATGGGAGCGATGGAGCCCATTGGGACAACGGTGCCTGGGGGCGCTGGTCGCAACGGGTTGCTGGATGTGTAGAGGCTGGGGGCATAAACGCTGGGAGCTCCAGCAGTCGCTGCTTTCCCTGCAAGGTAGACTGGAGGGAGACAGAGTTGTGTAGGAATCAGAAGTGATTTAAGAAAGGAGAAAGGAACAGAGTTTTATATCAAAGACTTCGCAAGTTTTTCAAACCACATTCAAAATGCTGCTTCACGGTTATGAAAGGTGCACATGTAAAGCTGGCATGACTCCAGTCGCACAGGGATGCACATGGATACACGTCAGTAAAGATCCTGACTAAGAGCTACAACACTCCCTTCTAGACCGAGGAACCTGGAAAAGAGACTGCCCTGCAAAATTCAAATCATTTGAAGCCCCTTCTGGGATTAACCCACCCATGTGAATGGCAGTTCTTAAAGACATAGCACTGAGAAATCCACAGCCAGGCCAGCCAAGGGGGCAAAAAAAAATCCTATATGGACATTTTTTGAACTGGCCCACAGATTAATTTCCTCCCTAAGAGGGTCCATAAAATCACACACTTTCATTGCTTATTAAGGTCTATATATTACTTTATGTGCTAATAAGCCATCAAGGCAATACAAAACAATTGTAAAAAATGAAAAACAAAAGCATAACACAATAAAAATGAGAAAATGAAGAAGAGAACTGGATAATTTAAAAAGCAAACTTTAAAATATTAGTCTTCATACCTTTTCTGAAAGCTTGAGGGAGCTTGTTCCACAGTTTGGGAGCACCCTAGAAAAAGCCCTTTCGCATGTAGCTCACAAACAATGGATCTTTCCTTTTCATAACCAGGCAGGTTATGAAATAATTGAACATTCCTTATCCGAGTAACTCCCCATTTTGATCACAGAGTAAGGGTGGTTACAGAGCCATTCAGAGATGGGGTCTGCCTTCTAAAGCTAAACATTTACACATTTGCTGTAAATGTGCTTGGTGCCTCTTTTACCTGCCTTGGCATTTGCAAATAAAGTTTCACTAAGGGTTGCATCACTTGCATTGTGGTCTTAGAGATGATTCATAAACGGAGGCAATTTACGCTGCGTCAAAATAGAAACAGCATGACCTTGAACACACCCATGTCAGGAATCAAGCTATCTCGCCCCAGTTTCACCTTTCAGCATTCAACAAGACAGCATCCTCCGTATCCAAGGTTTCCCTGCAACAACGTTCTGTTGTCGTACAGATGGTGAAAAAGATCCCAATGCTGCATTTTTCTGTGAATTTCCCACCCTCTACTTTTCATTAGACCCTTAGTAACGAAACATTAATATGAGGTTCTTTTTTAAAACGTTGTTGATCACACTAGTAAAACAAATATGCTAAATTAGATCACTCCCTAGGGAAGTATTAAGCAACAGGGTAACCACCAAATGTTTTGGACGTCAACTTCTATCGGCTTCAGACAATATGGCTGATGCATGATTAGAATCCTGGGAGTTGTAGTTCCAAACATCTGGAGGACAAGGCTATTCTAAAGCATTAATAAAAGCCCTTCCTGGTTCAGATCCAGCTTAAATTTCCAAATTTTCCAGAAAACACACATTCCTCAGTATAACGCCGGTTGCCTGGGAAAGCCATATTCATGGCTTCTGGAATATTCGGACCAACGAGCCAGTGTGGTGCAGTGGTTAAGAGCATGGGACTGGGACTCAGACGATCTGGGTTCGAGTCCCCGCTCGGCCATGGAGCCAACTGGGTGACTTTGGGCCAGTCACAGACTCTCAGCCCAACCTACCTCACAGGGTTGTTGTTGTGGGGATAAGGTGGAGGAGGAGAATGATGTAAGCTGCCTTGAGCCCTTTGTAGGAAAAAGGCAGGATATAAATCGAAAAAATAAATAAATAAATAAATAAAAACGACGACCTCTGGGGCAGGCCCCTGGGCAGAAGGCTGGCCAAAGGGCCAGGCAGAGAGCTCAGGGGGAATCCGCAACGTGAGGCCCTCCAGCGGGAGAGGCGACGCAGATCTGCGAGAGGAACTTACGTGCTTTCGGGCAGCAGCACTTCTCCGGGCAGCAGGGGCATCGGACGTAGCAGCAGCAGGTGTGAGGGCAGCACTGGCACCAGCAGATCCCACACAGCAGCACCATGAGGAAGAAGCCCAGCACCACCAGGACCACAAAGAGCCAGTCTGGGAGGGAAGAGGGGAGAGGCCCTTGAGGCAGAGTGGGCGAGGAGCCGGCAGGTTTCTGGGGCAGCCTTCTCACTCCGGCGCCCTCCCGGAGTGCTGGGCCACAGCTCCTGCATCCAGAGCCCGGGAGCCCTTCCTCACGGCACCGGCAGCATGCCGGGCATCAAGAGAGCCACCCAAGCCGGGGATTCCAGGAGGCTTCTCAATTTCTACCCCATCCAAGGTCTGGGGGACCCCCTTGCTGATCTCCTCCCCTTCCACAGCTTGAGGCCTCAGCCACGCTTTAATAGCTTGCGGTTCCAGGAGAACTGCTCCATAACAGCTCTGGGGAGGCAGCATCTCTCCCATGGTCATGCAAATGTTGGACTTAAATTAGTCATGGAAGCACAAGGCTTCCCGTGCTGCATCAAGCAGTTTCACATAAAAACTGACCCAGGTTCAAAATCCTCCTTTCTTTTCTCTTTCCCGTGGAGGAGTACAGGACTGTGGTCAGCCCGAGTCCTTCATTTTTCAAGCAGTGCTGGACTGAGACAGACCCACATTAAAGAAACAAGCCAGGCACGTGTTCGCTGTGCTTCAGCTCTGGCTTGTCTCTCCCGCCACAAGCCAGCCTTCCTGGTTCACACATTACGTGGGTTTGAGCCACGGTGTGCCACATCCATGACGGTCCATGATGCAGAACGTACCCTTTATAAAGTCATTCCGTGCAACTGGGCCTTGGCTATCAAAAGTTAAACTGAATTCTGGAACCAGCTCCTGTGTCGAGTTGGCTACAGAGCAGTATTTTAGGCACTGCTCCCTGGACCCCCACGCCAACTCCCAACGGGTTTGCCTCTTTCTTCCTCTTCGGTTTACACCTTTTGTTGGTTACTGCCTGCTTCTGAAGGGTTCACCCTCACAGAGATCCTGACTATGCTGACAAGCGCTTTGTGAGCATTCCAAGCAGACCCTCACCAACCGAATATGGGGACCCTGTCTCCTATTCATATCACTAAGCAAGAGAATCAGTCCAATACTTCAAATTAGCACCCCCACCCCCATGATTTAAGCCCACGGGGCAAGGAGACAAGAGTGATGACTGGTTACTAGTCCAGGTCTTCAAAAAGGCGCTTTCCCACATTACATGCCTACGACCCAGGTTTTGCCATGAAGTCTATACTCAATGGAGAGCTGCATCCAATCCCAGTTTTCCAACATATATATCTGTGTGATGCATATTTTGGCTACATTTTTTAGGGTGCACACCCAAGAAATAGGATGTGCGCATGAAGGGGACCACGGACTAAATTTCCAATGTAATCGCTCACTCTGAGACGCTGATACTGGCTCACACAGTCAGCCCATGAGGAGGAAAGGGCACTTTCTCATGTTACAACACAATGTTGGTTGTGAAATCTGGAAAAGGTGAAAGCGTGCTTTAATTACAGCAGGAAAACAATGGACGCTCTCTAGAGACAGAGGGAGAGAGAGAGGAAGGATTTTGGAACCCTTTCGAAACCAGCATTCCTATTTCTGTCCTTGAGACACTGAAGGATAGGGAATATTAAAGATCAAAACTCCCCACAACAACCCCGTGGAAAGAAAGCATGGAAAAAGAAGCAAAGCCAGTACCTTCCATATGCCCTATCTGAAAGCCTGGCAAAAGCTCTGAGACACCGGAGGATTTGCCTACAGAACAAAAAACACAGAAAAAGAGAGTTACTCAATAGAGCTGGCTGCCCCAGAGGCACTTCTAGGCCAGAAGGATCAAAGGGATGGAGTCATCATTTAAGGCAGCTTTCCCCAACCCGGGATCCTCCAGATGGGTTGCATTACACCTCCTATCATCCCCGGACAGACAGATTAAAGTTGGTGAGAGCACAGTCAAACCCATGTGGAGGAGGCTGGGTTGGGAAAGCACCAACTCAGCAGCGCCCCAGTAAAAGAAGTTGACGTCTCAGGGAAGAACCTGATGGGGCACTTGTGGCAAAGCCAGAGGCAGGAATGCTTTCTGAAAGTCAGATCTTTTGGCCTCTGTAAAGCCAGACATCCAGCACTCCCGCTTTATGCAGCTTAGCTTCCAACTTCTGCTACATCAGGAGAGAGGAACCAGCAGCCCCCCAGATATCCTGGACTACAAATGCTCTAAGCCACAGCAGCAGCACCACCACTAGTGAGGGATGGTGAGAGTTACAGGCCAAAACATTCAGAAGGCCACAAGCTGCCCATTCCTGTGCTCTCTTTCCCTCGTCTTCTATTTTCTCCTGTACTTTTTTGCATAACCTTTTCTCCCCTCTCCCTTCTCTATTTAAGCAGAGTGAAGAGCAAAGAGAGCAGGTTCAGTTTACTCCATAAATTATTTGTCATCTCCGATGCCAGTAAAGAGATAGAATTTTTTAAAGTGAGCTGTTGTTAGAAATGAATAAGGTGTGTATGGGTAGATGGGTAACCAGCAAAAGGATTTCTGGTTAGTAGCGTTTGAGGACTTTTGCTCAGGCTTGCTCCTTTGAAGCGCCTGCTTTGTGAAGAAATAAAAACAGCAAGGAAAGGAGTACAGCTGAGTCAGACCCAGTGGACAAATGGAATTTCTCAGAAGCAACTGAAAGAGAAGAGAATTCTCCCCAAGCCATATTACATTTCCCTGCCTCTGTTCTGAAGTACGTTTAAACCTAAGTTAATAGTGCGTAATGAAACAGGCTTGCGTAGCACCACTGCAAAATCGACACCAACTTCTCATTTCTGAACCATCAGTGGGTGACAAGCCTTAGGCACAATCTCTGCAGATGTGCAAGTTCAACATGCTGCTCTGGAAGGGCCCGATTTCCTTCCAAGCAACTCCTGCTGTACAATCTCTCAGCAAAGCTCCTTGGCCCTCCATTCAAGCACGTTTCTTGTTCATAATCTGCTCCATTTGCACATGCAAAACACGGCACGATCTTCCTTCACGGAAAACCTCTGGGCTGGAGGAGACACACACAGCAACACCAGACCCTCCATCTGGGCTGGCCACATGCACAAGCCGTAACTTTGGTAGTCAAGAACTAACAACATGCATGTGCTAACTTGCCCTAAAGCCACAATTTTTATCTTACAGAAATGGAGGAATAACAGAGACAAGGCTCAGGCATTCCTGCGGCCTCTCCGTGTGTGACGGAGCACGTGCAAACCAGAAACAGGCACGCACAGAGACGCTCACTCTACGGGGCAGAAGTGTTTGGAAGTGCATTTCCTTTCTGGACCCTGCTGTAAAGCAGCCGACATTTTCAGAACAATTAATCCTGGCACAGGCAGGCACACCCTCCACTGCAGTTCTCAGCACAGAGGGGCGCTGAAAATAAAAGGGGGAAGTCGAGGGAAGAAGTGGCAGGCTGCGGACAGGGGTTGCATGGAGACCCTGCTTTCTGGGAGAGAGGACTCCCTATTTTGGCCAGCTTGGAGCCAAGCCTCGGGCAATAACTCTCGGCTGTGCCAAGGGTGCGCTGAAGTAGCTGGTCCCCTGCTTGCACTGCTCCCATTCACAGAGGGAATTCCCAAAGCCCCCCAGAGGAATGTCAGCAACTTAACTGCACAGTGAGGGAATCAGATCACAGGTTTTAAATGCCGGGTACTTGCATATCAGGCTGCGCCAGCCAGCTCCAGCAACCTTCTCCAACCTGGCGCCCTTCAGATGAGTTGGACATGAACTCCCATGATCCCTCACCATTGGCTATGTTAGCTGGGGCTGATGGGAGCTATAATCCAAAGGAGCTTGAAGGCACCACATTGGGAAAGGCTAGACTAGAGAATGGGAGAGTCAGCCATGAGACTCAGTGACCGGCCAAGACCCACTGCCTGTTTCCCAGCCTGATCCACCTTGCATGGTTTTGATGGACAATAAGACGACGCAGTAAACTGCCCTGAGCAACTCAGCGGATGGACAAGGTAAAGCCAAGTGAAAAAGGTCCAAAGTTTTGTTTGCAAGAATTGCACTCCTCTATAAGCAAGGGTCTTTTAAACCAAATATTTTGCAGGTTATCCTGCACCTATTAGCTCTCTTTCAACAGCAGGGGCCTCTCCTCAGGTGACTATTCAGCAAGTCATGTGCTGAAGCCAGATCGCTTCCACATTCTGAATCCCAGCATTGCTGAGAACCGACTCTCTCTCTCAGCTTGAAACAGTGAGACCCCTGCTTGCGACTGGGGGACAAGGAAGACAGGAAATTGCTCAGTTAACATTTTAATATTAATCTCCTTAATGCGTACTTTAGAAAGCACTTCCTAAATTAAAATGTAGTTATCTTTTGATATTTGCATTCTAAATATTTCCAAAGCAGTAGTCCAATCAAAATTGTTTACAAAATGCATTTATCATGGGTAAGTACACACAATAGTGTACATTAGTGAAAAATAGCATAAAATGCATTATAGTAGAGGAAACTGCTTGTAAGAATGTTTTAGTAGAAGAAAAAGCATGAAAACATGCACCTTTTCGTACAGACTTTAAAAAAGAGAAATCATGTGCTTGTGCAGAATTAAGATTAAAAAAGGGAAACTAATAGAAACGGAAATTAGCATATTCATCTTTTCTCACTCATTGCATGTGGATCTGAGCTGTGTGCAGGGGGCAAACACAGAAATCTCATTCACATAACAGAATTCATTTTTTAAAAGTTTCTAGTTCTTATGTATACAAAGAAATCTTAAAAGTACACAGGTAATTCGTTAAGGAGGTCATCCAATCTCACAGGATTTCAGAGTTACAGTTAAGGATGTTCAGGAACACAGGCCGCAGCCTTACAGAGATGGCACATTCGAAGAATGTCAACACCTGTCCAAGATCTCAGGCAAAGATGGGTCATCCCCAGCCTTGCTCACCAGAGACGGCTGCAACTGAAGACGCCTAGGACTGAGTCAAAGCCCGGCGAGTAGAATGCAAGTTTTCGGACCCCATGCAGCTCTTCACTCCTGCTAACCAAGGAGAAGGGGAGAACACTACAAAATAAGCCATGTGTTCTGCCTTGCTGCATGATTAGCATGTCTGCTAAAATCATCTTATTCGAGAACAAGCCTATTTAAGCAGCTCGGAGGGCACAAATCCCCAGGGCTACGATTATTATCACAGAACAAAAAGGAAACTCCGCAATGCTTTCCTCCACGCGCTACTCAGAACTGGTTCCTCCACTACAACAATGTTACCATTGCGCATGCATGCACCCGAGACACACACACACACACACACACACACACAGGGTGCAAAAAAAATAGCTGTGTGTTCATAGTAAACAAAGCTTAACCTGTACCTTGGCAACAGTCCAGAGGCCCTGCTTTGTCCCAGCAGAGTAATAGCGGGAATATACAGGACGTAACCTACTTCTGCAACGGATTCTTTGCCAAGGCATGGGGTGCAGAGAAACAGAGAGAGAGAGAGAACACAACGATGGATGTGCGCAGAAAGAGGGAGGCTTCAGCCACAAAAAACCTAGGAAAGGCAGTGGGATTGATGTGGCTGTCAAGCAAGCAGCCTGAATGATAGAACAGCTTGCAACTGAGTCCGGGGCAGGAAGCATAGTGCAGATGCCCTAACAATGCGCCCCATGCACCTCCATGTGGCAGAATGATGTAATAGTGGATCATACCAGTCCAGACCACCAGTGAGAGGTCAGAATTCTGAATGCTTCCCTACATTTGTACGTTTCCTTTAAGAAATCAAATCTTCCAAAGAGAAAACTAACACAGCATTAAAAAAATATCTACGCCAGAGTCTACCCTCCTGTACTATTTTTCTTCTTGCCTGGTTTGTCTTTTTTTTAATATGGAGGAGCTGTGCCATCATTCTGCTCTGCAGGTAAACCAAAACTCACGCTCTCACCTTGAATGAGTGGGCTTTGGGAAGGAACCGAACATGGCACCAGTTCTGCTGGGCAAACGGATGTTGCCAGCCAACCTGGCTTCCTTCCCTTCAGGGGATTAATCTAGAAAGCCCAGCTAGACTTACAGGAATGCATCCTCTCCTGGGAAGTCTCCCCAAACGTGCAATTAAGCTGCCTTGATCTCTACGAGCAATTTGCATACAGGGGGCTCCTGACTTACCCAACACGATGAGCTCGGCATAGGCTTCGTTGTTGCCTTGCAAGTCTTGGGAGGACGTCACGGTGCAATAGTAAACCCCACTGTCCCCCCATGCCGTCTGTTCTATGCTGAGGTCAGCATCTAGAAGAGGAGAAGAGAGAAGGCCAAAAACATATGTCCACATGGATGCTGAAAGTAATTTTCTAAAACAGATGCATGTTCTTCCTTCACCATGCGGAGTCTCCGCATTTTCCCTCAAGTCTCCGCAGCATTTTCCCTCAAGGCGGCATCTGCAGGGAGACAGCATTACCCCCAGGATAGGGAAATAGCGTTCCTGAGAAAATTGGACCCCTCCCTCAGCTGTTACCAGCCAGTCTTTCCCAACCTGTTGCCCTGCAGAAATGTTGACTACATGATAATGTTGTGGGCCAACACATCTGGAGAGCATCAGAAGAGGGAAAGCTGTCCAAGGCAGTGCCGCCACCTTGCTCTTGCACAGGCCTACCGCTCGTGATGCAAAAATAAACCAGAGTCAGGACATCACCCGGTAGCCAGCTGCCTATGAACGTACCTATGTGTCAACAGTACAGATGTTCTTTTAAGATATTGCAGGATATAGAAGTAACATGCTGTTTGAAAAAACAAACGCTGTCACTTATTGTTAGATGGAATCGTCTTTTCCTTCCCCCACCACAGGGACTTGCCAGAAACAAAACAGCCTCAGAAATAAGAGCGCCCTTAACCCACGTCTTACATCCATTAAGGTTTGTCGCCATCAGTAAAACTGAACTGCAGAATGAATGTATGAAAGCTTCAATTGAAAGGCTGCAATCCCACAAATGCTTACATGGGAGAAAATCTCACCGAATTCAGTGGGGCTTATTTGCAAGCAAACATGCATAGGGCTGCAATGAAAATGTTATCAGTGAATGCCTACAGCCCCAGTAAAGAGTATAGGGAAGAACTGCTGTGGACAAACAGAGGCACAACATACAGGCACAACAGGTGCAAAGCACAATAGCTGCACTGCATTTTAAAAAAGAAAAAATAACTCAAGCTGTGAGGCTCAGTGAAGGGTGGAAAGAAGACTGAAAATGCTGCTGTGCCAGATTTCTTGCAATGGACAAAATACAGGGGAAAACACTGGGATATGTGGGGAACTCCTGCTGGAAAAAGGAGCAAGTGAGACATGTCCATGCACACAAGATCACTCACAGTAAGGCTGCAAAAAATCTGCCTCGCCAAGATATCTGCACATGGTCAACCAGTTGACACAAAGAACGAGGCAAAACAGCCATTTACAGCCCCAGACCTGCTTATCTGCAGCTTGGCGGACGCCTTCAGTGATTTCAGACCTGCTCTGAATGTTGCAACTTCAGTGGAGTCCTAGTAGCCTCAGCTTTCATCCCTTCCCCATCCCCAAAGTTTCAAAGACCAGATTATTATAAAGTGCCTATGCGTGTATCACATGTAGGGTATAAGAATGTATCATCCAAGCAACAACATCCAAACATGCATCTCCAGAAGGGTAACAATGCAAAAATCCACCAGAACTCCACAAGTGAAATACACACATTAATTTCTGAATAAATAGCTATATGTTAAAATGTAAGATACTGACAAAGAAAATGAAGCTAGTAGTCTCCAAAGTTCTAAATACGCAATTGTAGGTCTTCAAATGCAAAGTGTGAAGTTCTCAATTGGTGGAAGACTCATTGTTCGAGAGAGACCTTTTTTCAAGCAAAATTCCTTAAAGACAAGTCACCACACCCTGCCAGGGAATGAAGCAGGAAACTGGCAAAAAGGTCTCCTAGGACACCACATTCCACGCTCACCAGGAAGTCACCCGGTGGGTGGTCAACTGATCAACCTCTCAAAGGAGTGTTAATAGAGGAGAAGACCACCACCTTTGCACTTGCACTGGCCACGAACACACATCTGCACAAAGGAAAAGCTGAGCAGGGAGTCGTGGAATGGCCCCCGAATGCACGAACGGGCATCCAGTACAGTGCGGCAGCCTGCCCTAACCTGGTGGTCTCCAGATGTGCTGGCCTGCCGGCCTTGACTGGGCGCCACCGGGGGCCCTTGGGCCTTGTAGTGCAGATAAGACGACTTTCAAATTGAGCGCAGGGCCTGAAGACTTCAGTGAGTGCCCAGTGCTTTGCTAGCGGGGCGCTGGCCAGGCGAAGAGGAGGAGGGTGCCCCCCCTTCAGAATAACCCAGAGCAAGGGAGGCAAGCTTCGGTGGCAGATAACAGTAGGTGAGGGGATTTAGTTAGCTGGCTGGCTGCCTGGTGATGGCTTAGGTGGGTAGAAGGGGGGTACAGGGCCAGGGCCAGCAAAGACCCCTTGATCGGCTTATGCCAAGAATCTGGCATCAGCTCTGAGTGGAGCAAGAGGAGTTTGCTAACTGCAATCAACTTTGCAAAACTGCACATGATATGATGCAACAGGGAGGTTAAGAAATGTGATTCAAGTGATGTTTTGGCTACTTCCATTGATTAAAGATGGGTGTCAGTTCCTCATAGCTCCAAGGGTTTGTGTCAAAATTTGAACAGTAAAATCACTGAAAGGATCAAGTGCTGAAGTCCAGATTCATTGTCCCCATGGCCTATTTTTTATGTCCCCCTAGGTATTTGGACAACGGACGCCCACTATTTAAAAGCAAGAAGGCAGTTTCGTGGGCCACATCTGGCTTACGAACTGTCAGTTCCCCATCCTTGCTCAGAATACAAAGCACATTTTGCAGACTGAATCTTCCATAATTTGATCATCAGCCCAAGCTACACACGGTTTCAATCAAACTTTTCTGTACATCTTCTCAGAAGTGCAATTAGTTAGAAAGTGCTGGGAGGATGGAAAGTTTGCAGCGCGGTATATAATTTAAGTATGTTATTTAACAGCAAGGTCTGTGGTGCAGCAGACCAACTAGTCAGGTTTCACTCCTGGATCTACTCTGTGTTCAGGAAGAGAACTATAAAGAAGGAAATGCCATACAGATATCCAAAGGGGGACTTTTTGCAGCTTGAGTCATGAGAAGATGACCTTCTGTTAAATCACAGTATAATTTCTGTGGGTGTGCAGGGAGCGGAGAGACAGAACACAGCATACAAAGCTTCAGAATCTGACCACCACCTCTTGTTTTGAAACATGTTATCACGGCTGGAGGTTTTTGCCATGGACTTTTGACCTGCCAGAACAGCAAATGCTGTTTGTTCTTGTTTTGCCTTCCCACTCAAATCCTTGTTGTTGTCAGGGCTCACGTAAAATAAATAAATAAATAAATAAAATAAAATAAAATAAAATAAAAAACACCCACACAGACTTAAAAAATGAAGCAGGACAGAGTTTAACAGGGGCTGTCTTTCAGCACAGACAATATGGTAGAAGGATTACAAAAGGGAAACTAAATTTGGTCCCAGTTTGCAAGAGACCAGGGCTGCAATATTTACAAAACAAATCAATGCATGTTTACTTGGCACTATTTCCCACTGCAACCAGTGGGATTCCCTCCCCATTAAGTGTATTAAGTTGCAATCTTAAACATAGTCAAAATATTTTGATTAACTGAAAATATGCTCCTGATTATTCTGTCAGCAGAGTCATGGTTGTTTACAAGACACTTTAAATAAAAATGCTTATAAGTACTACCGATGCCAAGGGAAATTTACAAGGTATTACTCTATGCAAGAGAGAAGGTGGAGATGTCTCCAGGAGGATGGCTGTTGCAACACACGTAATGATCAACAGTAATCATATTCTTTTTTTTCCCTTTAGCATTGTTTCCTCTCTCATGCAAACATACAAAGATTTAGTCAACTAGGTAACTGGAGAAGAGTTCGAGACAAACATGTGCTGCGGGTGTTGTGATCCATTCATATTCTGCAGGTGGACATCTCCCAGGCTTTGGGTTGGCCACCATAAGCAGGATGTAAGACTAGATAGCTTTTACCCTTTGTGTGACATAAATCAAGTTGTCAGAATGCCCTGACTTCTTCACTCCAAGGTGCAAACACGCACACTGTTTAGTACTGGGAAGGTACCTCACAGTCCTGGGTCCAGCTGGGTTTTGCAAAGGCTTCAGATCAGCCTTCCCCAAGCCAGTGCCCTCTCAATGAATTGACAGGGATGATAGAAGTTAAGAGCCCAACACACCTGGAGACCAGAAAAAGTTACTCTAGGCCAGACTTGTAAGTAAGTCCACAGTAGTTCTCAGCCCACATAAATGTTCACACTCATCTGGCCACACACAGCTATGCTAATCATTTGTGGCTTCTAGAAGAAGCACAAGACTTTGCAAAGCTTGCCCTCTTGGTAGCCTGGAGGTAGTTCACCCATCCCACCAGCAACAGGGCCAGAGGCTACTACAGGCCTAAGCCAGCCAGCCACTGGCATTGCACACTTACCATTGATGATGGTGATTCGCCGGCCCTGGTAGAACTGGCCAAGAGTCACTGTGTTGCCCTGCTTGGTGGCCACCACACGCACAGTCCTGGAGCTGTCCTGGCATTCCACGTAGGGGTTGTAGCCGGGGTTGCTCTGCTGCAGCTGGCTGTTAATCTGGCTCTCTTGGCTGCTGGGGTTAAAAGCATCTGCCAGGCGACTCCGGCAATAAGACCTGTACTTCCACAGAACAATGGGTGGCTGGGTGGCTGTGGTTTGGTAGTTGCACTGCAGCGTGACCGGCTGAAACAGGATGGCTACATTGAAGGGGTTCAGCACTGTTACTTGCATCGCAGTGGCGGGGCCTGGAACAGGAGCAGGTGGTCAGACAAGGCAAGACGATATGCAGAAAAGCTACATTGTTCTCTCATTGCAAGGCGTTTCCTTTGCCAGACCAAGCTTATCCTCTCAGCAAACATCACGCACACTTGTTAAAGGCTTGTTTCCACCATCCTGTGAAGCCAATTTGGCTTCTCTGCTTCCTCTTTCCGCAGGAGAAAACCATTAGAGCATCCAGCATGGGATGTATCAAGGGACAGCCATGGTTTCTACAAGCTCAGATCAAACATGATATTGTCTTAAACTAAAATGCTGGTTGTTTGCACTTGCTATGGTGATGGACAGGGCAAGGATACTCTTAGTCCACGAGCTCTTGGCAAAGGGAAAACTTTCTAGCCATGAGGTGGGCTCAAGAGCTTTGCTATCGTGAAGGAAGAAGCAGGCTTATTTATCAAATAAAAAGTTTGTCACATTTACAACAAGCAGTGGGAACTGGACTGAAGAGGGCCTGAGGAAGTAAGAACAAGACCACCACAGACAAGAATATCACTGTGCACTGAACTTCATTCATACTCTTAAACCAGCCACGTCTCAGAATGGAGAGCCAGACAGTCATAATGTCTATGTATCCTTCACCTAAGAGGAAACACAGGATTCCAGAAAGAAAGCACAGAAACACCAGGAGCCTCAGTTTCCAGTCTGTGTCTTCTCATTCCCAAAAAGATTGCTTCTTCCACTTTCACTGAAATAGCGAGCTTGGAGAGCTGCAGTTTCTCCAGCCCCCTAACTTATTCCTCTAAGTTCAGCAATTGAGCTGCTTGCCTGGTCATGCCAAACAGAGCCAGAATTACATAACCTACACCAGGTGGTTTAACCACCCACCAAAGTCCTGCCTGAAATAGGGTGATGGAGAGGAAAAGATCAAGCCTACCTCCCCAGCATTTAAAACCAGACTGAAGGTCACAGTTTATGGATTACCAAACAGAGGGGTAATTAGGTTTTAGCATTTCCTACTCCCATCCTCCCCAGCAGTGTTACCAACATGTGCTACTCATCAGCCAAACCCTGCAAACCAAAAAGCATATAAAAAGTATACCAGTCTCCAACTACACCTCTTCATCCTGTTGACAAAAAACAGTTTTTCCAGTTTAGCAGAGCAGTCATGCCTGGTCACTCAAGGAAATTCTTATTTATAACAGACAAACAGGGAAAGTAGCTATTTACAAGCCTGTGTGAAGAGACATTTTCTTATGCTTAAATTTTCCCCTGTAATCATCCTAGCACTCAAGTAAGACAATTGACCACAGACACTCCTTAAGCTAGTCTTGTAAATAATCCAACCAAAGTTACTTACTTGCAATGCAAAGCAAAGCAAAGCAAAACAAAGCAAAGCAAAACAAAAACTGGGATGTTACAGTACATGTTCTGTAACTTTCATTCCCATGCTGGCCAAAGAAGGGAAGTTCCGGTGTCCATGTGCCACGCAGAAACACAGGCTTCATGCCACTCAGCAAGCACCGGTTTGTGTTTGTTTGTTTGTGTAAAAGCCTTGTCCCAAATGGACTGGTGTGGGGGACACAGATCAATCCATTCCACCTTTCCAAGGGTCAGTGCTCTGTATTCCTTTCTCCTCAGCCAGCACAGAAACCAAGTGGACTGTGAGGGAAAGGTGTGGGGAGAGATTCATACCTCTTGTTCCTCCAGCCTTCTCACTCACCTGTTCAGGTATGGTGACAAAGCAAGTTGTTAAATACAAGCATACCCTAACCTACTCACAACATCTACAGGCGCCAATCTTTTCCACATCGTGAACTTCCCACTGTTCAAAAGCAACATAAGCTCTAGCCAAATTCAAGTGGAAAAAACCTTGTATGGTCCCCAGACCACCCCATCCTTCCACATATGTTCAAGACAACATACACAAAATGCTTGAATACAGTATCTTTAAAACATATCTATGCAACCTGTACTTAAAAGCAATGTCACAAAAACCAGCAGTAAACTCAAGAGGTCAGGAATATCAACACACACAAAAGCGTCAATTAAAACCATTTTAACTTGGTTCCTAAAGGACAGGCAATGATGCAAGTCACCCCCTCAGGGCTAATGGTTCCCCCCTCAGGGCTAATGGTTCCCCAGTGACCACTGAAAGAGCTGCCCCCTGTTGCTGCCTGTCCTCCTCCTAAGGACAGAGCTGTTTTCATCTTCTTTTCACAAGCAGAGAATCACCACTTTTATTTAGATTGTTTCTGTGTAAGCCTTCTGATGGAAAGAAGTTTTTTTAAGCTTCTCCTTTCTACTGCCTGAGTTAACAAGACAGCTATTTTTCCCCAGAGTTTCATTCCACTGAAACAAAGCAAGCGCCCATTCACTGCTTGCATCAACATTCTTCCTTATTCCTTTTATTTGCTCCTGCGGTTTCACTCCAACCTGAAGGGGGTTGGTATCGAGAGCTGTTTCCTCCCACAAAGGACAGGAAGCATTGTGTGTCATGGCCACTGCGTGCCAGCTGCAGACATCATTCTTCTGGGGAGAAACGGGAGTTATGTTCCCCACCATCAGGCACACCTAGAGCCTACACTCCGAACAGACACTCGAACAGGCAGGGCAACAGGCCCAATCATAACACTTCCCCAGACTCATGAAACTAGGATTACATTAACAGGCTAGGGTTGAGCACTGGCAATTATCAGCCAGTCCTGGTGTGTTTACTTTGGAAGAAGGCGGCTACACGCCAAGCACACACCCTGCCAGCACTCCCACAAGCGACAGCCTGGCCAGTGCTGGGAAAGGGATATGAAAGCAGCCCTGAGCACAACCCACCAGAGAACGTTCTCCTTGGGTCCCCACTG
Source organism: Varanus komodoensis (assembly GCF_004798865.1). Classification (NCBI taxonomy): domain Eukaryota; kingdom Metazoa; phylum Chordata; class Lepidosauria; order Squamata; family Varanidae; genus Varanus; species Varanus komodoensis. Next base: position 283,604 of record NW_025335356.1, read on the forward strand.
CCAACCTCCATCTTTACCCTGGGAACAAAATGCTTTTAGTCCCTCACACCTCCTGCTAGGAATTATGGTGCCCAAGAGATTATATGGATTCCCAGTTGCTGGAGTTTCAGTTAACAGTCGCTTCAATGGTCTCAGATGCTGAGCCTGTGATAGGCAACTCTGGGTCCCCCGATGTTTTGGACTACAAGCCCCATCAGAATGGCCAACATCTGGGTTCATGGGAAGTGTAATCCAAAACAACTGGAAGGCATTAGATTGCCCACCTATGCCTTTGGAACACAAAGGCCTTTCATTTCATGTTGATTGTCAATCTCTGGATAGGGACGTGGGAATACTGAGTTCCCCAGTGCCCAGGGAGGCAGCTAGTCATGGCTTCCCCAAACCATTTCATTTCCTCCCCACATGGCCCTCATTATGTGCGCTGCAACTTTCTGTAGCAGCGTCTTCAGCGGGCAACAGGACAGGGGTGCAGAGAGATTCTGCTGCTGCCTCGCCTCCTGCCACATTAGGTGATTAAGAACTACAGAGCAGATCTTCAGGCTGTGAGCAGGAAACCGTGCAAAAATCAAGAGAGACATGACCTCACACTGAGGAAAAGGAAGACTTTCCAGTGGGACGGAAGCCAAGATGACAAATTAGATCTTGACTCTAAGAAGGTGGGCCCAAGAGGGGCTGAAGAGAAACAGTTTATGCTCCAGATTCCAGAGGGAGGGGAATAACATGAGGAGGCTACTGGTCAGCCATAAGGCACACATGGGAGCGGATTACAGGAAACTGAAGCTTCCTGGCCTTCCCACGTTACAAACCTTGCTGAAAAGATATGGCTGGAAGAACAGTGGGGAGGCAGGAACTCCAAGCTGGTTCTGGCTGGCATACAGTATACCCCAGGATTTGGCAGGGTACTGCCAAAACAGGCTATGAAGAAAGCAGCAGAGACTTCAGATGTGGGCCAGGCCAGAAGGCACATGGAAAACATTAAAATGTTTTAATTAATAAATAAATAAATAAATAATAAAACTACTGCAGAACCCCATCAAAAGAGGAAGGCCTCCCCCATGTGACTGTGGCTGTGTGATGCCCAAGACTCCCAAGGAGTAAAACATACCTGCTCAGGGTACTAGAACTACAACTCCTGTGACCATGCTGGGGAAGGGTGTTAGGATCACCCCCTGTCCTGTCTCCCCCAGTTGCCAACTTCTCTTGACATGGCAATCATGCCTTTAGACCCATCTTCCCCAAACAGATGCCCCCCACACAGATTTGAGTGCAGCTCCCCTCATTACCAGCCTGCATAGCTTTAGACAACTAAGGAACAGGTAGAAACACAACAGGTGCATATTCTCCATGAAGGTGGGAGGAATCGCCATGTCAAGGAAGTGCTGCCCCTTGTACGCTTCTGCCTGCCACACAGCTTTTAGGACCACTCGGGGGAGCTGGCATCCTGCCCTCACCAGGGAACCACCCTGAAAGGCGCGGGTGTTCCAAGTCCAGGTTCTAGTCCCCATGCAGGTATGAATGGGTGACTTTGGCCAGTGACAGAATCCCAACGAACCTACCTCGCGCGGCTGTTGTAAGGGCAAAACCTTACAAGGGCTCTGTAAGCCACCTTGGATTGCTTGAGCCCATCAGCTCTCGAGTCCCTGACCCCCCCCCCCCGCATTCCCTGTGCCCTAAAGCGGGAGCCCCCAAAGGAGCGTCTCCTCCGAGGGGGGAGCAGGGGCGTGCGAGGTGCTGTGTTTCGACGAGCGTGCTGCGCGGACCCCGCATTTCAGACTGCTTTACCTAAGATCCAGGCGCTGCTCAGAAACCACAGCAGGGGCAGCATGGCCGGCCGGCGCGTCGTCCGAGTCTCCATTTCCACCCGCTTCGCTCGGACTCCGGAGACGGTCCGGGGCGCCAGGGAGGAGGGGGCGCCAGGCGCTCGGGGGCCTCGTGCGGTCGCTCCCAGCCGGCCCCGCCGCCGTGGCGAGCGCTTTGCTCGCTTCCTCGACGGACGGACGGCTGCCTCTCTCGCTCGCCACCCGCTCGCCCTCCGTGCGCGCCCAGCTCCGGGCGCAGCTCAGGTGCGGCTCGCGCTCGCAGCGCCTCGCCCCGAGAATGGAAACTACCAACTCCCCTCGGAGGGAGGGAGCAGGCGATCGTTGAGGCGCACCTTCCTTGCGGAAGACTCTTCGTGGCTTGCAGTTTATTTTCCTTCCCTCGGCCAACTTTGCGCAACGAGCTGGATTCTTTTTTTAAGGCAGTAAACCTCACCTGTGCGTGTGCTCCCCGTTATGAAAATAGTTTAGTCTTCCCTTCCCTTTGAAGATATTGAGAACGTGCCAAGCTACTTGAGAAAAGGGGAGGGGTGCGAGGATAAACTTTTGTTAACCCTCCTCTCCTCCCCTTGAGAGGAAAGTGAACTCACCCAGGTACTGCCCGGGAAAGCCGTTTTAAAAGAGCAAGGAAAGGAGAGCGATTGGCGTCGACAAAGGACGGTTAGTGCAAGAGGCTGCTCCATTGGTCAGAAACAAATTCTTAGCATGTGCCACACTTTGAACTGAGTGAAGGATGAAGGGCCGGTCATTATTTTTGCCCACTAGGAGTGCAGAGATCTCTGCACTTGCGATGAAACTGGCAACCCGGGCAGCCCTAGCTGTAAAAAAGGCCAACTCCGTGAGAGGTGTGATCAGGAAAGAACTGAAAATAAAACTGCCATTGTCATACTGCCACTGCACCTTAGGATTTTGTAGAATCGAAAAAAATGCAGAAAAGGCGCTTAAAATAACCAGGGGGCGGAAGTAGCTCCCCTTCCAGGAAAGTTTGCAACAGCCGAGATCATTTTGTTTGGTCACAAAGTTGTGCCTGACTTGCGACCCCATGGACCACAGCACGCCAGGCCCCGGCCCTCCACTGTCTTCCGGAGTTCACCCAGATTCATGTTCCTTGCACCAGGGACCCCATCCAGCCACCTCGTCCTCTGCTGTCCCCTTCTTATGCCTTCAGTCTTTCTTACCTTGCAGTACAATATTATGATGTTAAAAGGATTTGCATCCCAGTCATAATTTTAAGGCAACAGATTGATTGCTCTCTTGCCTTTTAAAATATCATTTCTTGTTTAATTCTTTGAAGGCTGCAGTGGCTTTGCCCTCCTTACCTCTTGCTCTGGAGCATCTCTCTTCTGTTTTCTCCCCTCCACAACCGCTTCCAAGCCACAAACATACAGCCTCTGTGATGTGGCCAACTTCCTTTACTTGTGGGCAGGATTTCCCACATAGTTGATGGGACCAGAAGGACAGCACTAAAGCAAGAAGTCTTTTCTCCTTGTCCCTTGTCTCCTTGTCCCTATTTTCTATTCTCTCATGATCTCTTTCTCTATCCTTTTAATGGCCCCCTTTCTTTTCTTCCTTTACACTTTGTATAGGTCCAGCCCATACACTTTTATCAAGAGAAGTGCTTCTCTAACTACGCCATCAACAATCATTCTGCTGCAGCCACGTTTACTAGTTTTCTGTTGATACATAGGATTGGGCCAGGCAAAGAAATGGCAGCGCCATCATTTCTTCCTACCAGTTGTTTATTAAGACGACTCATTATTTTGATCAAGCAAGGCATGGATTGGAAGGGGTGAATCATTTGGAGGGGGGGCAGAGAAAGCCTCAGGGACCACTCTAGCTGGACTCCCCTGCCCCTTCCCCTTCTTCTGCCAACTTCCCTTCCTCTGGGAAGGACTCCAAGCATGGGGGGGGGGGGGTGAGGATTGCATCATGCACCTGCCCTAGACTCTACCGACTTGTCCCAAGGCCATGATCCACCCTCTGCCCTGAGGGGTGGAAACTTCCAATTAAAAATGAAGCAAACATTGTTTATCGTGGTTTTATCATGCTTATATTACTTGTAAGCTGCCTTTGTGGTAATAACAGAAGTAATAAATGCCACTCTGCAGTCTCTGCCTGGAAATAAGACAACAATGTTCCACAACAGCCTTGGCTCAGGCGATTCAGGACCCTGGATTGCGAAACAGCAGAGTTTGGGTGGCCATTGTGACATCACCCTTTTTGCTTACCATGATGACATCACAGTGAGGTCAGCTGGAACTTTCCTTCCCAGTCCCCCTTGCAGTGGATGCTCAACTGGCCATGTCCTGTCGGGCGACTTCCGTGGTGCTGCTCCTGGGCCTGGCCTTGGCTGTGGCCGAGGGCGACCTGTACGAAGGCTACTCCCTGGGCTCATCGTGCCTCCCGGGCCACCCGTGCATCCTCGCCTTTATCTCTGAGAACCCCATGATCCTGCATTGCCCTCGTGTGTACTTCCGAGACCACGTCAGCTGGCAGTACCTCGACCCCGCCTGGGTGCAGGAGCAGCCCGCCACCTTCCAGTGCTCAAGGGGCTCCTTTTCGCCTGTGCTCATCCATGCCAAGTTGCAGAGGCTACACTTCAAATCCCAGCTCCTTGCTGGAAACCTGTATATCCTAAGCCCCAGCGTGGAGGACTCTGGGTTGTACACCTGCAGCGCAGGGGATGCCACCATCGCCTACTACCACGTGGATTTCCAGGATGCGGGGTACATCCACGTCTCACACGCTAAGCTGGGGGAGGCCACCCTGGACAACACCACGGTCAAGTTAGCAAGTGGGGACGTGGCCACACTTTTTACTTCGTGGAGTCCTTGGCAGGCTTGTGATCGCTGCAGCCAGCCTGGAGAAAGGAAGCAGGTGGGATACTGCTACGTCCAGGTGACTGGGAAGGACCATCAGCTGAAAAAGCCTCTTCCTTGTGGAATGGCCAGAAGGAAGCATCCCACGTTGCCATGGCGGGGACCAGAGCTGAGAGTGGAAACCTGCCAGGTGCCCTGCGCTGCATCGTTCTTACTGGGCCAGGACAAGCCCAACGTGGAGCTACCTCTTGTCTTCGCTACCTACCATCCCCAGCTCAAGGCCCACCTACACTGCCCAGCCTCTTCCATTTACAGGTACAGAGCTCAGGCTACGTCCTGCTCCCTCCCTGGGAATGGAGAAGGAAATGAGGTGTCAGTGGAGAGAAGGACAGGGTTCTGGTGCATTCAGCAGTTGCACAGGGCAGGCCATTGAGCTGGTGTGGCTTTTCTCACCGCTCCAGGACAAGATGGGGCCGTGGAAATTCCCTCTTCTACACGACTGTTAAAGGTTCAGGAAGGGAGCTACCGTGTGTTATGGTGATGAGGCTGAGCCGTGGACCAAGAATTCCTTGCAGCACAGGAGTCCCGTTTCTATCTCTGGACCAATACCCCTGTCACTCAGTCCTCCAAACAGCAATGGTTTTATCTGCAAGTGTCCATAGGGGCTAGAAACATGTTTCTTAAATATTCCCCACACATACTTTTCAGGCTTCTGTACATGCTATATTCTGAACATAAGACTGGGCAAGCAGGGGATAAACATGCTTTTAGCTCTTAGGGGCATTTGCAGATAAAATCTAAAATAGGTTAACACTGTAGCCTCTGTGTGATCACCCAAATTTCTGGATTTTCTAACTGGGTGTGAGTGACACAGAATTCTAAGTAACGTTGGTGTCATAAGGAGCTTGCTGTAGGAATGAAGAAACAATCCGCCTATGCATTTCCACAACACTTTCTTTCGGGCATTTCGTAAGCTCTCAATAAACTTGAACTGGTTAATGATTGACGGGTTACAGGAAACTTTCACCTCCAAGCACCGTTCAGTTTGACCATTTTCAGCAAGGTGTTTTTAGATGAAAAGCTGTGTAGAGATGTAGCTGAATGACATTTGAGGGGAATGTTTACAAATCTATCCATGTACATCCAGCATGGATAGGACAGAATCCAGCAAGTCCAGCATCAGGGATTGGTCTTCCCGGGGGCCTAGGCAGCCCCAAGCCCCAGTGGAGGGCGCACTTCCAGGCCTTGGAGCCCGCTGGCCGGCCATATTTCTCCTCCTTGCCATACCTGTCTCTTCTTTTCTCCCTCTTTCGGGGGCAGTGAGAAGAGATAGAAGGGCTCATCCTCTCCCTTCTGGGGAAGTAATTCTGACTGGGCCCAGAGAAAGAAGAAGGCAAATAACATTGGCAAGGGAGGAGGAGGTGGCCGTGGAGGCTGGCAGTATCGGACAAGGGAAAGCCTGAGCATGTCTTGCCCAAAGCGTCTGTTCCACAAAAAAATAATTTAAGCAGCTCAAGCTCATGCAATTGGTTAACTGAGCGTCCTTTATTTGGCTAAGAGCCTTTTTTCTGTCTGCAAAAATTTCGGAGGTGTCTGCCTGCCTGGATCCCACCCAGCATGTGCTAAATGTCGTTCTTTCCTCGTTCAGCCCTGTTTACTGGCAGGAAGGCCCCACCTCACTGACACGCCTCGGACTCCTCCAGAAGAACAGCTCCCAGAGCCTGGACAAAGCCACCGGGGGTGGGATCCTGCACCTCTCCTTCCAGAATGACCTGCACAGTGAATTCTACAATTGCTATGTCAGTGGGCACCTGGCGGGCAAGTTTCTGGTGGCCTCGCCTGGTTCCATGGCGCTTTCCGGGGAGCTGTCCCACACCTACTTGGTCATCGAAGCCCTGGTCGTGGGGCTGTCTATTTTCCTCGTCTTCCTGATGTTCCTCAGCATCATCCAGTCCTGTCGGAGGAAGCCAGGAACCACCATGGTCTAAAAATGCAGCATCATGGACATCGCAGGCATGGGGCCGTGGAGGGCTGACTAATAAAGAGATTGCCTGGCGGTGCATCCCAGGTCGGCTGAGCTTTGCAGCTGCAAGAAGGGAGGGGGAAGCTCAGAGTCAATGCTGGTAGGAGTCCTTCCGCATGATGCCAGGAAAAGCAGGGCCTTGTGGAGTACGAGGACCAAACCATACGTTCCATCCATGGAAGCTTTTCACAAAGTGTTCTTAATGCTGCCGAATCCATCAGAAGAAACATCTCTGTGCGTCCTGATCTGGCATCATTTTCCTAATCCAGGTTGTGGCACTGCACCAACCTCCTGCCCAGATCCCACTTCTCCCGCACTGCGAACGGCCCCTAAGGTGATGCTTATTGCAGACAGAATCTCTGAGACCTGTTGAGGCAGGAAACGTCCTGCAACTCCCAGGCTTTTCCCTGGCCAGCATAATAGGACGTGTTTTCTAAGCCTGTTCCCTATGGCCTTCCTGCCACTCAAATGCAGTGCCTTGGAGTCTCTTTAAACATAACTGAAGGAGTTTGTTGAATTTGGGAATTTGCAAATAGAAACAGGCCAATTTTCAGTAGGGAAAAATGGTGGGAGCCACAAGACATTTAATTTGCTGCATTAAGCCTGACCCCTTCGTTCCTTCTGCCCTTCCTTCCTTCCTTCCTTCCTTCCTTCCTTCCTTCCTTCCTTCATCTTCCTTCCTGGCAGCTTTAGGAAGGGCACAATTCTACAGCCTCCTAAAACTGTTCTGGGGGCCACAGGATTCCAGGCTGCCAAACCCCTGCCCCGTCTCTCTGAGGATGGAAGCATGTCTATGCCAGGGCTGGGGCTGATTACTCTCGGCGGCCAGCTTCCTTCTCCAGGCACTCGCGGGCACTTGTTCTAGGCAGCTGAAAACGGCCATCGAGATAAAATGCGCAGGGCAAGGCGGAGTGGTGGGAGGCTGTCCCGCTGCGGCCTGCTTCAGCCGTTGCCCGGCCGCTGCCTCTGAGGGCACGGGCTTCCATGCCTCTAGGGCAGAAGTGGTGGGGCTGTGGCCAAGCCGGCTTTGGCGAAAGCAAGATTAATGTGTACTAACGCCAAGGTTAGTACTGGGCACGATGCACTGACTCTGGCGCTAGAGGGCGCTGTGGGATCAGCACTGACTGCTCTCTCTCTCTCTCTCTCTCTCTCTCTCTCTCTCTCTCTCTGTGTGTGTGTGTGTGTGTGTGTGTGTGTGTGTGTGATTGAGAGAGAGAGAGAGCGAGAGCGAGAGCGAGAGAGAGAGAGAGAGAGAGAGAGAGAGAGAGAGAGAGAGACTGTGCGAGAAGATGGGCAGCTGGGCAGCTACTTGTCAGCGATCACCGTGCCTTAAATCTAGCCAGGGCTCGGTCTGGCACCTTGCTTCCATCCCCCTCCCAATATGTGAAGTAGGAGTCAAGAAATAGGTTGGAACTCATCCAATCCTCTTTTGGTACCTTTTAAAAAATTTATTTATTTAAAGCTTTTATATCCTGTCCGACTACAAAGTCTTGGGACAGTCTTTTTCAGACTTCTCTACCTTTATAATGGCTTTGTGTCTTGCAATTCATGGCAGAAAGCCAAACTGTGGGTGAAAAGTCAGACTATAGCTTATACCTGTTGACATGGCTGGGGAGGGGAGCCTCTGAGCATGTACTGAGTGCTGCTCCTCACTGACCCCAGTAATTCTAAAATAAAAATACATTTGCCACACATACCTAGCATGAAAGGAATGGGCTTTAGGCAGGTCGGAAGCCTGGCAGTAAACCCGTTTCCACAACAATGTGGGCAGTGCGTTCTTGGGCTTTCATGTTGCATGAACCTCCCAAGGTGGCTTGTGCATGGGCAGAACAGCCCACGGCTTATTGAGTGGGTTGTTCTGCCCATGATGGGTAGCTGTGTCAATGGTGGGTACAAGGAATCGGGAATCCCCAAGGCCAGGGGGGCAGAACGCCCTTGCCGCCCCTGACATGGGCCACCCAAACAAGCTCCGGCCCCCAGCTGACCCCTCGGTGCCCAAGTGGCTCCTGCAGCGGCTGACACTTCCCTTCCTCCCTGATGTTGTGCTAGGTGAAGTGACCGTGGCAAACCCCAGATGGCCCACGGACCGGGGCGGGGGGCGGGGGGAGGAAAGACTTGGCCAAGATAACCCCTAGGGTGCCTGCAGGAAGCCGAGGGAGGCAGAGAGAAAGAGGACAACCCACTGCAACCCACTCATCCGCCAGGACTCCCCCTGGTGGTTCACACAAGAGCCAATCCGCCGAGGCTTTTGCCAGGTTACACGACGTGCAAACGTGCAGCATGTTGAAGGAGCCCTTGGAGGTCGTGCATTCCAGCTCTGTGCCCCTGAAGGGTCTTACCGGGGGAACCCCAGGCTGCTGCGGACAGTGGAGGGCGTTCAACAGCAACAGGTACAAAGGTTTGTTCTTAGGTACGAGATGTGAAGAGACCCGAGAGCCTGATGGTGCATGTTTACTTTATTTATTTAAAGGTTTTCTATGCCATCCAATACCACAGTCTCTGGACGGCTTACAAAAAGCAACCACAACATACCAGCAAACAACACTATCTCTGACCATTAGTGATAAAATCAAAGATAAAACCAATTAAATATTAAAATGTCAGGAAAATAAAAAGGGTTTTGCCTGATGCTGAAAAGAATAAAGTGACGGCGCCAGGCAAACCTCCCTGGGGAGCATGTTCCAAAGTCAGGGTGCCACCACTGAAAAGGCCCTTCTCCGGGTAGCTACCCCCCTAATTTCCTTCAAAGAGGGCTCCCGGAGAAGGACCTCTGCCTCAGAGCTCAAGGGGTGGGCCGGCACATAGGGAAGAAGATGCTCCTTTAGGTACGTATCCAGGATGCAGGCCATTTAGGGCCTTATAGGTCATTACCAGCACCTTAAATTGGGCCCAGACTTCAATTGGCAGCCAGTATAGATGGCATAGGACTGGCATGATGTGGGAGTATCTGCCGGTCCCCGAAAATAACCTGGCAGCTCAATTCTGTTTAGACAGAGAGGAGGCCTAAGCTCTCTGCTCTTAAAGCACTTTGCAGTCACAAAGCCCAAAATTAAGAATAAAATAGCCATAGGTAAAAAATTAAGTCACGTACAATAGAAGCATCAAAGTAATAGAATATGAAACATGAAACATTCTTAAACGCATTAAAACATGCAGACATGCAGGAGCCACGTGGGGCTAGAATCATAAGAGTAGGAAGGAGCCCTGAAGGTCATCTGGTCCAGCCCTGTGCCGTTCTGCATCCCCGACAAATTGCTGCCCAGACAGCTGATCCTTGATGCAGTGTCCCTCGTTTTTGTACACATGGGTTGCTTCTCATATAAGGTCCTGGGACTGCAGAGCAGAAGGACACTCGCTTCTGGCTTCTGCAGCGGCTGGTCAAGGGACTAGGGGCTGCCTGGGGGCTGCAGCACTGCTTCCTCAGGCCTCGTCCGGCCTCGTGTCTCAGCCTGAGAGGCAGGCACGGCAGGGCCGCTTGGCTCTCCATTCCTGCCAGAAAGAGCCCTCTGCTCTTCCGAGAGCCCACAGACCAGCCAGATTCCAGATTCTGGAGCAAACACTCTGATGCATTAAATGGACAAGTGCATTTACTGTGTCGGCCTCATTTTTCTTATAAAAAGAGCCATTCCCTATAGTGGGGGAGGGGTCAGGATCACAGGGTCAACCCCCCCCCCCCCCCCGCCCAGGGATGCAATCCTGTGCAGATCGTTAAGCTGAAACTGCTGCTCATGGCAAGAAGGAAATGGCTCTTGCCCTAACTCTTCCCTGGCCTGGTTGGGCTACAGTTCCCATCATCCCCAGCTCCCATGGCAGAGTTGCGCCCCTTTGAGGCAGGCTAGCAAACATTTCAGCTTTCTGACCCCACAGGAGCATGCATCGATCAAATGCTGCCAACCGTGAGCCCGGGGCTCTCTGGAATATGTCTGCTGCTTGTTTACAGATACGGGGTGGATGCAGGGGTGCTCCGGGCAGCTGGGAGCTGCGGGAGTTCAAACCAGAGTGCTCCAGGGCCAGTAAAACGGTCAGCGCCCCCCCCCCCCCAGCAGAGTGCATAGAAACATCCACACGCTTCACCCCGGGACAATAAGGCGATTCTCTGCCTCCAACTGCAGTGGCTTAGCAGCCAGGGCAGCCTTTGTCTCCACAATGAATCACACACCCGGTGCACACGGTGGCTGTCGACTGACTCATGCCCACTCACAACCGCAGCCTTTGTGTCCAGCTCCCAGGATGGCGCAGCGGGCGACTGACACGGCTCCCCCGCCCTGTGCCAGGGACAGCACAGGGTGCAAGGGCACTGCCTCTTTCCACGGAGGAAGCAAACTCTCGCCCGCTCCTTCCTGGGGGAAACCAGGCACTGGGCTCGAGGTGCCCACATCGCACACCCAAAAGGCAGGGGCGGACAAGAGGGGCTCCGGAGGCTGAGCAGCACGCTCCGTGCCACCTGCCCCCCAGCGCCTCCTGCATCCGAGTCGGCCGGGGGTCCGGCTTCCCCAAAGCACGCTGAGCCGGACGGCGCCTGTGCGTGGGCCCTCGGCGTCTCTGCACGGCCAGTCAGGGCCGCAGGTGCCTGGCATACGCCGCACAGCCCTGTTGCCGCTGGAGGGCTGCCAAGGGGCCGCTAGGCCTCATCTCCCTGTGAGGGAGCATTTATATAATGACACATGCTCATTAGCATATCCATGTGGTGCATTTAAATTGTAAATGTGTAGTCACATAAGGACGAGCAGCTCTGCTTTCAGAAAGAAGCACATTTTAAGTGCCACCCAACCCAGAAAATACCTAATCGTTTGCTGTGAAGCAACTGCCCTCGTTTGCAGAAATCACCCTTATATGGCCCGGACCTCGTGCTCCTCGCATATTTGCTGTGGGACTGTGAGGCTGCTTGAGCCCCCGGGGCAGCCAAATGACTGTGAATCCATACAAGGGGTATTTCTGAGCATGCAGCCTCTTGTAATCCACAGATAAAAACATGCATGGCACATGTTTTCTTATATCAAAGATATGGCTAACCAAGTCCACCACTACCATCTTGCTATATTACACTTTTACCAGGGCTCACAGGGATGCAGGACACATACTTTTTAATTAACAGGATGCTGATCTCATCTGCCCACCTTCACTACTCAGAATTCCTGCCTCTCTGATCTTATATCTAATCCTTACAATAGCTAGGGAACAATAATCTTTCCCTCCCCCACCCCCAGAGTAATATGTTGTTTCCAACAGACCTCCTCCCAATGGAGGTAACATGAATAGAAATGGTTTGTTGATATGGGTTAACATGGCTGCATTTTGGGGTCCTGGCAGTGGGGACTGTCATGATGAGCCCCCGCACTTCAAAATGTGGCACTCCACCAGTTGCTCGCACCCCACTTCTCTGAGTGTGGAGAATTCCGGGTTGCAAACATGTAATCTGGTTTGCTTTCCTGTTAATGAGTTCATTGGAATCGTATGATGTTTTGTAGAACTTCAATTGCGTTTATTTGCATAGTCTGAGCAAACAGCTGGACCTTGCCACAAGTTAACCTGTTCTACATGGGGCTGCCTTGAAAAACAGCTCAGAAGCTTCAGCTAGCATAGGCACTGGTTGCTTGTGGGAGCCGGGCAACCTGAATACAGAGCACTAATTGGCACTGCCTGCCCATCTATTTCCAGACCCGACTTAATGTGCTGGTGATCACCTTTAAAGTTCTGAGCAGTTTGGGAGTGAGTCCTTTGAAGGGCTGCTGCCTTGTACATGAACCTGCCCGAGGCCTTCGCTCTGCCATGGTGTGGCCATTGTGTGGCTCGTGTACCCAGAACCTGGTTTTGTGCAATGAGTTCCCTAGAAGCAAACAGTGGACCCCAGCTCCCAAGTCTGGTCCTATTCAAGTTGGAGGGGGCCTTGCAGGCTACCTCTTCCAAGCTATGCCTCATGTTGAAAATCCTGCGCTAGAGCATAGCTAACAGATGGCTCCCAGTTCTCTGCTTGAAGACTTCCAGCAAAGTAATTGGCTCCATCACTCTTACTATCACAGCAAGTCTCCTCCCGCATGGTGCCCACAGCTTCCTCTACGAACGTGCATGCCGAGGTTCTAATGCGGAGCCCCCAGGGTCCCTGCACCCTTTATTGTATTTTCTGTTTTTTAATACAAGTGCATGGGTCACCTATATCCATAGCAAGGAAAGCATATGGAACACACACAGCTTTCTAGTGCTTAAACAGAGGTTTCAACAGGAGCAGAGCAAACATTCAACAAGGTACCCATTTGAAGATGGTGTCTGTACATCACTCATTCAGTTAGCAAAATGTTGCGATGTCCTCAATGCTTTGCATTATCAGAGGCAGGTGTTTGTCCTTCCGATGTTGAAACTGTTTGTTTAGTCGCAAAGCCATGCCTGACCCCGTGGACAACATTCCTCCAGGCTCTCCTGCCGTCCACCATCCCTTGTAGCCCACCCAAGCTCACACCCACCCAGCCAGCTCATCCTCTGCCGTCCTCTTCCCCTTTTCCGCCGATCGTTCCCAGCATCAGAGTCTTCTTAATGAGCTGTTCTTTCCCATTAGGTGGCCAAAGTTGAATTTTCATGTTGAAATAGCGGTCTTTTAGTTGTTCAAAGGGCACGAGAATCCATTTGCAGCAGTCCTATCTTATTTTCCATGAAGCAAATGAGTAATTTAAAAGAGTGAATATTAAAAATTGTTCCAGTACAAAATGTGTTTATTAACCTCCCCGTAAAAAGAAGGGACTGCTGGACAGCGCCAGATCATATGCTTAAAGGAAGCATTAGCCGTATCGCACCGCCAGCAATGAGCTAAGCTGGACAATCACTTATTGGAGATGCTTGGTGTCCAATGGGCATGAAAGAAAAGAGGCAGCCTATGTTCCATAGAAACGACAACTAGACAATCCACAAATTAGACATTTTGTGTTGCTGCCAAAACAGTTTCTCAAATTCCCAAACGTGCCATGGTCCCAAAGGGTTTGAAACCCCTGGTCGAGAAGCTGCTCTTAAAGAAATAGCATCTCAGGGAGAAAGGCGTGAATGTGCCGCACCAAGCCTGGCCTGGCTTAAGCTGCAAGCATCTTTGTGATGACATGGTCTCCGTGAAATTCCATTGGATTCACTTCCAAGTGCACAAGCATGTAACATAAGAGGATTTGTGCTGGATCAAACCAAAGTCCGGTATTCTGTTCACATGATGTCCATCACAAGCAGGGCATGAGGGCAATCTAAGGAGCATTGTGACTAAATAAATAATATGCTTACCTTACATTATTGCTTCCCTTTGATAAGACACTCCTGCCAATCTGAGCACTCCTTCAATGACAGCCAAATCTCCTGGAGAATTTAGAGCAGTGGTGGATAAGTTGTGGCCCTCCCAGATATCACTGCGCTGCAATTTGCATCTTCCCTTACCATTGGCCACCCGACACCTGGAGGGCCACATGTTCCATCTGTCCCATGGAGGCCTTGTGCTGGGGGCAGATTCAGAATGATGGGGACCACTGGGCATGAAGGAATGCCTCACCAAAAAGGAGGACATGCATTTCCAAAAAGTGGACATGGGTTTGCATAAAATGCTCATGTGCACATTTATAAATGTAGATGCAACTTTAGAAATAATTATGGTGATTTAACCAGAAATACCCTACAGGCACCATGCATAAGGGTCTGACCAGGAGAAATGTCTGTCCAGTCGGCCATCCAGGCACTAAGTGTGGATAGGCAAGGGGTCCTCTGGTTCCCAACCTGAATGGGACCAGGTGGCCTTTCAAATAGAGCTACCCTGTGTCAGAGATGACACATGACCTTGCACAGGGATTTGTTGTCCTTTTGGGCCACGGTGGTCCTCTGAATGAGTGACTATCTTCCGAAATGACCTACCCTTGACAGCCCTGCTCGGCTCTTGCAAGTCCAAGGCTGTGACTTCCTTTACGGAATGCATCCACCCCAAAGCTCTTCTTCCTCTTCTTCTGCTGCTTGCAACTTTCACAGGCAGCCTTGCCTTCTCCAGTGAGTCTCGCCTTCTCATGATGTGCCCACAGTTCAGCAGCCTCAGTTTCATCACTGCTGCTTCCAGGGCAAGTTGTGGCTTGTTTTGATCCAGGACCCACTTGTTCATCCTTCTGTCAGTCAAGGGCATTTACAAAGCTCTCCTCCAGCGCCATGTTTCAAATGCATGCATTTTGAATGCAGCTTTCCCACCCATGCATAATGATGGAGACGGATACATAATGATGTGGACGGTCAGAATGTCCACATGGTGCTTCTGGGCAGGGCAGAAAAAACACCTGAGGCATTTGCAAGGCCAGAATATTTTATGTTATTTTCAAGGAATATATATGCCTCTTTTCAAATAAAACAGCAGAATACAGAAATGGACACATCACAAAGCGATGAGATTTTAAAGGCAGAAAATAACAACCTGAACTTAGAATAGATAATATCTTCCCCGTGACTTACATAATTGGAAACAAGCTCATTGAATGTGTGCTTATTTATTTCAGGGTAGACCATCTTTTCAGTGTACCTTTAGTAAAAATGAAACAAACAAAACAAAACAAAACACCCATATATAACAAGACTGATATTTTTTAAAAGCAATAATAGCATGGGCACAAGAGTGGCAAAATGAATACAATCCTGCAAAACGATGCCATAAAATTAAAATCAGTTATAAAACATGCTGAAGTGCTTGAATGTATTTGCATTTGCCAAGATTGTTTCTGTTCTAACCCCCACCGTTTAGAACCCCCACCAGTCTTTGATGATGTATTTCTGCAGGTAACAACAGTATCCATGCGAAGGCAGGAGAGGACCCTGCAAAGGCGAAGAGCTTTAAAGTCTGCAGTTTTAGTCCTGCTCCGAAACAGAACTGAGCAAAGGAAGCAGGCCTAACATAAAAGTGAAGGGCTCACCCCTCCCTTGAGGTGTCTCTCAGTTTTAATTAGCATTTGTACTGTCATCGGATGCATTAGTCTAACGGGTAGATAGACAGCCCTAAGTTCATCCCCTCCCTGCCTCCTAGGTCTATTTTAGATAGTAAGCCCCTTGGAGTAGGAGCCTGTCAACATATCCATTGCAAAGTATTATTTACACAGAGGGTAAAATGCTACCACCACAACCACTAGCAGGAATAAGATGACATTATTCACTGCAAGCACGGCTTGGCAAGGTTCGCTGTGCAGCAAGATCGCAGATCCCCGTTGACTTCTGCAGAGCATTCCTTTCCTGCTCTTCCTTCGGTTTTCCCACCCTGGCCTGCCTCTCCCTCTCCACCCTCCATCAATACTTAAGCCCAGTTGCCACGCCTGCCGCATCTGCACATCACTTCATCCCGACATCATCTCACCACGGCTGTTCCTTGCGCTCAAGTGACACAGGAGCCTTTTGTTCCAGAGTTGCCGGTTTCTCCCTGTGAGCTGATCTTCCTCGACTTGGCCACTGGGGCTGGCATACCCTGGCACCCCTGGCTGGCTCTGGAGAGTTGTCTGGCTTCCCAGGACTTACTTCTTCGTGGAAAGCAAGTACAAGAACCTTGATCTCGGATTCTGGGTGAGTTCTGAGTTTTGCTGTTCGGCTGGCTGGCTTCTGGAGCAAGAGAAGCCCTGGATGATCCTTGAGGGCTTTGGCAATGCTTAACTGTTGTGGATCAAAGTATCAGAGGGTCAGGAAAGATTGTGGCATCAGCCCCACTGATACATTTTGGGCAGGGCCTTGGGGGCAGAGCCCCCAAATCCTTAGCTCAGTCCACCCTACACCCAAAATTATCATGTAGAAAGCTACAGTCGATAGGGCATCTGATAAGCTATGATTCAAGTGAGTTTAAAATCCAAAATTGCACATACTGAGTATTTTTAAAAATCAGTTTTGTGATTGTTCTTTTTCTAACATACCAAGCATGTAGGAGAAGTTGTAACGAACAGTGTGGTAGTAGAGGGTGGCATGAAGAGAAATGCTCGTTGTGTCTTTCGCAGCATACATGGGCACACCTGACTGCATGCAAGACTAGTAAGCCTGGGGTTTAAAGCTGCGTGTTTGCACCAGAGGTCAGCCCTGAGAATCGGACTTGAGAACATCCACTCAGGATATTTACCTGTCTTTTGGAAGAAAAGGTATGGCCGATGAGCCACCTTTGACTCAGCAATCAAAATGGTCCAAGCTTTTTGATCCTGCAAAATTTTAATCAGGATACAGAGACAAAAAGCTTGATTACAATTTCACTCTGAAGAAATGGGTGGGGATGTTTCCAAGTTGCGGGGAGAGAAAGAGAATAAAATTGAGATTTGATCTATACAGAACAAATTTACAGATTTGAACTATTCAGCTCTATAACAGAATAAATAGGCAGAATTCCACAGAATCCTATGCTGAGAACTTTATCACTTCAGACTCCAGCTGTGGGGTGAGGGCCAATTTTCAAATGCTCCCCTATAGAAAATCTACCCGCAAGTGGGTGGGGGAACGACTGGGCTAGAACTTTCCTGAATCCTGATGTACTAGATTTCTCTTTTCTTTCTTTTGTTTTAATGCTCATTATTTAGAGAGAATGTTTACATGAGAGAGAGCCTTTAGAAATGGTTATCTTCTCCTGCAGTTGTGCTAAATTCAAGATTCTGTCACTACATCCTGTTGCATTTGAAGAAATGCACAGAGTGACGTCTACATTTTAATGTGGCATTGCCCTTTTCAATTGCATGTCTATCGTGGACCTACATGAATTCATCCATTTCTGGCTTAAAGTATGGGAGCAAGAGATACGTGGTCAATAGGTTGTCTTCTGTTTTGGAAGGGATCACCGCAGAATGGGGACAGAGTAGAACACTTCATCACCTCTGGAACTGAACAGCTGGATGTGGAGAAGTCTTAGGCCACTTTGAAAGTCTCACTCTTTCAACTTGTTGGAAAGCAACAAGTGGGGTGGGCAACTCCAGAGGGTCTAGGAAGCAATCCCTCTGCCTGCGTACCGCCGGGGATGTTTTTTAATCTTTAAGTGTATTATTTGTTATCTATATGTTTTAATTATGTTGTGAGCTGCCCCGAGGCTTTGTTGCGATGGGGGCGGCATAGAAATGTTTTAAATCAATCAATCAATCAATCAATCAATCTCTGCCCCCACCACTACTGCCCAGTTGCAGCTGCCAGCATGGAAGGGCTGCTTTGCTTTCAAGTTATCTGTGTTTGTTACTGTGCTCTTGCAGCACTGAATTTCAGTGGCAAACTACACTTCGTTGTATCAAGAAGAGGGGGAAATGGCCTCTGTTTGGCTGTGTAGGACTTATTTCTGGCTAAGCAGCTACTGAATCATGTCATTCTTTATTTTATGTCACTGTCTAGAGATCCATAGGGTTTCCTGGTGTCCCAGCTCCAATCTTAGGGAAGAGTCCCAGTACTGGAGCTGGGACTCCATGTTGGGAGTGCCCTCCCAGCTCTTGCAGCCAACATGGAAAGAACCAGTCCAGTGGCTTCTCTGAGATCATGGAAGCAACCCTGAAGAAAGGGCTTTGGGGCATCCTTGGGTGGGGAGCATGGGGACTGGCACCATCAGGATGTGTGGGATCCTGCTGGTACCCCAGCCTCCCTCCCTCCCCACCTGAAGCTGAAGCTGGCCCTTTGCAGGGTGTGGGGGGCACAGCAGCTGCCTTCACCTTCAAGTCCCTCCAGCTCCACTCAAGATGCCTCAGTCCTCCAGGACTGAAGGGCCATGAGTATTCCTGTGGGAACCTATGGGATGTATTCCATAGGATACGCCCTAAATTTACTATAAACTGAAAGAGCAGCATAAATTAAAAGAGCAGGCTGATGTGGAACTGAGAGTCGCAAAATCCAGATCAAACAAGATATAAAATAGGAATGCAAAAGTCATGTTACATGGCATGTAACACTGGCGGTGCAGGAGCAGCATGCAAGGAGAGGGGCTGCATAGCCGAGTGGCAGAGAGCCTTGTTTTGCATGCCAAAGGTCCCCGGTTCAATCCCAGCAACGCCAATTGAAATGTTTTCAAGTGCAGGGTGGCCATGTGCCCTACTTTACAGAGGGCCATCCTCCATCTGAAGGCTTCCATCTACTATTTGATCCACGCCACTTCTGGTTTACAGAGAAAGAGTGGGTTGCACCCTTGACACTTGCAAGACCCCAGACTCAGAGGCCTGCGTGCATTCTTCCGGGCAGGAAGAATGGCAGAGGCATTCTCCTCTCCCTGCTCGGTGGCCAGTGTCGTATTTCGGAGCGGGAGAAAAGGAGGCTGGAGCCCCCCAGAATGTCTTCTAATCAAGTGGCCACTGCCTCCTCCTCTGCACAGCCACCCCAACATATACCCCCTCTGCCCCTTCTCCTATCAGAGAAGCAACTGGCATCGTTCTTTCCATGCCCGCTGCAGAGAGAAGGGAATCTGAGTGCAGATCTCCAGCTCCGAGGTTGGGTGTCTGTCGCCAACCTCGGATGCAGGAATCTGAAGCATCATGGCCCCCAGCTAATGCCTGCTTAGTGTCATCCAACAGGGGGCAGCAGAAACACATCAACATTGTGAAGGCAGCTCTGAACAGCGCAAGCCAAAGTTTTAGCAGCAGGTTTAGTTTTCTGCAGCTACAGCTGTATTCATCACATCCACTCCCTGGCAAAATATATTTATGTGCTTAGTCTGCGTGATTTTAGCTGGCTGGGGACATATTAGTCAGAAGGACAATTTAAAGCAAATGTACTTCACACATTGCTAGAAGCAAATATTCTGCATCAGCAGATGGGTTGGGCTCAGATCGTGTGACTTTTTGGTCCTTTCCAACTCTACTGTTCCATTTGTGATACTTTTCAAACCCACAGAACATTTGAGAACCTACAGTGTCATCCAGCCTGAATCAAAGTATATTTTCGTAGCCATGAATAAATTGTTAGTCTTGTGGAATACTGAGGACTAATAAATTGATTCTGGCAGAAGGTTTTGCAGACACTGTTTGCTTCAGCCAATGCATGAAGTGTTATGTTTAAGTCAAGTTGACAGATTTATATACATATACTTAGGGATGGATTGTAATGAATTTGATCCAAGGGAGTTGAAATCCAAAAACTACAGATGCTGATGCAAATTGCAACCGTTAAAGTAATTACTACTGGCTGTACTACTTACATTTCAGTTCCCTCCAACCTCCCTGTTTACAAACTACCAGTGTCACCCCAGGCTGTGTGTACATAAAACTGCCAACTTGAGGTTAACAATTTTTGTATCCAAGGAAGTCAGTTAGAGTCTAGGAAAGCATATTCTATTGTAAATGTGTCTGCCTTTAATATACCATAAGACTCTTTGCTGCAACAGACCGATTACCTTTCTGGTAATGGCAGAAATATCAAAATAGAAGAAGAACAAGGATTTTTTTTTTCCATTCCAGAAGTGTTTAACTACTTAATTCTAAGTAGATGCATACTGCCTGGGACTAAGACCCACTGACCTCAGTATGGCTTCCTTCTGACTAGATAGGATAGGATTCCCCAGTATAGGATTCCCCAGTTATTCAGGAATAACTCCCCTTTAAGTTATCTTTTACACTCCTTTAAGCCACTTCTCCTTCGCTCACTATTTCATATCTAAAGGAGGGTTTCTCTCTCTCCTTCCAGCATAACTTACATATGATGACAATCCTGAAAATTCCAGCTAGGGGAATCTTAGATGGGCAAAGATGGAAAGGGTGGGTGGGTGGAAAGTGGCTGAGCTGTAAATCCATATGTCTCTGGTTCAAAAACTTAATTTATTGGTTAAGGTGGATTATACATTCAATTATAGAAAAATTAATAAAATATCTGATCTTGGCCAGGGACTCAGTTATGCATGTCCTAATGACCTCCAGGCTGGACTGTTGTCACATACTCCATACAGAGCTGCGTTTAGCCAGCCCAGATGCTTCTGTTGATGCAGAAGGCAGCCACTCACACCCTTGCTGAGTCCACGTGGTTTCGAGTCGATACCATGAATTCCGTACCAGCTGCCCTGGTCTGCTCACCCTGGTGCATTTCCAGGCACAGTTCAAAGTGCTGGTTTGACTTCGGACCCTGCGAGGTTCCTTGAAATATCGCTCATGCCCATATAAACTTCCCCATGTGTTAAGACTGCCGTTGGAAGCCCACTGGCTGGCCCATCACTCGCGGGTCCACCATTGTATGTGTGCTGTTTCTATTGTGCCCAGTGGCAGAAGGCTGCCTGGGCAGGTCACACAGCCAAGGCTGGACAGTTCGGAGGGCACTAGAGACAAAGTCTCCTTGGTGGTGGCTTCTGCCCCTGGGATCTGCTCCTGAGTAGGGCTGGCTCCGCTGGCTGCATTTGAGCGTTCCGTCTTGTTTGATCTCGCTTCATCTCCTTTCGTTTCGTTTCTAAACTCTTCTTTGGCTTTTTACTGTGGATATTTCCTTTACAGATGCTACTTTTCTTGCTTAAGTTTCAGATCTGGTTTGCTTTAACTGGTTCATTCTTACCCTTGTTTAAAACCAATTTATGATTTTATAAGCTTATTATGCTGATTTTGAATCAGCGTAATTACACTCTTATTACGCTCTATATTTTATATTGTAAGCTACTGTGGGAAGACAGTTAATACAGAAATATAACTCTTGAAATGCCTTTAGGTTAGCCCCTCTCCCTCCATCCCTCCTCCCCTCCCCTCCCCTCCCCTCCGCTCCCCTCCCAGCTTAGTTCCTTCCATCTGCAACATGAGGGTTAAGAATACTTCCAGAGCCTTCCTAGGATGGTGTCTGGAGGAACATAAGGTTTCCTGGAGGACCAGCCTTCCCACACCTGACCACCACATGGCCACTTCTCAAAGGGCAACCCTAGAGAAGGGATTTAGAGGGCAGGGAAGGGGGCGGGGGAGAGGTGCTGCCAGGATATCAGCCAGCCTGGTGCCACTACAGCTTCTTTCCTTGGTGCTCCAAAGTGCCCCAGTTAGATGGCCAAAATCACATCGGGTTGCTTTGCAGAGCCGGAGATGCACAGGGAAGCTGCCCTCTCCTCGCTCTGCATAGGATAGCCATCACCCTCTGAGTTCAGAGGGGAATCAGCAGCCTCGGTGGACTGCATCCTGAATTGCTTACTGAACCACTATGGGGATTACACCTGGACTGAGAGTGCCAAATGCAGCCTTATACAGGTGCGGGACCTGAATTTAAGTAAAAGGTGGCCCCTCGCCACACATGCACACATGTACACCAAGCAGAGATGGGTGACAACCCAGATTACTACCCTAACCCAAACTACTGCATCACAATGCAGAACGTGATTTAGAAATGCATGCTCAGGCACATGGTGTTGTGCACACACTAACCACCAAGTGACAGGGCATGACATGCACATGAAAACAGATTAGGCAGAGAATTAAGCATTTATAAAATGGGTGCTTTTTCTGGCCTGTTATAGGAGCCAGGCTGCAAATGCTTACCCAGTCTAAAGATGTAGCAGATCAGTGAACTTTCTGTCCTAAATATTTCAGTTGCTTTCTTAACAAGCAAGGGTGGAATACTGAAAGCCTAATTTAATACTGTAGATCCTTGAAAATTTATTTTATTTATTTATTTATTAAAACATTTCTATGCCACCCCTTGCCGAAGCCTCAGGGTGGCTCTCAACCCAGGAGGTTTTTTTGCAGGACCAGAACTGGAGTACGGCCACAAATCCTTTCCTACACAAATCCACTCCTGTTTTTCTCCAAGGGCAAGAAGCAGCTTGTTCTGCATGCCCACTTTCTTGAGGTGCTTGGCATGGGTTGGTGGATTTCAGGGTTCTAGTGAAAAATAAAATAGATGTCTGAACCCTATCCAGCCTGATACAGGGGATGTTTTAGCTCACTCTTTCTCCGAGGACCGTAGAGTAGGGCACATGTTTCTTCTCCACCTTCTCCTGTCTTATCCTCTCAACAAACTTTTCAGGTAGTTAGGCTGAGATTCTGAGGTCACCCACAGCCCTCTGCTGTCACCACCGCACCGCTGTGACTCCCTACAGATCAACCAACTTCAGATATTCCCTCTGCCTCCTGCATTAAGACCTACAGAATATGCATCATGGCTACACGCAAATTCAATTACTCGATTCAATTGCTCATAAATATTCCAGAGTGGTGATTTTAAGAGCCCTTTCTTCCTCATCCAGTCGGTCGCCTGGTAACGTAATGACAAAATGCACATTCGAAAGCTTTCAAAATTACTTAAGAACTTCATGATGTCTTTTTAGCTTCTCCGTGGAGAAGTACTGCAATGTAACAATGTGAAAACATGACAAATGGTCTCACTGTATGTCTCTACTTCACAATTTAACAAGGCAAGAACCATTTGGATACAAACAAGTCAAACTTATGTTTACTTCAGTGTATCTGTAGGATGTGGTGATGTTTTTAATAGCAGAGCTATTTTCCCATCCTGCACAGAGAGGTTATGTTGACAGATCTTTCTCTGCCAGAATATAATGGTGGTTATGTTTTGTGGCAATCAGAAAGTTTTCAAGGGTTCTGATCTACATTTCTTGTAAGTGTCCTTTGCTCTTTGAAAGCAATTCCTGAAAAAGGTAGAAATGGCTTACTGTATGGAGAATAGGCAGCACTTTCTGCTAGCTTAATCTCTTTCTAGTATTTTATTTATTTATTTATTGAGAAAATTGCTATGCCGCCCCATTCGCCGAAGTTTGATCTTACTAAATGGGGTTTGTGTCTCCGAACTGTGTTAGGGTAAATAAAGAAAATACATCGAGTTTAAACAATTTCCCTTCTGTATCTTTGAGAATATGTTCTTTTTTCATATTTGGGTGCCTCCCTTCTTTTTTGTGGAGAATTAGGGTTGCAACTGATTTTTCAATCTTTTTAATCAGCTCAAAGAAATGTCAGATTAACCAGGCTTAAAAACATTAATAATTTTAATATACATCTTTAATAAAATGCCTCTTAGCTCTCTTGGCTCTTGTGTAGACAAGGATGATTTGGATCAGGAGACAGTATTTGTAATATCCACATGCATGGTCTGAACTAAGCTTCTGAAAGTATTTAGATTCTAAAACTAAGTTGCCTCCCACCATCCCCAGATTATGCAAGTTTAGGCAGGTCTACAATGCAATGTCTACTTAGAATGAAGTCCCATTTATGTCCACAAGGCTTCCTGTCAGGTAACTGGGTCCAAGATGGCAGCCTGAACTGACTCGTCAATCAGCAAAAAACAACCAACCCCCTGAACCCCCATTATCCCCAGTCATTGAGGATGATGGGGACCATAGTCAAACACACCAGGAGGGTACCAAGCTGGCCTAAGATTGCCTTGCTTAGGCAAAACCCAGGGCAGAAGATTGAATATGCCAGACTTCAAAATCTCACCAAATTGTATGTTTGTGCAGCTTTATTATCTTCAGTCCAAAAGGGGGCAAATCTCGATTCCCTTTTGCTTGCTTCGGATCTGGAGCCCACTGTTTGCTCTTTGCGATGCGAGGGAACAGGCCCGCTTCTCCAGGAAACAGCCCGGACAAACATCGTTGTTCCACGACCGTCGCTTGAGTGGCACTGCTTGGCAGTGCCATTCTAAAGTCTCCTCACTGAGCACAATTTGCTTTGTGGGACAAGCTGTCGTCTTGGAGCAGAGGAGAAAGGAAGAGGAGGAGGGCAAGGTGAGGGAGGGGTGTCCAGGGCGCTACGGAAAGCAACCCTAGTGGAAGGAGCTGGTGCAGGGGGAATAACGTGCGCAAAAGCCCGACCTTGCTTACAGCACGGGCAAATAGTCCCGTGGTCCACATGACAGGTCAGGGCCTGTCTGGCCACTTGCACATTTTCCATGAACTGAAAGCAGAAAGAACAAAAGAACGAAAGAACGAAAGAACGAAGGAAAGAACGAAGGAAAGAACGAAGGAAAGAACGAAAGAACGAACGAAAGAACGAAACCAGCCTTCCTCACAGTTCCTGTCTCACAGTATCCCAGCCTGGTGATGAGCCACAGAGGGCTGCTTGTCCTGAGAACAACCCATGAGTGAACCCAACATTTGACCAGGCTCACTGTTGGTTTTAGACCAGTTTCCCCCCTCCTTCTCCATTGGTCCTCCCATGGGTATGCCTGGAGACACCAAGGGAGGATCCAGATGTCTCCCTACTCCCTGTTCCAGTGATGAGCCACGTTTGTCTCATTGTGACCTTTTTTCCCATAAGCCTCCTTTTTCTTCTGGCAACGGTGAAAGACGCTTGTTAAACTGGCACTCACAGTTCCCATTCTGACAGATCCTCTGCATTGGCATCTACAGATTGGCTCTCCATTTTGACAGCCAGGGACAATCCCTTCAAAGTACCTTATCAGCAGCTTGGAGGAGCTGCCCACGGCTGTCGCACATAATTTCCCTAATATTTGCACATGTCTATCTGCATTTGCACAACTGATGCACAGTTGGTGAAATGTTTTGGGTGAGCAATTGCAGGGTAGCAAAGTCCAGCAGCAACCCACTATGGCCGTAACCCCACAGAGGCTGCAGGTAGGTTTCTTTTTCCTTTGGGTTACATCTGACAGCTGTCAAGAGGTGAGCTGTCAAATGTAACCAAAGGTGTGAGTGCTCTTAGTTTATGAAAAGGGGGTTCTGTTTTTACAAGGGGGTTGGTTGTTTTTTTGCTGATTAATGAGTCATAAAAAAGTGCAAGGCACCCAATTTGCAGGAGTAATTAACTTTTTCATCTATCAGAGTTAATGCTTTGTCTTTAAACTGGAGTTTACAAAGGGTTAAAAGAATTGTTTTTGGCAAGAAATTATACTGGGATCTAGACTCTATATATAGCTAGAGAAAGAAAGAGACTATATTTAGCCCCAGAACTTCTTGGCAAAAGCTGCAACAATTTTTGCAACTCTTGCCAGGTGGTTTCGTAGCTGATACTCCAAACCCATGATAGAGTCAGTTTCCTGGGTTCAGATGATGTGACAACCAAGCATGGATACAACAACCCCTAAAAAAGCACATGGGTTATTGGGATGGCTTGCTGCCCCTGAGCAACAGTTCTGGGGAAATTGGTCTGGATTCACACAACACAGCAACTCCGTATGAGAAGCAGTCCATAAGCAGTGTTGTGTCATACAAACCCAGAGAGAAGATGCTGCTTTACAGCAGACTTCCCATCTAGGCCAACCAACCAACCAACCAACCAACACATCTGAAGAGCAGCAAGCTGGGGAAGATGGAGCTGTACCAGATATATCTGGAGGGCATCAGGTTGGGGGA
The DNA here is from genome assembly GCF_004798865.1 of Varanus komodoensis. NCBI lineage: Eukaryota > Metazoa > Chordata > Lepidosauria > Squamata > Varanidae > Varanus > Varanus komodoensis. The sequence continues at coordinate 309,455 of NW_025335356.1, forward strand.
AACCTGATCTGGCAACTACTCTCCCAAACTTTCAAACAGAGGTCTTTTGTATCACCAGCTAGGTCATTTTTATTTTGATTTTTTAAAAAATCACTGGAGCTGTCAAGGATGGAATTCACACTTCCATAACGACAGGCTGTTCTTTGGCAAAAGCTCTTTCTTCTCCAGTGACCAGCAGAGAATGAGTAGCTGAGCATGCACAGAGAGGGATGTTGAACGCAATTTAGCAACTACTTCCCAGAACCCTCCTTTTGAGTCCCTCTGGGTCCCTCACTTTGGGGTGGTCCTTTTGGAGACGGACAGCCTCTTCTCTGTCCATTGCCCCTCTTGGTGGTTGGCCTCTCTCTCCTGGCAGCGTGTCATGGGGTCAAGATCTACCAGGTTCAACTGGCTGCAGGAGTTCTTCTCCCACCCCCTCCCCCTGCAGTTGTGGATCCTGACTATTCTCAACATGCTCCTGAATGCCCTGGAGATAAGCCCTTCTTCCTCTCCCATCTCAGTGTCTGAGAACTGTGGTTCCCTGGACCCTCAGTCCAAATCTTCCTGACCTTGGAACACATGCCAAGAATAACTGGCCCTTGCATTCTCAGCAAGACTCCAAGCTGCTGTCCTGTTCTAGCCACACCCACTTCAAGACATAACACCCCCTAATGAAATAGGTCTTGCTCCTTGAGGGGGAAGTTATGGCAGATCTAGATATCATACTGAAAAGCAGAGACATCACCCTGCCAACAAAAGTGCGTATAGTCAAGGCCATGGTTTTCCCAGTTGCAATGTATGGCTGTGAAAGCTGGACCATAAGGAAGGCTGAGCACCGAAGGATTGAGTCCTTTGAATTGTGGTGCTGGAGGAGACTCCTGCGAGTCCCTTGCACTGCAAGGCGATCAAACCGGTCAGTCCTAGAGGAGATCAACCCTGACTGCTCTTTAGAAGGTGAAGATGAAACTCAAATACTTTGGCCACCTAATGAGAAGGAACAACTCTCTGGAGAAGACCCTGATGCTGGGAACAACTGACAGAAAAAGGAGGAGGGGTCAGCAGAGGATGAGGTGGCTAGATGGAGTCACCGGGGCAGTGGTTGTGGGCTTGGGTGGACTCCCAGGGATGGTGGAGGAAAGGAGAGCCTGGAGAAATGTTGTCCATGGGGTCAAGATGGGTCGGGCATGACTTTGCGAATAAACAAAGAGGAGGAGGAGGAGGATGGCAGAATGAACATGAATTGGGACTGGTGTAGTATTTAGAAGCACTCCTCCTGTATGGACCATGAGCTTCTTAAATTGCATCCACAGTTCCCAGGAGCTCGGCTCTGCCCCGTCTTTCAGAGTGCAACTCTCCCTTCGTGGCTCAGCAGCCAGAGAAAAGGGGAGGGCAGAAAACCCCCCTGCCCCGGCTCTTTTCCTGCACGTCCCCCTCGTGAAATCCTCCTTGCAGCAGTCATCAGCTTTTCCCTTGGAGAAGTTCGCCGCAGCCATACGGCCGGAGGTGCTCCTGCTACTAGCAGTCCTGGGCCCCTTGCCAGAGGTGGGCGGGTGCAGCTGCTGCCTGTAGGAGGGAAGTTAACACCAACAGAGGAGGCAGGAAAGGCGACTGTCAGCCAGCACCCATGCCTACATGCCTGTGTGTTCTAGAATACACAAACACACGCTCAGGCACACTCACTCCACCAAGGAGGTGCTCCCATGCCTTTTGTGCCTCTACAAAAGCTTCTGCAGCAGCCACTTGGGAACCTGAGTCCCGCAGTGATACGGTTCTCAATTTCACCTCTGTCCTGTAATCAGTTTCACCATCAGATTAATTTGCAGAAGCTTATCTGGGTAGATTGGCCTTGCAATGCATGGAAATGTCTCTGGCTGTGAGCCGTTTGCTTTCTGGTGTTCCTGCTTCTTAGTTCCATTTCTTAGGACCTGGGATGTGGGAGAACAAAGGCAAGACTCGTGTGCTTCTAATAGTCCTGCAGAAGTGGGAAAGTGTCCGTGTGATTCATGTGGCCTTCACAGCAGACCATCCTTGACTGGAAGGACTATCAAAGAGGCAGGGAAAAACCTTCAGCTGGAGGGCTGAATGACATCTCAGAGATGCTCTTTGGTCTGCAGTGCTTAGGGCAAAAGTCAACCCTGGCTCTGGCCAACACAGAAACATGTTACCATATTTCAGGGGAAAGCTCTTACTGCGAGTAGCTAAACCTCAGGAGAGGCCGTTCAGCCTTTGAGAACTTGCAGGGGCTGGGTGGCAGAAAATCATGAAACAATCGGTGTTGCTTCTTTTAACCCCAGGGGCCTGGTCCAGCTAGGGAACTTCACTGCAGATTCAGGGATGCCTAGAAATGAAAGAAACCGCCTGTGCCAAAACTGACTATGTACACTGATGAAAAATGGATGCCGATTATTGCTCCATCAGCCTGAGCGGACACTCCTTTGCCCACAGGGCTTCCTGATGTGACAGATGTTGCTCCTGGGATGCTAGTTGCTTGGACAGCTTTTGTGCTCCTGGTTCCAAGTGGAAAGCCACAGAATAGCACCCTTTGCCATGGATTTCGCCCAGCTCTTCATGCCCTCTGTTTCCGAGGCTGTCGGTAGACACGAGCTCCCACTACTTGCTGGGAGACAAGGCTCAGCTATCCTTGCTAAGTTCAGTAAAAGGATTGGGATGGGGCCATCCTTCTTTCAAGGAATTTCCAGCACCTGGTAGCTACAGTGAAGCCCTACAGGTTTCTCACAGCAATTCAGCCTAACAAAGATCTGAGGCTATCCTTAATGACTGTGAACATGACACCGTGTCACAATGTCTTCCGGTTATCACTCTCAATACAACTGGTTGTGGAAGCAGGGGAACCCTGGAGGGCTAGACTGGGACTCCAGGAGGGCAGGATGGTGGACCCAGGCTTGAAATTCCCCACCCCTGGGTTATCAGAAGACAACATGCTATTTGAAGCCATTCTGTACTTCTGGCAGAGGGTGTAAGATAGGTCTTGGTTGGTCCCTGGGAGATGTGGTAGCTGATCGGAGACACTTGCTTTTTAACAATAGCAACAACAAAACAGCTGCTTCCTCCACCCTCAATTATCTGCTGAAACAAAGAAAGCTTGGAGCTTGGAGCCTGGGGTTGCTTTTTGTGTGAAAGGGCTGTCTGCTCTGAACACATCCCTTGGCTCAGAACAGTGTAAATATAAATGTTTAACTTTTGCACCCAGCTTTGGTTGGCTCTAATAAAACCAAAGTAGGCGCCAGGAGCTTGATGTCTGCCCCCCACCCTGTTCTTCTTGAAGGGCTGTTCAAGCTAAGTCCAGTGTAAAGATCATGCACCAAAAACACAGGGAGAAAGTCAAGCCTTGAAGTTGTCCAAGAACTTTGCTCCTGGACAGCAGAATTTGCATTGGTATTTCTGAAACAGCATGAACACATTTTGTGCAAACCTGTCCCTTCTTTTTTAACAAGATGTAAGTGGGGAGCCTTCAGTGTGGTCTGACAGGCTGTGGAGGAATGGATTCAGAATCACGCTTAATCCAAGAGCCACTTGAGAACACACAGGATAAAAATGGGACAAAGTCAACCATTTCAGCAGGGTCTGTTTTTGTCCAAGGAATGTTGCGACTAAGGAATGTTACTGTTCATTTAATACATGGGTGAAGACCCATTTCTCTTGAGGGAGGCTGACCTGACAAGATCGCATTGATTGGGTTCAGCCAACAGACCTGGGAGACCCGGGTTCCAGTACCTGCTCAGCCCTGAAGTTCACTGGGTGACTTTGGGCCAACCTGTTTATTTATTTGTAACATGTCTATGCTGCACCCATTGCCAAAGCCTCGGGGTGGCTCACAAGAAAAGCTACCTCACAGGGATGTTGTAAGGCTATAAAGGAGCTATGCAGGGTACTTTGGATTCTTCAGAGAGGAAGAAAGCTGGGATATAAATGCAATGTCATAATATTAATCCTGATTCCAGGGCTGAGCTTGGCTGAGTTGGGCTGTTAATGAAATGAGTTATTGGCTGGGTTCATACGACACAGGTGACCCCGTGTGGTCACCAGCGCTTGCCATTTTTAGTCATAATCTGTGCAACAAATGATCAGGTGGATGCCATGTTACTGTAGTTTCTGTTTTCTCTGCTTAGTCCTCTTGTTGGTGACCTGAATTGTTGTTCTTGGCTATGATGAAAAAGAAGAGAAAACAAAGACATCTGTAAGGAATATATAGTGTTAACAGCCTTGGTGAAGCAAGAACAGAAAAATGTAGAAAAGGAAAGATTAGATTAATCTGCCTTGCGTCTGCCTTTCATTCAGCTAAATTATAAGGATGGTTCCCTTGACTACCAATTCACATCACTCCCTGCACACAGAATATAACTAAAAGGACCAAATAATGAATCCTGGTGTTGTCAAAGCCCAACCAGTTTGCAATTAATTTTTCAATTATACGACCGCACAAGGCCCCAGTTTCAAGAGATGTGTGACTATGAGAGAAACTTGTGTTCACTACATCCATCTTTGAAAGTTAGACAGCCAGAATCCACTACGCTCCAGGGGTGTTGGGCTAGAGCCCCCCCCCCATTCCCTGCAAGTGGGGCCATTTGTATGTTGTCTGAATTGAGCCTTCTCAAGAGAGGGGTCCCAGGCTGCCCAGGTCGTTTTGCCCAGTTCTGAGGAAGAGGCAACGGGGACGACCGAGGCAGCCGACTTTGCAGCTTCAAGGTCTCCTGGGGGAGATACTCATAGTGTGGGAACCAGCTTAGCCTTGGAAGAAGAGGGAGACATTTCAGAGCATGGGACTGAGGGGACGTTTCTTGACTCTGTAAGGAGATGACAGGAAAAGTGAGTGGACCAATTAAGAAGCACCCGACATTCCTGCTGTCCGGCCCTTAAGCAGCAGAAAGTTTCTGAGAGGGAAGGAAGGACAGGAAGTTTCAGTTTGGATTCTGCTCTTCAAATGGGAAGATGCTTCTCCCGCATCCCAGAGAGAATGTGATTTCGATTTATGCTGCTTTGCAACTTGTGAAGCTCTAGTAAAATGACCGTGATTCTAAGGTTTCCTCTAAGCCAGCTGGAGAGGAGAGAGCAGCAGGGGAGAGACCTTTATACCAACTCTGCCAGTTTGGACTCTGTGCCTTGCCCCAAAGAGGGCCATGATGTGGATTGCAAGAGTCTGGGCATTTGGCACAGGAGAGTCTCTGGCACAGGAAGTCAAGGTGCAAGGGGCAGCCTTCAGCGCGATTGCCACCTGTAGAAACATACCATTTCCCTTCTACTGTGCCAGGACCTTATGACAACAGATTCTGCAGCAGGCGTGACCCACTGGATCACCAAAATTCCACCCCTGCTTCCATTGCAAGCTTTTACACAATGTCCCCCCCCCACAACACACACAGACACACATACACCAAGATGTGGGGCAGAAAAACTGATCAGCCCCTAGCAATAGGATTCAAAGGAGACCTACCCTGAATATGTGTTTTTGAATCCCAGAATATGCCTTTCCAGCAGGTTTAATCCCAGATACCACTGTCTTTAGAAGAACTTTCTCCAGCTTGGTGGCTCCTAGATGTTCTGGGCTGGAGTTTCTAGTATTCCTGACCATTGACCATGCTGGCTGGGGCTGGTGAGAGCTGAAGTCCAAAATAGCTGGAAGGCAGCAGGTTGGGGGAGGCTGATTTAGAAACTAACCCCCATCTAGGGCTGTCCCTACAGGAGGCAAATGGGATACTGGCAGCAGCAGACTGAATGGCTGAGTCAAGAACCTGGTGAGTAATGAACCAGTGAATGATCCATCCTGGTGGGTGTATTTACTGCCGAGTCTTCCTGAAAAGACAGAAGCAGCAGCTTCTGACTACCACAAGAGTCTATGGATCCATCATTTCCCTACTGGGAAAGTCCTTCCCAGAGGTGGAGCTGGAGCTCCCAGAGATGAGGGAACAGCTGGAAGAACCTGGGCCCTCATGAGAGGTGGACCTGGGTCCATCCTTGCAAGAGATGGAGAAGTCTGCCTCTGAGACTGAGACTCGGCAACTTCTCAGCCTCTGGGAGCCTCCTTGTCTCAAAAGGCCAGTAGGATTCCTATGGGAGATACAGTCCCTCAAGAGTGAAGGCCTTCTCATGAGCACAGCCCTCCTCAAAAGCATGACTTTTGCTAGAGGACCTGTGATGAACGGCTGCTGGGGTTGGGCTCTGGACAGCTAAGGTGTCCCTTAGAGCCGGCTCCCTAGCTGATTTTCTGGGATCTTGCTGTGTGTCGCCAACCCTTCAACATCTGCTTCATGGACTTCCTTTGTTTGACGGCACACTCGTGTTGGACCTTAGCTGTGTCTCAGACCGTTCTTTGGGAACTTCTTGCTCCTGGTAATTCTATGTTTTTGACCATTGCTTGTTTCCTGACTGCTCTTGCCTCGAACAGATACCTCTGCGTTTGTCCAGTTGCCTATCTGTTGACTTGCCATTGGATTTGTCCCTTAACATACCCTAACACCAAGTCTGACCCAACCAAAGCAAGTTTCCAGTCCTCAAGACTGGCACTGCTATCACCACTCAATTGTTGTAGCCGTTAGGGCTCTCAGAAGCAGAACCATGGTTTCAGGTGGGTTCAGATGTCTTCTGGTGCAACCAAGGTGAAACCAATGACAGTGTTTGTGACTTAAAATGTCCATTTTTACAGACCTTGGGCTCCTTTATTTAAGGTCTGACCAACCCATAAACCCAGTGAAGGGCATGTTTCAGATCTGGGTGATCATGAGCAATAGTCTTCTTGGCCCTTTTCAGATGCCGCAGCTTTCTTTAAAAGCAAGTTTCTAGTCCAGCCTTCCCCAGTCTGATAACTTTCAGGAGTGTTGGATTTCAACAGAGATTTAACAGAATCTCAATGGTCAACAGTCGGGACTGATGTAGTTGCATGCTGAGATTGCAGATCCTGAACTGAACAGTGGGTTGAACGAGAGGAGGGTCATGTCTAATCCTGGGTACAATTGAATGACTCGGCACAATTTTTGCCAAGTCACAGCTCTCTAAAACACAGGAGCTGAGAGTTTTTTTGCAAAAGGTTAGGCCTTCCCTTGCGGTGAGGCTAAGAAGGAGAATTGAGTAGATGCCACGGAGAGGAAAAAATGCAGGGGTTGTCATGATCTCCCACAGAGGGGTTGGCATTCGATGAAAATTTTCGATGGTAATCATTTTGTACAATAGCCTTTCTCTCCACCGCTTCCTCTTTGACCAAGCACGTTACTATTAACTTCACATGCTCCAGGACATCAAAAAGACAAAGTATGGTGATATAAACATGCAGTTCAGGGGAGCAGAACCGTGGGCCCAGGTGCTGAGCCTGGCTCTCGGGTTCTTCGGGTGTCCTGGCCCCATCCCCTGGGCCCTTTCTCTTCAACTTGCAATTGCTTTGTGGCTTCCTGGACCTTGCACATTTTCCCCCATTCTAAAAGGCTGACACATCCAGCAGCTTTCAACTAACATGTGCTGGTGTTTCGAATACCGCTGCATTTGCCTTTTGCCCCTCAGGCTTAAAGAGTTTCCGTACTCCTGCAGGAGACCGTCCTGAAATGGATCCAGCAGGAGGATCAGCTCTCCCTATCCGTTGCATCTAGGACGGCTCCTGCCAACTCTTTCTTTACTGAAAGTGTTCCTCTGCCTTGAACAGTTGCATAGTGAGCAAACAAAACCTAGCAGCTGACTCACTTCTTGGTAAGGCAAAGAAGTGATACAGGAAAGGGTTGGCTGCTAGAGTTTGGCTCCTTTGTTTATCCTTCTTGAACAGAGAAATTGCCTCCAGCATCCCTCCTGTGATGCAGCCTGTTCTAATTTCTTTTCTTTTCCTTCCTCCACATACTGCAATTATCCCATAGCAATTAGATTTTCTTTCTACTCCTTTGCCATCACCCCTCCTGCTGCTTTCCAGGAGACTCATGCCTGCGGCCAGCAACCAATGTTCCTGCAGCAGTCGGTACAGTAGCTGCATTTCTTCAGCCTTGGTTTTCTAGGCTGTCTTGCCATGTGGCAGAAAGCAGCAGGGACTGCAGGAGCTTAAAGATTCAGCAGGACTACTGCAAGCACCACTGGAAGGTCCTCAGGCCACATCCTTGACTCTGCATTCAACAGCCCAGGCAAGCAGAAGCCTACATTCACCTGTAAAGCCAGCAGCTTCATGGCCAGTTACAGTAATGCGACACCTCTCACCTTTGTGATGGTCCTTTCCACTACTGTTCCTGGAAAGGCAAAGGAGAGCCATGATCTGGCTGCAACTGTACATAAAACTTAGGATTGGAAGGGACCTTGGATGTCATCTAGTCCAACCCCCTGCTCAGTGTAGGAATCACAAGGCAGATGGACTCAGCTTAACCGTCCTATGGTGACCCAGCCCACCACTTCCCAAGGTAGCGCGTTCCATGATCAAACAGCTCACCCTTGTTTGGAAACATTCTTCTCAAGTTTAGCTAAGGTGCCTTCCTTACCCCATTTCTGCTGCTGGTTCTAGTCCTTTCTTCTCTCTATTGGTCGCACTGTACAAGGGCCTGTGCAGAATGAGAGCGGGAGTGCAACTCTGCTGATACTCCTGTATCTCCTATAGGCTTTCAGTACCATCAACCATGGCATCCTTCTGAGCTGGGAGTGGTTCTCCTCCTACGTTGAGGGTCAACTCTGGAAGGTGGTACTTGGGAGGTAACTGCTTGGCCCTGTGGATTCTTCAGTATGGGGTTGCTTAGCAGTTAGTCTTGTCCTCCACACTGTTCAGCATCTATCTGAAACTAATGGGTAGGGTCATCTGGAGTTTTGGAGCCCATTGCCATACATGACACGCAGCTCAACAATCTCTCTTTTCCACCTTCAGCAGGTGAAGCTGAGGATGTGCGAAAGGTGTGTGACGCGACAATGCACTGGTTGACAATGCTAGCAGGAGAAAATTCATCCAGACAAGGCTGAGATGTTGTAGGTGGGCAAAAGCAATGCCTCTCATCATAGTAGAGGAGACTTGACCCAGTGACCTGTGCATCCCCCTGCTGTCTAGGTTGACAGGCAACTTCATGAGCCAGGCCGCCTCTCCTTTCCCACAGTTCTTTATCCTTAAACTCAACCAAAGAGACCTTCAAAGAGAAGCCACCTTCAAACAGAGCTCTGTCTTCTGTAAAGCAGGACACCTAATCCCCCAAGCCCCAAGTGCTGCTGGGTTTACTTGCTCTGATTTACAAAGCTTCCCTGTCCACCGTTCCCTCTTCTTTTTCGAGAGCGTCTCTGTTTCTTTCCTTTGGTCCCCTAGATCCCTTCCCCACATCTAGGTGAGCTCGAGGGAGCATGGGAACCAAGCAGGCCCAAGTGTGAGGCTGTTTACTTGGCTGTGAAGACAGCACGATCAGATTCACCATGGCAATGTGTAGGGCACACGAGCCCAGGCAGACGGGAGCTGCCGTTCGGAGGAAGTGGATGCTGGCTCCCCCATATGTTCTTTGGAGTGATGCAAATTCACAGTAATAATTAAGGACAGATTCTGCTTTCATTTCACCAGAGGAGCTAAAAGAGGCTGCAGCCATGGGAAGCAGGGTGGAACTGGAGTCACATCTATGCTAGTGACCGGAGTTCAGAGCAAAGGCCTGTGAAATTAAAATAGGCCTTTTGCCTCACGCAGCTCCTACTCCAAGGAGTAGAGCAGCGACCAGTGCAAAGCAATCCTCTGTGAAGTTGGCTGGTCTTAATGCCGAGATGTGCCTACCTCTGGGGCAAGGCTGACACATTAGAGTTGTGTGCAGATAAAGGCATTTTCCAAGATTCACGATGCTTAAAGATAATTCAAAAATCAGTGCTGTGGGTGCTTGAAAGTCAGGGGCTCAGGGTAGGGGTGGCAAACCTTTTTCTACCAAATGGTTGGATTCTATTTTGCAAACGTTCTCAGGGGCTAGGGCTGCATTCCAGTAGGTGGGCAAAGGGGCTTGGGCCAAAAGTTCAAAAAAGCAAAACCAGCCTACCGCGGCTTAAAGTTCTTACTGCCAGTAACTAAGACTTCCTGTCATTTTGAACTTATGGAATGGAGGACGAGCTTGCATACGAGCCAGGGAATGCCAAACAGTTGTTTTTTTGGAGGGGAACTTCAGGATTCATCCCTTTGATCCGGGGTTCCCATCAGGTGCTAGGGAGGGAAGTAAAGCGCTGCAGTTAAGGGTCCTGTTTGCAACGAAGGCAAAGGCTGTCCTTCTGGGGGTGTCCAGATAGCCTGATTTCCACTAACATGGTTGTGTGTGCAGATCCTTTGCGTCTCTCTGAGGCTGTGCCTGGTGCTCACCCCCCGAGTGCCTCCTACTCAATCCTAATGCACTTTGTTAGGAATTGCCCCGATCGGGGCAGGGGCAGGGGCAGGTGCCGGGGCACCTGCTTTGTGTGTACAGTCCCATTCAAGCCACCAAGGCTGCTGATGGAAGGCCTTTTCTCTCCCTGCGACCCCAAAAAGCAGCTGCCAATCCAAGTGGCTACAACTGGGCCAGGTCCACAGATGGCCAGTTCTGGCATAAGCAGCTTCTCCTAGGGTGCATCTAAATCATTTTAGACCTCCAAGCTCATTTTATGAAGAAAAACAAAGAGCCTCTCGAGCCGTGTGCCCCCGCTGGCCACCCTCAGCTACAAAACATAATTAAGCACCAGCAGACAGGATGTGCCCGTCAGCCCCAACAGACCCTTGCTGGCTCAGGAACCTGCTTGCCACCGGCCCCCCTCCCCTGCCAACCTTGCGGTAGTCATTTGGGCACCCTCTGAACTTTGGGGCCCTGGACTCCCTCCCCAGAGTCTAGGCCCAGCTTCACCACTGGCGCAGTGGTTTAAACTGCTGTGCTGCAGGGCTGGCTGATCGAAAGGTTGCCAGTTCGAGTCCGCACAACCCATTGTGATTGATGTGCACATGGTGGGCGTGTCGTGAGCGGAGCTGGCTGGAGCCGGGGGTCAGTCTAGATGGCCCGGGAGGGCCCTTCTGACTCGCACTGTTTCTGTGTTTCTATGTTTCCTATGCTCCATCTTGGTTTGTGGTATAACACAGGTGGCCATGTGCTTCCTTTTGACAAGGGCAGTCCTGCTAGAGGACTGTATCCCATCTATGGAATGCGCTCCCCAGAGAGGTCTGCCTGGCGTCCTCATTATTTGTTTTTCGGTGCCAGGTGAAGACCTTTTTATTTAAAACTTATTTAAATTGCTAAATTATTGTATTTATTAGGATTTTAAATTAGCCGAGAATGCACCACGGGGGGGGGGGTTAAATGTTTTTTGTATTTTTTGTGAGCCACCCCGAGGCTTTGCTGCGATGGGGGCGGCATAGAAATGTTTTAAATAAATAAAAATAAATAAAATATTTGAAAGGCAGCCCTGTTGAATTCCATCTTAAAAATAAACACCTGCCATGGCTCATCCACGCTTCACACCAGGCAGCAGACCGAGCAAGGAGGTCACAGGCCAGGATCTTCTGCACTGAGAGGCACTACATTTCTCATGAAGTTATGATACATATTTCCAAATTTACATCTATACTGATGAATCAGCACAAGCTAATTTTATGCAGCTATGTGCCCCCCCCCTTTGCTCTTCTTGTTCTTGCTGGCAATTCATAAGGGGCCACCCGAAGCACGGAGAGTGCTCTGGATCCGGCTTCTGGCTGAATGGCAGGCTGCCTGGGAATGCGGTCCATGCCAGCTTGAGCATCATTCTGTAAAGGAAGGTGGGGAATACCTAAGGTAAGAGCGCTTCACACCCATGGTGGACCACGTCCACTGAGCTGATGCAAGCAACCCTAAATGAGCTGTTTCATCCCTCACCTCCATTGCCTTGACTCTGGTGGCTAGACAATTGCCCGTGGCTTCCGCTGAGCCGCTCAGCTGCAAAGCTGCACCCCAGAAGTGGCTGCCAGGGAGGGTGGGGTGAGGAACACCGTGCTCCCCCTTTGCAGATAATGCCACTCAGTCTTAGCCATTGCTCAAAGAAGAGGCCCTTGCGAACAATGTGCAGAATGATCCAATGAGTGAGGCAAGGGAAAGCAAGGACAGATTTATGTACATAAATTGTTTGCAATGTTTAGGAGCACCGGACAGGGCTGATTCTGAAGCTCTGTTGACGTTGGTAGCCTTGACGCAGATGCTGGTGTGGCTTAAACAGGGAGCTTTTGTGGCTTGCTGCCTTTTCTGCAGGGCGTGGGGAGGTGCGCCTGCCCACTGTCCTGGAGGGGAAATTCGCAAGGAATGTGCCTTTGGGCACATCAGGAATTCCTCGCAGAAAAAAGGCTCCATCGGAAGAAGCTGCCAAGATCATTCTGCCCTTCTACAAATCTCTGGTGCTTGTGCACTTGGAATGCTGGGTTTAATTTTGGTCACTGCACCCAGAAAAGGACATTGTAGAGTCCGAAAAAGACAAGCGAAGGGTGGGGGGGGTGTAAGCCCTTAAAAGATGTGTAGCCCAGGCAGTTGGCAGAAATCTGCATCAAAGCAACAGGATTGCCAGCCTCCAGACCAAGGGGGAGAGGAGACCTCCATATTTCTCAGGCACATGGGTTGGGGGTGGGGGGGGTGTCTGTTTTTGGACAAGCCACTGAGTTTCTGTGCTGAGCCTAGAAAAGTCCTCGTTTCCTCCAGCCCCCCAGCAGGTGCTGGAACCCAGGGCTAGTTTGCGCGCTCACAGCTGAAAGAGGCACCTCCACATTCTGCCCTGATGGTTGCAGTGGGACAGCCAAAGGGAAGCACTTGCAAGGACAAGGACCCGGGACAAGAGGGACACAGGTGCCCTCGCTTAACGGTGGACCCATGAGCGGCACGCAGGAGGGCCCCGGATCAACCGGGTGCCGGCCACAGGATGGGGAGGAAGAGCTCTGCTTCGGCCCTGGAGTCACTGCCGGTCAGAGCAGGCGATGCTGGAGTCCGCCCGCGTTCCTTCGAGCTGCTGGTCTCCCAGGCTCCAGCGTGCGTCCTGGGGCTGCTTGCTGGTGTCACGCAGGCAGTCTGCTTAATGGAACAGCCTTTTAACTGATTGCGAGATAATGGCACGCGCGAGAGCTGGCGGGCACGAATGAAGGATCGGCTCCTTTTAGGGGAGCACCAGGGCCCAGCCCCGATTGCATCCGCCCACAAGAGAGGAAGGGAGATGTGCTGCGAGAAGCAGCCAATGCACTGAGCCAAGCCTTTCCCCCACTCCTACCGCAGCTTGTCTGCTCTCCCTCTCCCCCTCTCGCTCTCGCTCTCTCCCCCACCCCCCACCCCATCCCCAACAAGCACACACAGCCGGTGGAATTTGTGTGTGGGCTCCACTTGCAGAAATGCAGAGCTGACATAGCCAGGCACCCACTAACACTCGCGTGCCCAGGAAGCTGCCTGCAGGTTCCAACTGTAGGGTGGTCTGGCATCGCCCATGTTGCTCGCTCTTGGAGGGCTGTGCGTGGGGTGCGACTGTCCCAGGACAGGACTAAAGGGAGACCCCCAACTTCAGATCGGCCAGCTTGACCCGGACTTTCCGCAGCACTGTCTCTCTCGAGCCAAAGCACCCCGTCTCTGTTAGTGGCCAGCAGCCCCAGGGCAAGCCTCTTTCTGCTGCCATCTGCAAGGTGCCCTTTTTTCCTTCCTGCCCCCAAGACACTGAGGCTCCAATTCGGCTTGCTGTCTCCGTTCCAGATCCTCATCCAGTTTGGCAAACCCGATGCTGGAAACATCAAGAGGCAAGAACGCCAGCAAGACGCTACTGAAAGGTAAGGGCAGTCCTACCAGCAGAAATGTGCCCATAGAGCTTCAGCAGGACTCCTCCTGGGCTTCCAGAGCAACAGTTTGCACGCTCCTGAAGCCCAGCCTGAATGTAGAAGCCCAGAAGCATCGCCATTGCTTGCTGTTTGTCTTTCCAGCCGGAGCAGTTCACTCCCCTCCCGACCAAAGCCGATCTCAAAGCTGCTGAAGCCTGAATGCCCTGGGGTTTCTGGGGCCTCCTGACCCTTCTCTGGCCACACTGACTTCCCCATGGCATGATTATGGGGTCAACCCAGCCTGTCTGGCACTACAGGCAGAATTTTGGTGGGCCCAGGTTACTTGGGAAATCTCCAAAGATGTCCTTCTCCTACCCCTAGGAAAACCAGGTGTGAGATTTGGGGCAACTGTGTACCTGTTCAGGTGTATTTTGTGACCGGGGGGGGCTTGCTCCATTCAATGGATGGAGGGAACATGTGCGTATTCCCTTGGATGGCTCAGGGCAAAGAAGGTGTCCTTGGGAAAAAAACCCTTGAGGGTGGGAGTCATTTTCATCCCAGACAGCAAAATAGTTTGGCCCACCCCTGTTGCTCCCATCGCTCTGTTCTCGGGAGGGACCATGACTCACGGCTGCACGGCATGCAGAAGGTACAGAGTTCGGTCCATAGTGACTCCAGCAAAAAGGAACTGGCCAGGTAGCAGATATTACGCAGAGCCGTGCCTAAGACTCCGGAGAGCCCTTGCCAAGCAGAGTACAGACCATGCCAGGCTGCTAGGTGGACAAACCATCAAGAGGTATGAGCCAGCTCTGCTCAGGGCCACACAGTTTAGAACAGCAGTGCCTTCCAGATGTCTGGGACTATAACACTTATAGGTCCAGCTGGCATGGCCAGTAATGGGAATTGTAGTCCCAATCCTGTAGAGACCATCAGCAAGAGCTGGGTGCTTGAGAGGTCTTCTTATTACATGAGCCCATCTCTTGTGGTGCTTCCTTTCTCGAGACAGAAAGGTCTGCTTTTGCATCACTAGGGGCGTGAAAGCACCCAGTTTCTCTGCCTGAATTCTGTCTGGGGGAGGTAGGCAGTCCCACTGGCAACTGAAGAGGCCCTGATCTCCTGATTGTAGGGTCTAGGAAAAATCCACACTCATCGATGACAGGATTTCTGTCCTTTGACAGTGGTCATGAGGAGCCCTTGGGAGAGAGCTCCTGATGACAGCTATTTTGATGCAATCTGGCAGGAGCGCCATCCAAAGCCGAATGCCGAACCCAGTGCAGGAACAGTGATGGACAGCCAGGATATCTGGGTGGAGGCACTCAAAGTGGGGCACCGAAGGCCCTAAAGGGGGCTCATCTCTGCCTTCTGTGGGATGGGTGATCATCTGTGTGAGTGTGTGCATGCACACATATGTCTGTCTGTCAGATTGATTGCAGATTCCTGTAGAGAAGGGCAGAGATGTACATGAGGGCCAAGCAAGATTTAAAGGCCTATTTGCAAAAATATATACCAGTTCAGAATGCAAGCCTGAGCAAGTTTACTCAGAAGTCAGCCCCAGTGTGTTCAGTAGGACTTTCTCCCCCAAAAGGCACATTTAGGATCTGTGCCTCAATTACTTTATCAAAATGCTTTAAGTATTTATTGAGGGGATATGTTCTAAGCCTCTAGAGCAGTGCTACCAACTGTGACACGAAGATATGGAATGCAGTCTTCTTTGATTGTTTCTAACAGCGGTAGGCAATCTGCGACCCTCCCGTCCTTTGCACTGTGACTTCCATCAGCCCCCAGGCAACATGGTCTGGGATTCTGAGAGCGCTCGTTCAAAACATCTGGAAGACACGGGCTCGCCTACCGCCGCTTGATAGCAATCATTACTAACAGTGTAATTTTGTGCATGTCTGCCCAGAAGTATTTCCTATCAATTTGCCTCGCGCTCGCTTCCAGCTAAGTACGTATCAGTTTGCAGCCTCAGTGCACAGGACCAGAGAGCCGAAGAGATACAGGTCCTTTTAAGAAATAACTGATACATTATGAAACACCGGGGAAGCAGAGGATGCTTTTCCAGCTCTGCCTAAGCAATGCCCTGCACTATATGGGTGCAGGGAATGGAAACAGAGGGGAAACTGTCTGGTGTGTCTTCAGCACACCACACACTTGGCTGGGAATGTGTGGCAAACAGAGAGCGAGGCAAAAGCTGTGAACAGATCCTGGCGATGCAGGCATTGAGGGGTGCCGTGTTTCACTTCTGCTCACAGCAAAACATAAAAAGTGCAGGGGGCGACGAGGCCCAGACATGGAGGTTTGGTTTCTAGCCCCCTTTCCCTAATGGCTTTGGGAACCACTAAGACTGTCATCTCAGAATTGTGTGGATGCTTGGAATGGATGGATGCTTGAACTGCCTTTCCGAGATAATCTCCCCTAACCCCCCCCCACCTTTCTTAAGCCACTGATCCCCCCACCTTTGCGCCATTCCCAGTTCCATGCCACATGGCCAGTCTTACAACTTCCAGCCCTGGCTGGTTCACAGAAGGAAATGCACTGCATCCAGCAGAGCACACTCCCAAATCCGGGTGCCCCAGAGGTGGCTTTATAAAGGAAAGCTTGCTCACCCGGGATTTCCCTCCAGGTAGCGATCACTGAGACGGGGGGCTGACTCTGGGTCTAGGGAAGACGTAGCAAGCAGTCCCTGCATCCCTTTCCCTTAGGGAATCCTCACGTTTTGGTGGTGGCAGGGACAGGCAGGCAATGGCTCTTCGAATCAACACCCAGTGACTCCACACTCCTGTTTCAATTTCCCACAATGCCCCGGCAATGCTACACCAGCGGCAGTGTGGGAAATTAAAATGGCAGCTTCCAGGTACTTCATCACACAGGGCCCCAAGTAGGGAGGCCACTTATGGATCACCCCACAAAGAAAGGCAGTGCATTGCCAAAACAGAGGGTAGTAATTTGCATAATGTTTGCCTATTCTAATTTATATGCATCAGTGCACCATTAGCAAGAATGAAAGGGCTGCTAAAGGAGCATTTGACGCTGTTCCCAAAGGGCCACACAGTCCAGTTTAACGGGAAAGAATCCTAAAATAGAAGAGCGAGCAGAGAATCATGAAAGTGTCGCTCAGCAATTGGGACCAGGACAGCAGCCCTCAGGGACTCACAAGTCTCCTCCATCACAGGAAGACACACTGCATTTCTATTTAAATTAGAATAAGCCACATTTTTTTGACCGGAAGCCTTTCCCCCTTCCCATATCCCAGAATGGGCCACCCATTGTGAAAGCGATGGTGAGAAGATGGCTCTCTGCATGTCCTCAGAGGCACTCTCTCCTGCGTTATCACATCCCATGCTCTGGAACTGACCCCTTTTGCCCTTCACTCTCTGAGGATTGAATGTTCCAGGCCAGTGTCAGTGTCTCTGATTAAGTGTCAGTTGCCTCCGAGTTGCTGGAGGAGGGATGCTGGCGTGGCCGGGCAAGGGAGCGCCACTCGCAGCGCAACCGGCCAGAGGAAGGGGATTTGCCGCCGACCCCGGGAGCATTTCCAAGACAGACAGACAGACAGGCGAGAGCGAGCCCTTCGCGGCCGCCGCTCAGCGGAGGTGAGGCGAGGGAAGCTGCGCTTGCTCGACAGGCTCTTTGGGGCGCACGGAGGAGGCGCGAGGGGCGGCTGGAAAGCTGCGCGGGGCAGGCGCGGGGCCGGCGAACGCACAGGTAGCCCCTGCGGGGCCTGCGAAGCGGCTCTGGGGCTGCTCGCGACGGAGGCAGCCCAGGGGGTGACCCCGCCGCCGCTCCACAGTGCGGGCCTGTTTCCCCTGCCTCCGCGGCCAGCCGGCCGCCCGCCGCCGCCCGGGCCCGGGCCACGTGCGACTCGCGCTCCCCGGCGCCGCCTCGCGGGGATGCGCCTGGCCCCGCACACCGGGCTCCCTCTGCTCCAGGGAGCCCGGGAAGTCGCCCGATAGCCCGCCGGGCCCTCCGGCTCGGCGCGTACTCGCCCGGCGGGGCAGCCAGGCAGAGGAGACGCACGCCCAGCCTCCCCGCTGAGCAGGAGCGCCGCACTCGCCCGTGTGCGCAGGGACGCCGCGAGGAGAGGGCGCCGAGCCTCGCGCAGCCAGGGAGCCGGACTCCGCCGCCGGGAAATTCCGCGGAAAGTGCTGCGTCCCACCGGGCGGTGGGGCAAAGGGGGCGCGGCCACATCCCCCCCAAACCCTGCAGCCTAGGTAGAGCAAGCCTTTTGCTGCCTGTGATGGGACCTTGGGCAGGGGGGGCTTGCACCCATCCTGCTGGAGCAATTCTGTAGGACGACGTAGTTTAAAAAACCCAAACGAATTAGAATGTTAAATAAGAGACCCACACTGATGCATCCACCAGTGGGGAGTCACCTAGTCTTCCAAGTCCATTTAAAAAAATACTAGCCACAGGAGATGGAGCAAGGGGAACATTTCAACCTTGCTGTCTCGCTTTTCTACACTGTGGCTGTGTTAGTCTTTCTTGTGTCCCTCCTTTTTAAGCAAAGATCTGTGTTCTAAAAAGAATGGTGTTTTGGCTGGGCATTCAAGAGGAAGCAGCTATGAGTGAGATTGCCTGGTCTTTGGGGCTGTTCATGTGAAAAATGTCTTACATAGAAGCATAGAAACAGAGCGAGTCAGAAGGGGTCTCCCGGGCCATCTAGTCTGACCCCCGGCTCCAGCCGGCTGCACTCACAACATGCCCACCATGTGCACGTCCAGCCTATCCTTGAACACCCGCACCGATGGGGCCTCAACGACCTCCCGTGCTTCCTGGCATCTTAGAGGACATATTAGTGACTAGGAATAGCCAAACCTAATATTGTCAAGTATTCTAAGGGTGTGAGAAGTAGAAGCTGACAGAAACGTGAGTGCAGAAGTGAAAGAATAAACTGAGATAATAAAATACACTGGACAAAGTACACTCAGGAGAGCAAGGAGAATCTGTGAGTGAGTTTGTGAAGGAAAAGAGTAAGATACCTCAGTTGGAAGTTATTATACATTGTTTGATTAAACAAGGAAATAAGTTACTGAATTTTACTCCGCTGGGGCCTCAGCGGAGTTCGGGATCCCAAAATCTGAATCTGTCACTTGGCACTCAGATTTAGCAACATAGAAATGGAGTGAATCATCCCAGGCCGTCTAGTCTGACCCCCAGCTCCAGCCGGCTCCGCTCATGACATGCCTACCATATGAACGTCCAGCCTATCCTTGAACACCCGCACCGATGGGGCCTCAACGACCTCTCGTGGAAGCCCATTCCACACCCTCAGGGTCCTGACTGTCAGGAAGTGCTTCCTGGCACCCAAACGAAAACTTGGCTCCCTGAGCTTTGCTCCTTTGGGGCGCGTCCTACCTTCCTCTGCAGGGGAGAACAGGTCTTTACCCAACAGGTCTCTTACAACAGGCAACTAAAGGACTCTGAACCCCAAGTTGGCTCCCCTAAGTTTTTTGAGTAGAAAGAAATCTTTGTTCTGCAGCATAACTTTTTGTGATACTGACAGTTTGAGATGGTGTTGCTAGAGCAAAAGATGTTGCACCACATGTGACTGAACTTGTGATAGGTGTTGTCCATGGTGATGAAATGCAATTTGGTGCCACCCTGGTATCCTCCAGATGTTTTGAACTGCAGCTCCCATCAGCCCCACCTAGTGTGGCCAATGCCCAGGAGTGCTGGGAGTTATCGTTCCAAAACATCTGTCAGGCCTTAGGTTTGGGAATACTGGACCAGAGTCGATTATAATGCTTGAGATGAATCTAAACCGGCGGGAGAGCCTCCTGTGAATGAGGCAGTCTATAGTAGCACACTTCCCATCTTTTTGTTCCTGCCTCAGTCAAACCCTGCACACTCCACAGAATGGGTACAGCCCATGAGCTGTGGGAAAGCGAGATCCACATGATGACCATGGGGACTGTGAATTATATCCAGTCCTTCTAACCTCTTCTTTGCATGTGTCTCCCTTTCACCCTTCCTTCCTCTTCCCCTCCAACCCAGAAGCCCATACAGCAAGGGTGGGGACCCTGTCATCCTCCCAGCTGTCACTGGACTCCAGCTCCCATGAGCTCCAGCCAGCCTTGCCAATGCTCGGGGCAACTGGGGTTGAAGTGCAGCACCACATGGAGGTCCATGGAGGTCCCGGCCCTGACACAGGGACACCCCTCTTGGGCAGAGACTTCAGAGTGGCTGGTTGGGGTTAGGCACTGGGTTAGCAAGCCTTCGTGGTGTCCTAAGTCTGGGAGTCGTTAGCGCAGGGCTGGGCTACCAACTCCATCACTGTTTGAAGGGAACAGGCGAGCTGCAACCGGGGAGCCCAGCTCAGTTGAGCCAATGCAATCAGACATCGGATACCCTCATTAGCGGAGGATCTGGTGTCCCTTCGCATTCGTCTCCCTAGCAGGGTTCCGAAACTCTGCCTATTCCCTTCATGCTTTGGTTTCTCTCCAGGCTGTATAAACCATTCGCTTATTCCATTCTGACAGCAATAATCAGACAGGGCTGAGCCACCGTGTTGACTGGGCATGATGGGCTTTGTTGTCCAACTCATCCGGGAAGGTACCAGGCTAGAGAAGGGTGCTTTAGATCAAACATCCACAGAAGGCCTCGTCTTTTCCCTACAACCATGGAGCATTTGGTGGTTTCTCAGCTTCTGCTTGCCCTCGACTCCCCACTGCATTTTAGCAGGTTGAAACACTTCTACGACACCGTTACTGGTAGTAAGAGCCTTAAGCTAGAATTTTGACCCCACCTCTTTGGTCTTCCCCTTCCCACCACTGGAGTGTCCTCCCCCACCCCCCCAAAAAGCATCTCTGAAATGGAAATTGGCCCTGGACTGAAATACATTATGATTAGATTGATTCATTTACTATATTTATATCCCACCTTTCTCCCACTGTGGAACTCAAGGTGGCTACGTGTGCTTCCCAGGTGGTCTCCCCTCCAAGCTCAGGCCAGCCCCAGACCTGCTTAGCTTCCACATGGTGGATGCCTTATGTGCCTCCAGACCATATGCTGGGCCATACATCTCAGAGGTGTCCTCAAATATTAGGAATAGGTGTATTAAAAAAGTTAAAAATAAAACAGAATAACAGGGGGAAATCTTTTAGTTCCAAGGGCCTGACAAAGCACTGCTAATATGGAACCGTTTCCTCATTCAGCGTGGACAGTGTGGAACGCACAGAAAATAGGCGGCTGTTGTCCTGAAGACCTTTTGCTTTGGCTCCCTGTGCCCCCACGGACCATCTGAACACTTGCAGGTGAGTCAAAGTTTCCCTTTCTTCTCCATACTTAGCCTCACCCAATGCAGCAATCCACACTTAAGGACTGAGTGAGTCTTGTCTTTAAACATGTGTTACCATGTTACCCAAACCCAACTGATATAACAATGAGTTGTTTGTGGTTAACTAGCCATGGTTGTTTGCATCTTTTTCAGATAACACAATAATCCACATTTTATAAGCACAATTTTATTTTCTGCTACAGCTGGGCCAGGGGTGAGGCCTGCAAGCCACACACAAATGCATATTTGATTTTGTAAGATTGGCAGACCATGCAATATTCAACAATAAAGGCATTTCCCCCCCTCAAATAATTAAACTAGGAACTTGCTCTTCCTATACCTGTGAAAGAAGATTTCTCTCGGCATGGTAGTACTTTCAACTCTGAGCAGGTGCAACTTTCAGATAGATTCAAGTACAAAGAACAAGGCATCAGACATTCTAAAGACAATCATGCTGCTTATGTCCGTGTCAAGAACTAGAATGTCCCAGACATTGAGTGCTATATTCTAGATATCTGTTAACTGTAGGCCTTTAATGGCACGTGGAAGAGGCATGGACTTTTTCATACCTTTATGACTTCCTGAGGCGCCTTTGAGGAGGAAACGCGAGATTTTGCTTGATTCCCCCGGAAATACAGACAACTTTTATAATGATCTTTTTTTAGCTGTAATAGATTTTAAAATGATAAGATTCAACACCACTATTTTTCCCATGGCATCACCACCTGCATCCCCGGGAAAGCCTCACTGGCAAATTTCTGCCTGTCTGTCAGGAAGCATCCCAAAAAGGTCGGGTTGGCAACTGTAGAAAGCACATCAAGAGTTTTTGCCAGCCCGTGATTGCCAAAGTAATTATGTGCACCCATGAAGGCACTAGGGCTGTACAGTTGCTGTACGGTAGCAAGACAGGTGCCCTCTGCTGGCATCTTTGAACAAAGCAAGCCGAAGTATTTGTTCAGTTGGGGTGCAAGCCCATGCATATTTAGATAGAAAAAGCCCTACATTTCCCAGCTGTGCTGGCTGGAGAATGCTGGGCACTGGAGGACTTCCTTTCTGTCTGAACATGCATTGGGTTGTATCCTGATTTAAGCATTTTCGTCCAACTCTTGCTGTGGGGAAGGGAGATTTTCCTAGCATGGTTTTTACCAGGGCTTTTTTTGTCAGCAGAACGGCGTTCCAGCTCCTTTTTTTCAATGGATTTTACGAAGTGATTTTCAACAGCATAGCAGATCAGCAACAAACATCATTAACATAGTGCCTGCAGACCGCTGTTGTGTCTGCGATCTGCTATCTGATAGTGAGAGAGAGCTGCTTGGGATGCTGCTCCACTGCTCGGCTTGGGATTGGTGTGTGTGCTTACTGCCGGCGGCGACGTGAGTTCCGGCACCATTTTTTTTTTTTTTACAAAAAAAGCACTGGTTTTTACAATAAGGATGAAAATATCACACACTGTAGCGTTTCCTTGCCATACTGACTCAGACACACAAGAAACCTCACTCCTCTTTCCTTCCACATCCCAACTGGCCCATCACAAAGGTGTGGATATACATTTAGACACTGGACGTGTCCCCACCTCCATGGTGGGCCCAACCCTGTGTCCCATCTGCCCAGTAGAGCTTGGCCTCTGTTCTTTGCACCCGAACTCTGTTTGTTCTGGTCGTCACTGCACAGCTCCCTCTGAGTAAGTGGCTACAATAGCCGTGGGCCCCGGAGACTACAGCCCTGAGGCACACGTGAGAGCAGCAGCCGGCAGGAGCAAGATCGTCCATCCTTCCCCAACCCTGGGCACCTCTACCTGGATGAGAAGCACCCGGACGGAGCCCTGGGACTAGCTGGCCAGTTTGCAGAGACCGCTGCCTCTTGAGCAGCACTTAGTATCACACGTTTTGCTACTCTAGAGCATACGAAAAGTGGTTGCTCTGCCTTCACTTTCAATTTGCTTCTCCGTTTCTTTAGGCAGGCCTTCTCTGTTTTCCACATACGAATACTATGAAGCACTTCTACAAGACCATCTCATTCCTTTGGGTCCTATTTGAAGGTATTTCCTGAATTCTACAGTGCAATCTGTCTCTATAACACTTCCCCAGCTTGCAAAATCGCAACTTGACAAACCCGCCAGGCCTGGATGGTAGCCCTCCAAAGACAGGGTAATCCGAGTGGGTGTCCTGCTGCCTGCAGACCAAAGAGACATAGGACATGGGTGATAAGCTTGTTAAAGCAGAGCGCATGATAAATTGCACAGGATTATACCTAACAGATCTGCGTGGAGTGCTCCAATCTCAGGAACACCTGGCCATTTATCCTAGTTTTATAGAAAGGCCAATTCTGGAAGTGATGCTGGTCCTCTCTTTAAAGTCATCCTCTAGTTGAAGGGCTGACAGTCCCCTTCCTAAAGGTGCCCTCTCTTTGAAGGACTGTCCAGTCCAGATCTGGTTTTTAAAAAGCAGGGAGGCTTCCCTCGTGCCTGCAGTGCTGGCAGGGAAGAAGAGAACCTTTGAAGCTGCCCATCAGCTGCTATCACATTAGCAATTAGACAGCAGACAGAGGTGACACGGGTTACCTAGTCAGCCTTCCCCCGGGTGGTGAGATGCATTGGTATTGGGTCTCTAAATTATAGTAATGGTCTCTGAATTATAGTAATTATTTCTAAATTTGCACCAATCCATAAAATTAGCACCTGGAAATTGTATGCAAATGATAGCTTCCTTAGCCACTCATTTTAGTAAGCTGCAGTTGAGGGACACATAATCTGGCTAAAATGGGGGAAAGTCAGAGGGAACATGTAGCTTTCACTCCCTAATTCAAGCACCCTGTGGAAAGATCCAGGCAGACCTTTGCAGACTCATGGAAAGTAGTTTCACATTTTTTTTCCACCTCTTATCTATGACCTAGTTTCCCACTTGGCTGGCCATGGCGCAGTGGCCAAATAAATGCACAGGGTCCCAGGGGGTTTAGTTCCAACATGTCCATGTAGGCCAGGTAAAGATCCCTGTCCGAATCCCTGCAGAACCACTGCCCATCATTGCAGACCAGGGTAGGCAGCCCAGGGCCTTGCAGATAATCACTGGACTGCAGGTCACCCCAGCCAGCATGGCAGAGATCAGGGAAAATGGGAATTGTCATCCAATGTAATCTGGAGGGTGCCGGGTGCTTAGCCTTGGGTCACACTGAGCTGGGCTAGTTTGCGCAGCCATCTGACTCAGTATGAGGCAGCCCAGCTTCTTGAATTTTAAATGCTGAACACATTTGATAGTCAGAAAATGATAGATAACTGCTAAATGGATGGGTGGGTTCTTCCAGCACCAAACCAATATGAATCGTTTGGTCTTGGAAGCAGCAGCCAGACCCAGCAGTGCCCAAGTAGACAATATTCACCGTATCTCTTGGAGAAAATTGGTAGCAAGATCAAAGCAGCCAGGCAGATCAAGGGTGGAACTGAGTCCTGCTGACTGGAGCTCTCTCCTGCTAGGACAATAGGAGAATGTTGTCTCAGCAGAGAGCGAAAGCTGAGATAGGCTGACCAGAATTGTCATGCTGTCAGCTCCAGTCCTCCTGATGTTGTAGCCTGAGGCTGGGGAGATGGCATTTCCGCCATGAACTCATCTTCCAAGGCAGCCGAGTATGGCAGGGCTCTGGCTGGGAAGACTCCAGGGAAGGCCCTGACTGTTCTACCCCAGGGAATATAGCTTGTGCCTCACCCACAACAGAATCCTGTGCAGTTCACTCGAAGGGCTGAGAACTGGGGCTGGTGCTATGACAGATTCTGCTCCTCCAGCCTCACTCACTCGCTCCCTTCTCTCTGTTCCTCTTGCAAGTGCTCCTGGCTGGACCATGGAATGCCTGGATGCCCGAGCACATTCGTGCCTTTGAGGGCACCTGTGTCGTCATCCCTTGCCGCTTCAGCTACCCCGAGGAACTCCGTCCGTTGGTCGTGCATGGCATCTGGTACTTCAACAGCCCCTATCCCAAGAACTACCCCCCTGTGGTCTACAAGTCCCGCACCAACATCGTCCACGAGAGCTATCTCGGGCGCAGCCGGTTGCTGGGAGAACTGAATTTCCGCAACTGCACCCTGCAGATCTCCCGCCTCAGTCCTGAGCTCACTGGCAAATATTACTTCCGTGGGGACCTGGGCGGCTACAACCAGTACACCTACCCAGAACATTGCAACCTGGAGATCATCAGTAAGTTCCAGGCAGTGCCATCAGGGGAGGCCAGTTCTGACCACTTATTGCAGGTCAGGTTGTGGGAAACGGCCCCTTTCATCTGGGATAGGAATCCTTAGTCACTGAAGGGTGGGAGACTCCAAAACAAGTACAAAAGATAGTATGCCACTAGACAAGCCCGGAGTACGGTCTGAAGGCACATAAGAAGCCCCCTTGTTGAAGCTAAGCAGGTCTGGGGCTGGCCTGAGCTTGGAGGGGAGACCAGCTGGGAACCACATGTAGCCACTTTGAGCTCCATCATGGGAGAAAGGTGGGATATAAATGGAATTAATTAATATGTAGTTGACAAACCCGAATTGAATACTGTCCCTAGTGCTGGTGTCTGGGCAAAGAATGCAGCTGAGACTCACCACCTCAACTTGCCTGCTTGGAAATCAGGGTCACAGCTCAGTGGCCAGAGCATTTGCTCTGCATAGAGAAAGTCCTAAGGACTCTCCCTCCACACACACCCACAGACTTCCAAACAGTATCTCGGGCTTCTCAGTTGGGGAAACTGTTTGCCTGTGTCCCTAGGGCAAGAATATCTCACCTCTTTCAGGAAAAAAAAAACACAAAAATCAATTTTGGAGAAGTTCTTGGAGGACCCCTATTCCACTGGTGGGCAGGGCTAAAGGCAAATGAGCTAAAATACCAGAAATACCCAAAATAAAAATGCACCATATTTTAAAGTTCCTAAGTGAGTTTTCCAAGGTTTATTCCAATCTTTGAGAATGGGGGAAATGCTGCACAAAAGCCAGGAAAACACCTACCAAGTGGAGTTGGGCAGGAAGACATGGAGCTAGGAGAAGGTGGTGTGCACTTCTGGGGAGCCCCAGATTGGAACCTCAAGATTTTTCCCAAGAATAGCTGAGATTGAACACCCCTGCCCTAAAGAGCCACTGCCTGTCAGAGTTAATCCCTTTATGCTAGCATAGTTGCCTCTTAAGACAAATATGTGGCTTGCAGCTTTGGAAGGAAGCTCCAGTCAAGGTGTTGTGTCACGCTTAGTTGCTGAGACTGGTAGGAGAAAATTCAGTATACAAGCAGTGAAGTTCCAGAAATTTGGAGAGGGCCAAGACAAGCTACTCAAGTTCCAGTAATGACAAAGTTCAGACGGTGCAATTACACACACTCAGGGGTAGTGTGTGAGTTGTTGCTGAACCATGGATTGTCTTGACGTATCTTGTTGTCCAAAAACAGCTGCACTAACAAGCCATGGTTTATTAACCACGAACAGCCCATGAAAAGAACCGATGGTTTGCTTTTGGTTTGTGTATTGTGAGTTGTTCACCATGGTTTGTTATCTCTGTTGGGTTCAGAAAATAACTCATTTTCAACAACATCTCATGATTCTATGGCAGCCCACACTCAAACCATGCTCAACCCTTGACTATGGGTTATCGTATTGAGACTAATAGGCATGTGGACTTAACGCAAGCCACAGGGAGCTGTCCAGCAGGAACTACAGTACTGTCTACTCCCAGTCTCAGAATTAGGCACAGAATTTAGAGGCGCAGAAAAGCCATGCTGTTGCGCTAGTAAAAGATCCAGACAGAATTCTTTTCATGCCGGGCGTGAGGAAGGATATTTAAGGGTCGGACGCTAGAAATGAGAAATGCCGAAGCTGAGCTGAGTTGCTCTGTATGGTGAATCCTGCCGAGTTGCAAACCAGGTTGCTTTGATCCGGAAGGGCTTGGAGGCTCTGGGATGGCTCCAGCTGCTCATGCAGGCAGGTTTCACCTGGAAAGGCAATCGATGTGTTAACAAGCAACTGCCTTATAGATTATGTTTGTAAGGGTCCACTCTGTGGCTGTACTACAGAAACGGAGGTCCAGTACTCAAAAACAGGAACTGATGGGTTTCCAGCCTGGCCCATCATGGTCTCCAGATGGCTCTGCCCCATTCTCCTGGCCCCATCCCCTTTCCCCAACTGCCAGTCACCCAGTGGTATCCCAGCTTTGGTGCCATTTTCCCATCCTCATTTTTAAAGGTTGAGATGTCTCCCCTGCAAGTAACAGTTTTAAGCTAAAACATGCTGATATCTTTAGCTCCACCCCTAAATAATAATTGTGAGTACATAATCATGCTCGTGGTTTTCCTAGATGCATCTGGTTGGCTACTGTGGGAATCAGAATATTGAGTTAGAGTTTTGGCCTGACTGATCTGGGCTCTTCTTCCAGCTCTCAGCTTCAGACAAGGGAGTAGAATTTACTGGTTAGACCCTCTATGTGGAAGGAGAGACAGGGGCTTGGAGAGGCAGATCCCACCTTAGCCTAATCTCTGCCTCCTTTCAACCCCATAGACAAACCCACCATTGTGGTCCCCACGGAAGTGGTGGAGGGATCCGAGGTAGAACTGCGCTGTGTGGTGCCTGATAATTGCCCCGACATGAAGCCCATCGTCACATGGATGAACCACGAGAACCTGGCTGAGCATTCCGTCTATGCCCAGGTGGAGGAGGAGGATGGCACCTGGTCCCTCATCTCTCTGCTCAAGTTCATGCCGTTGCGGGAGAACCATGGGCGTGAGGTGGGCTGCAAAGTCACTTATGCCAACACCACTTTCGAGTTCGATGGCTTCTCTACCTTGGATGTCAAATGTAAGTTGGGGTTGCTAAGCAGGAGTCATGGGGCAGCCAACATTTTTGGTCTGGAGAACTTTGGAGGAAGTCTGCAGGGCAGGGGCTCAGTAACTGAACTTCCACTTTGCCCGCAGGAGGTCCCAGCTTCAGTCCCTGGCATCTCCTGATAGGTCTGGGAAAAATCCAGGCTAAAACCCCAAAGAATGGATTAGTAGTAAGCATTGACAGTGCCGGACTAGATGGACCAAGGGTCTGACTCTGACTCAGTGTAAGGCAGAATCCTGAGTTCCTATGCCAGGTTTGGTTGCCCTCAAAAACTGCAGTGGGGAGAGCATTGTTGTCTGCTTTTCTTTTCTATAATCGCATGGAAACAGAATTGAAACAGCAATTCAATTCAGCACTTAATAGTGCTAAAGCAACGGCTAAACCTATGGCCAAATCCTTTTAAAGGTTACATAGACAAAAAAAGTTCCATTAATGCA
This sequence comes from Varanus komodoensis, assembly GCF_004798865.1. Lineage (NCBI taxonomy): Eukaryota > Metazoa > Chordata > Lepidosauria > Squamata > Varanidae > Varanus > Varanus komodoensis. The sequence goes on from NW_025335356.1 coordinate 337,671, forward strand.
AAGGTCCCTTGCAACAGAAGGTTAGATTAGATGGACCTTGACCTGATCCAGCATGGGTTCTTAAATTTGAAAGCTTTCTGCATCTGCTTTTAATTTGTTTGTTTGTTTAAAAGATCTGGGGAAAGTTACAACTATGTTTGCCAAAACAAAAGAGGGAAATGGTATTTATTATTAATTTGTATGGATGTTTATATCCCTTTGAGTAGCTGTGTACCATTCAGATCAATATTGGAATGCCACAGCTTGAGCAAGGCCTTGAGAAAATCTATTTTTTAAAAAAGCCGTCTACTAGTCGATCCAATCCTTCCTGGAGGGAACTTGAAGACGTGCCCGGACAAAGCTGATCTCTCTGGCATTCTCCTCCAGACCCACCCCGCATCCTGCAGGTGAACTCCTCTGTGGAGGTGATCCATGGCTCCCAAGTGCTGCTGCTGTGCATAGTGGACAGCAGCCCCATGGCTCTGATCTCCTGGTTCAGAGAAGATGAAGTTCTGCACGAGGATGTGACTGGAAACCTCACGCTGCACCTAGATAATGCCACTCACCTGCATGATGGCATCTACACCTGCGTGGCGGAGAACATCTACGGCAAGGACAACCAGTCCCTGGCCTTGTCAGTGCTGTGTGAGTGGCTAGACCCTGAACTCTGTGGGATGGGGTGGGGCCCTCATCCTGGGAAGTTCTCTAGGGACTGACTGGAGCCCAGACGGGCCATCAAGAGGTTCAGTTTGGTCTTCGGAGGCTGCCTCAAATCCGATCAACTCTGCTTCGTCCTATCAAATCTAGGGGTCTCATTTAATTTGATTCCAGGAATAATTGAGACATGTTGGCTTTCCTTAGATGTTCTCAGTAGGATTGAGAGGGATTGCTCAGCTACCTTCTGAAACATGTTGCAGCAGCCTCTCCCAGTGTGGTGCTTTCTAGATGAGCTGGATGACAGCTGCCATCCTCCCTAGCCAGCAACAGGATTAGGAATTATGGGTATTAAGTCTGCTCTGATGGAAGTCTGGGATAGTGTGGTCAACCTTCTGACCTTGGAAGTCTACACCTAACATGGTCTTGGGACATCCCCAGGGAATGCTAGGTTTTGCTTGACATGCCAGTGATGGAATGGCCCATAGTAAAAGATCCCTGGTGGCATACCACCTGCCTTTATGGAGAAAGCCTCAGCTTCAGTTGCAGGCAGATGGATCAGATAGTAGGAGATGTGAAAGACTTCTGCCTACAGCTCTGAACAACTGCTGCCAGCTAGAACAACAATACCGGGCAAGATCGGGGCAGGCAGCCTACAGCTTTTATCCTAATTATTCTTAAAGTCTTTTGGAAGTGATTCGAACAGACTTCTGGGAAAATTAATCTGTCCCACCCCTGGCAGCCTGCTAGAATGGGAGGAAGAGAGAGGAATGGGAAGAGACAAAGGTATATATATCAGAGTGAAGGGGAAAGAAGTGGGAGAGGAAAGTGGGATGGAAAAAGAGAAGGTGGTGTCAGGGAAGGAGCGGGAGAAGGGGCAGCGGCAGTGGTGCTGTGGAGCTGGGACACGGCACTGGCACCATTTTCTTAGCGGGGTGCTGCTGCCACTGCCTTCAGGATTCCTTGTTGCTTCTCAGCTGAGTTCCAATCCTCACTGTAGCTGGAGGGAAAGGAACGTTCCCAGAGCCACCTATTGCTCCCTGTTGTGATGCAAAGGGTTTTGTGGTGGCTTGGTCTTGAGAAAGCAGTTCAGATCTTGATTGTCTTTACAACAGAGCTGCTCCCGACAGAGATAAAACTACTAGGACTGGCTTGTTGATACGGACCCAGAGAGCTGCCTGAAGGTCTGGACTCCCTTTGAGGGTGTAGCTAGGAGACAGCCACTGCTGACCACCTGCACTTCAGAATGTCCCACTGCCCCACAGGGTGGCCCCGTCTATGTTCGGCTATGGCCCCAGTGCCCTGCTGGCCTTAGTCTCTGCCTTTGCCAGTGTGTGACCCCTGCAGACCATCCCCAAAGGAAAGCGGTCCCCGTTTCCTTGTGCTTGGGCTAGGCATCTGGTCTGGTTTGTGTTGCAAATTCCAGATTCCTAATGAACAGATAACTCTACCAAAGGGACTTGAATGTGGGAGTCCAGACTCCAATTGGGTGGGAGCCCTCTCCCTGGAAGGGAATCTCCATCTCTGGTTTCCGAGAAAGGATTCCACCTGGATCCACCCAGGGCCACGATGTTTGGGGGGGGGGGGGTTCTAGATATGGCCTTTGGGCAGGTGATGCACCTCCTTCTTGGGCTGTCCCCCCTCTGCAGACGCCCCTTGGAAACCTGTTGTGAATACATCGGTGGTGGCGGTGGAGGGAGAGCCGGTGACCATCCTGTGCAGCTCACAGAGCAACCCTGAGCCCATGATCACCATCTTCAAGGACAAGAAGGCAGTGGCCATGGGAGTCTACCAGAACGAGGTGGCGCTGGAGTTTGAATCCATTTCCCACGAGGATGATGGGGAGTACTGGTGCACGGCCGAGAACCAGTTTGGCCAGCGCAGCACTGCGTTCAACCTCACCGTCGAATGTGAGTGCTGTCCCTCAGGCCCTGGGAGATCCTTGGGGTGCCAAGCACTTGGGGTGCCAAGGAGTGCTTCTAGGCAAGGCTTTAGCTGTGCCTCTTTCTCAGGATTTCAAGAGAGATCTTCAACGTGTAGCCCTCCTATGTTTTCCCACTGTTTCTACCAACTGATTTCTTACCAGGGAAAGAAACCAGAAGAGCTGCGCAATGCCTTTGGCGTACTAATACTATGCCTGGAGGCCTGCATGCATGGGAAGCACTAATTAAAGAGAAACCGTGTGTCTCTGAGCCCATCCCAGATGCCTCTTCTGCCAGTGTGGATGGAGCTTCAGAGCCACATTTCTCCCCTGCTTGCCCTTCTCCCCGGATTTGGGGTGTCCTGTTGCACATCAGCTGTTCTCTCTTTTCCTCTCTCTCCCCCGCCTCTCTATCTGCAGTTGCTCCCCTTATCCTTCCGGATTCCAAATGTACAGCTGCTCGGGACACGGTGAAATGCATCTGTGCAGCAAAATCCAACCCAGAGGCCGTGATCACTTTTGAGCTGCCCACACGCAATGTGACGGTGAACGAGACCGACCGGGAGTTTGTATACTCGCAGAAAACAGGCTACATCGTCACCAGCATCCTGACTGTTCAGAGGGAGGTGGACTCTCAGCTCTACATCGTCTGCTCAGCCCGAAACGTCTACGGCACCAGGAACCAGCAGCTGCAATTCCACCACTCCAGTGAGAGTCCCTGCAGATGCCTGCCCAGGCTCCCATTGGCCCTGTCCAAGCGGGCACCAAGGGCTGCCCTTGTCCTGTCAACCCTCTGCTGAGGCCCAGACTGCAGCGCCTCTGCTGCTGAGACACCGCCTCCCGTGTCTCCTGCCTGCTCCTTGCTGCTGCCGTTGCCTTTCCTCCATGCGACGCGAGCACAGAGGAGAGAGCACCTCCTTGGCTTGTCCTCTCCCTCTGGAGAGTGGTGGATTAGGCCCAGAGGATCAAAGCGAGCTGAGAAGGAAAGGGCGGAGGGGTTGGTGAGGCTTAGCTTGGAGGAAAGACAGTTGGAGGGACCCCCATTGTGAGACCCCTCTCTAAATACTCGAAGGGCTGTTCCTAGATCAGAGGTGAGCAGAAGACAGATCTCACCGAAGCAGCACCCAAATGCCAAATGCCCACCTAAGCAGGTCTCATGGGTAATCAGAGCCACCATCTTGTCAATGTGCATCAAGAGAATATCTGTGAGCCCCTAAAAGCAATCAGCAAACATCTTCAACTCGCTCTGGAGGCTTCAGGGAACCTGTAGGCCAGCACATGGCCACCGCTTCCATTGGAGCAGCATTTCCATTCTCTCGTGTGTCCACATACCTGTGCATAATTAATGTAATTAATCTATTACAGTCATAGACCAGCAAAAACAACACAACAGATTAAGCAATGCTTTTCCAATTAAAATAACAGTTTAAAATGAACTTAAAAACAAAAAGTAAGGAATGAACACTAAAAATTAAAATAACCTAGGCCACAAAACTAAGACGTATACTGCCACAGGGATGTGCATATTGGTAATATAAATAAAACTTTTGTTCAAATTCCCTACAATCTGAATTGTATACAAGGAATAGATCTGTTATTAAAGCATGAGATTCCCTTCACCTACGTATTGCCCTGCAGAAACTGGCTACTTGATGTGTGATCTTAGCATCTTTGTCTGAGAGAAGGAACTCAAGGTTGGCTTTTCCAGAAAGAATCGGATTGTCCCCAAAAGGAGGAATAATGAAATCAATACCCGTGCATACAGATTGCATAGGAAAAATAGTGGCCGGGCTGCATGCCAACCGGAGCGACAAACAAACACAGGCGGCGAATATGCTTAGTGCGGCCGCAGCTAGCACACGTACGCCTCTTGTTCTGGCCTGGGGCAGATGGGTCTGGCCAGGTGGCCGGAGACATACTTTCCAGCACGCAGCTCCCCCAGCCCTGAAGGTCCCCACACCCTCCCCATCCAAGCAGGGCTGGATGCACCTGATTTGAAGTACATAAGAAGAACCTGCTGGAACAGACCAAAGGCCTTCGTCAGCCTTCCCCGATCTGGTGTATGCCAAATGTTGCTGCACAGCAAAGGTGTGGCAAGCCGACACATCTGGGAGGACCAGCCTGAGGAAGGCTACCCAAGCCGCCCAGCATTCCTTTGCCCCAAAGGCAGTGGGCAGGTGAGGGGAGCCTTCTGCTTGTGTCCCCCAGCAACACACATTTGGAAGCACACTGCCTCCAAGACTCAGGTCCTTCATGGCCACCGCTCCTAGCATTTCCTGATGGCCCCGTCCGTCCAGTCCTCAGCTCTTCCTAGCCCAGGGGACCATCAGGGATGCTGTGAATCTTCCCCACCTCCGGCCCGTGCCCTTCCTCTGCATCACCACCCTGACGTTTTAATGCCTTTCTCCTCTGAGGGCAGGGACTGCCTCGTTGCCAATTCTCTGCGTGTGTCTTTTTCTTTTCCAGACAGTCTGATGTGGGCAAAAGTGGGCCCTGTGGGAGCAGTGGTTGCCTTTGCCATCCTCATAGCTGTGGTGTGTTATGTCAGCCAGACCAGGAAAAAGTAAGTTGGACATTGGGGTCAAGTCCTTCTCCCTTCGATGCCACCATTTCTTGCTGCAAGAGATCCGGGCCTGAATTCAGGGGCAATGCTCTCCAGACCTCTGAATGGCCCTTGATGACGAGCCAAAGCAATGGAAATGCATCACCAAAAAAAGAGGATGCCAGCCTGCAAAAAATAATCCGCATGTTGATGTATATATTTAAACATAGATATTATTGTTGTAATTTAAACAGAAATACAAGCTGTCTCAGTATACTCTGAAAAACTGAGAGCAGGTGGCCTGGTTGTTGTCTAGCCACTCAGCAATGATTGGCAACATCAAGGTCTAGCTCTTCCTTCTGATGGTGCTTCATCTTTACACCAGAGTTGGACAGGACAGCCCTTCAAATAGAGGGGACATGTTCAGAACAGGAGACAATTCTCTAGTAGTCATTTAAATAGAAGACTGTAGGAAGAGGACACACGGTCACCTTACTTGGAAGTATTGACTGAATTCAAACTACAAGATTCATGGGTTGAGTGTGGGTTGTTGTCAGTCCATGAGTTACTGTTGAACTGTGGGTTGTTGTGTTGTCTGAAATCAGCTGGTCTAACAAATCTGGCCTTATATTGCCTGCCCATCACCAGCTAACAATGAGATTATCTGAGCAATAGTTATAAACGGAATATAATTAAGGATTTCTCAACAGTATAAAGATGTAAGCTTTTATGCTTGTTGGAGACGATTGATAAAAAGCCCTCAGGTTCTTAATATGCATAGGCTTGTTTGTTTGTGATCATGTAACTGAGCAACTAAATTGTTTTCTCATTACTGAATCAACCACAATCGCAAAATCAGAAACTCAACATGCTACATAAACAGACCACATAGAGTTCAGAACAATTATGTTAAACATGAAAAAATGAAGACATTGATTGGAAATGTGGACAACTTTCCCACTCTGAGTCCTTGACCCCCCCCTTTTTTTTTTCATTCCCAGGAAAAACATGAATGAAAGTTCTAGCTTCATGCAAACTGACAACCCTCCCGTTGCCTACAGTGGAGACTACAGGATTCCAGGCAACCTGGAGAAATCAGAGGTATTGACGAAATGGAGGGCAGGGTAGGCAGAAGCAGTGGGAAGTTCTAGGTGCTGGAGGCCTGTAGGCAAGATGCTCGCCGGTCCTCTGCATCCCAAGAGACGCACATCTTCTCTTCTTCCTCTGCACTATTATTTCTACCGCCCACCACTAGGTCCCCTTGCTTCTTCATCTGGGCTGCACGAGTGTAGGAGGGTAAGAGGTCACATTTCTCTTCTCACAGCTCACCAAGAGCTTCCCTACATGGAGTTCTAGTTGCTTTCATTTTCATTGCAGAATCCTGACCAGAGCACTACGCAAGCAGCATTTTGCTCCCTGCTCTTCCAATATACAACCTCTAGGTGGTGCTGTGGTGCTACAGAATCACACAATTACACAAGTGAAAATGGCATTTTCTTTCTTTCTTTTTTAAATCAATACAACATTTGCCTGCTCTGAAAAACAGTGAAAGGCCTGTTTTAAAGCAGAAGTGAATCTGAAGGGTCACTCTATTGTTTAAGGAAACCCAGCATAATAATGAATAGGGAATAATAAATACACAGTAAATGCATCATATAGAAAAACTCTTAACTTGGACAAGAACACTTAAGAAGGCAAAAAGGATGAGTTGCCAGGTCAAAAGATTTCAGCTACTGGCATCAGGGGCCTCAGTGGGTGCCCAGTGAGGTTGATCCCTGATGCCCGTTCTCGGCCAGGGGTTGGGGGTATCCACTCTATTGCCATCAGGACCCAGATATGCTGCAATTGGTCAGATGTGCCAATTCCAAATGTGTCCAGCAATATCCATGCCGATCAAATTTTGGAAGGGGCAAATTCAGCTCCTGTCTGGGTTTAGGAATAATGCCAAAGCCAGTTTGAATGGTCTGTGATCCTCGTGCAGCCTACACCACCTGTTTGGCCAATGAGGTGGAAGCTAGAGCTGTGGGGAGGGGGCGGGGAGGGGGGGTTTGCCCATATGCCTTGCTGTTTCAGGGAGGAAGCTCTGGGTGCGATGCTCTTGGACTGAGCCCACCACGACTCAGAACTGCCTGCCTTCCACTCTCAGTGGTACCCCAACCCACCATCTCATCTTGCCCAGTGGCAGGGCTGGGAGGCTGGCGAACGCCAGCAGGGGCATCCTTTCCCTCTCAGGTCACTAGTGACTGCTCTTCCTTTCCTAATAGTCTAAGGAGATCTGCTCTCTGGAGAGTCACTGACCCTGGCAGGTAAGTATGGACTTCCCGCTCCTTGTGTAACATCGTCTTCCCCTTTTCGCTGTGTACGGTGTTGTGGGCTTCAGAAGCTGGAACTCTCTTGTGTCATGTGCATTCCCACTTTGCCAACATAGCCAGAAATCCACGGCAGCTTTTTCCAGGTTTCATTCCCATTTGTGTCTCCATAATAGATATGAATAGCAGGCATCCCAAGAGCAAGGAGAAAGGCCCTAGGCCAACTCCCTGGTCCCAGAAGCAAACAAAGACTTCTTGGACTTTGAAAATGTCTTTCTGGCTTGTCCCCTGGACTAACAGGAAACTGCTTTGAGTCCTGGCAAGGGGTTCATGCCAGTCGCCCATTCGAGCCTCCATCGTGTATTGCCAAGGATCAGGCCTTGCCTCGTGTAAAAGAGGCATTTTTGAAGGAGACAGCACCAAAATGCACAGCAGCAACCATAGTTCATGGCAATTTAGAGACTGGCAGGCGAACGCCAACAGAGGCTCACCCGTTGCTGCTACAGCAGGCAAGAGGGTGATGGAAAGCCATCCTGAGGAAAAGGATGGGCGCCTAGCACACCTTGCAGTGGTCTGGGCTGGAATGCCAGAGAAGAAAGCACGGCCAGCATGAAAAGTCACAGGCTCCAGACTTTCACTAAAGCAAATCAGTGAGTTACCTTGTGCAGAATAACTCAAGCCAAGATCTTCATACAAAATATGCTGCATTTGTATTACCGAGAGTTCAGCCTCGGATTAGACTGCCGAATCAGAATTGTGCATGCAGCAAACCAGCTGTGGGGGCAGCCGGAGAACCCAGACAGACGGTGCATCGGGACAACGGCAGAGCAGTGGTGCGGGGCCCTCGCCTCCATGGGCAGAAATAATAGAGCGGAATGACTGCATGCCAGCCAGAGCAGTTCACAGTAATGTTAGGCTGCTACTGCTTCCAGGGGCGATGGAGTCATTGATAGAGGCTTGGCTAAGCCACTTCAGATGCAGCTAGAAAGGGTGGTTTCCACTTGGAGGGAGTGTCCCATGCATGATGCTTAAGTGATTGCTTTGTCTTCCAGTGCTCCAGCATCTGTTTAACTTGAAGGCCGTATGCGGCGCCCTTCCACAGTCCGCCTTGCATTTAACAGTCTTTGTCTGCAGATAAATTGCATGTGTGAAAATGTTCTAGATCATGTGCATCAACGCAGCATATGCTTGAATGACCTTGAATCTCTGCAGCGGCTTGGCCAAAAATATTAAGTCGAGGGTTTGTGGGCGCCCTGCCAGTCTGACATTTCCTCTGCACCTTCATTCTGTCAAACTGCAAAGCTCTGCTTTCACTGGTGACGTTTGATTTTAATGCAGTCCTGAGAGTTTCCAAGTGTCTCCATGCACATCTAGAGTGCTTTTCATCACTAGCAAGTCATTACAGAGAGCCCTGAAATCACATGGCCATGTTTCCAGAAAGAATCTGCAATAGCTCCTTCTCCTGAAATTAAGACCCCTGGAACTTGGGATGCTTTCTGGGGAGTAGCTTTGATCAACCCTCTTCACAGAAAGAGACACAGGCTGCCTTATTATTATTATTATTATTATTATTATTATTATTAACATTTCTATGCCGCCCCTTGCCGAAACCTCGGGGCGGCTTACAACATGATAAAATACATTGAAATACAATAGTACATAATAAATTACCATTACATATAAAAATACAAAAAATACATTGATTTACAAATACAAAATTAAAATTATCAGTATAAAATAAAAATATAGGAGGAGAAAGAGAAGGAAGAAGAAGTTGCCCAGGCCAGATCATATGTTTTAACAATTGAAATGATGTTTAAATAAAAAGGTCTTTACCTGGCGCCGAAAAACCAGTAACGACGGTGCCAGGCGGACCTCTTTGGGGAGTGAATTCCATAGGTTGGGCGCCACCGCAGAGAAAGCCCTCCTCCGGGTACTTACTCTCCTAATTTCTTTCATGGAGGGTTCCCGGAGAAGGGACTCTCCCGCAGATCTCAAAGGCCAGATCTCTAGGGAGCAGATGATGTGGGACTGCAACTCCCATTATGCCTCAATGTGGCCATGCTAGCTAGGGCTGGGGGAAACTGCAGTCCAACGACATTTAGAAGATAGTAATATGCTTCCCACCTCATGTGCGGGTGATGACCTATAAAGCCCTAAAGGCCTGGTTACCTGAAGGAGCATCTCCTTCCATATGTGTCTTCCTGCCCCTTAAGATCTGGCGCAGACGCCCTTCCCTGGGAGCCCGCCCTGAATGAGATTAGGAGGGTAACTACCCAGAAAAGGGCCTTCTCTGTGGTGGCACCCCGATTGTGAAATTTGCTCCCCAGAGAGGTTCGCCTGGCACCGTCACTTTATTCTTTTCAGTGCCTGGCTAAAACCTTTTTATTCTCCCAATGTTTTAAGATTTGATTGTTTTAATTGGGGTTTTATTGTTGGTTGGAAATTTTATTAGGATGCTGTGCTTCCTTTTATTTCATATTGTCTTGTTGCTAAACTGTCCCAAGACCACAGTAAGGGAGTCTAGAAAATTTTAAATAAACAAACAAACAAATAGTCCGTGGACCAGCACTGGCTTTGTAAGCAGTGGTGCAAATAGACAATCTTCAACTTTGGACTTTATGGTCTTATGGATACCCCCTTAAGCTGGCATTGCGTGTCTGGAATACAACCCACTGCCCTGAGGTCACACACCACTGCCCCATAGGGATAAATACGTCTAATCTTATAATCCAGAGAGGGAGCCTCCAGGAATGTGAGTCCCACCCATTAAAGGTGTGATCTGGGCCTGTGTTCACTCACATTTTCTCTCTCCTGTCTCTGCAGTACAGACGCTGCGACAAACGGCTCTTGAACAAGTGTGAGGACCTGGGCATTGACTACGCCAACATAGACTTCACCAAGCTGTCCACCAAGGACAGCTACACCCTGACGGAGGAGCTGGCTGAATATGCAGAGATCCGAGTCAAGTGAGGCCTTCCCCCCACCCCACAACCACGGCAGCTCCCACAGCCCTCCACCCATTGGAACTGTTGTAGTCTAATGAAAGCCCTGGCCACGCGTCTTGGCCAAGCAGCCCAGCTGGCCACCCTGAGACATCCCAGCCCCACCAAATGGCTTTGATGTCCTGATTTTGAGTGCATTTTCCCCTTCCTTGGAGTACGTACCGAAAATCACGTTAAAGCAGAATAGTTTGTCCACTTTTCGCAAGCTTCTTTGGGATATCCCATCAGAACAGTAAGGGGGTGGTCTCAGCCCACTTTGGCAATGGCACACTGACGATACGCAGTGTGTCGACTCTAATCCTCGCTACTGACGTGTGCAGCTGGGAGCTGATTCTAGATGGTGATCACCACTGTGAGATTAACCCACCTGGCATAAATTGAGTAATCTCAAGTATGCACCTGCGCTGTTCCGAAAAGCAGCCAGCTTCAATCCGAAGCTTCCATTTCATATTTGAGACCCAGCTTTTAGGCATCTCTAAGCTCTGGGAACCAAACTCTGTTTCAGGCGCGCTAACAAGCCAATATCCTACATTTAAAAAATATCAGGAAGGTGCTTAGAGATGTCCAGTTATTTATTTATATGTATCCTGGGCAAAACAATTCCCTTCTACCTGCCCCATGTGGTCTTCATTTACAGGATCAGAGGGAAGTGAAGTGGTGGTAGGAGCAGCTGCAGAGATCATGCCCAGTCATGCACCCAGAAGAGTTTTTTCCAGGCGTGCATTGATCGGTTGCACTTCCCTTCTGCATCCATAAAGCAGACAACCCAGCTATAATGCCTAGAACGCGGCTGTTTAACCTCTTTTGCCCAGAGGCCAAATTCATTCCCCCAGTGGGCAGAGCCATAAGCAAAAGGGGTGGGGCCCCAGATACCCAAATATTAGAACTTAAAGCTGTTACTGCAAGTCACTAAGCCTTTGGGGAACCATTCCCACTTTTTCGAACTGGAAAGAATTGCAAAAGCCGGAAAACTACTGAATGATGATTGGTCAGGGGACAGAGGATGAGGGCCAGGAAAGGGGACGTGGCCAACTGGGGGAGCCTGAAAAGCTGGATTGGGACCCCAGGTTGGCCGGATTTAGCCCACGGGCCTGAGGGTCAATGGCACTGGCCTAGAATGTACATTCCATTTCAAAATAGGGTCTCTTCAGCCTTCCATACTGCGCCAATGGTGTTCACAGGTGACCTTGCAGATGCTCCCTAGCCTTTTACAGCATCTTAACCTCTGATACCAGGATACAGGACTACAGCATCTGCCCATTTCTGCTGCCAACTTGCTGTTCCGTCTTGTGGTACTTATATTCTTTTGGATGCATCCTCTTCAGAGGGCAAAGGGCCTACCTTGAGCTGTTCAAACTCAGCAAAACAGGTCACTGCTCTTGGCTGTGTTAACCAGAACAGCATCCCAGCTATCTTTGATAGTGCTGGAAGAGATAAAAGAAGCATCTTTGATTCCTCAAACCAATCGACAATACTAGCTGTATGTATCTCATGACTTTCTGGAGTCATAAGTCTTACGTTTAAAAACCTAACCTCTCATTAGTAAATTTCCTCTTTAGCTAGAAGACAAATAAACATTGTAGGTAATTGTGTTACTCCATTACTGAGAGGGAAACAAAAACAATCCAAAAGCCACAGTTTGGTGACACATTTATTAGAAGCTAACCAACCATTTCACAAAGGAATGGGCAAGTTTTTGAGTTCCCCAACACTGAAGAGTTCTGCAGAACTCAAAGGCTCAATCACATTTCCAACAGTTCTAATAAATAATAAAGAAATCTCCATATCACAATTGGAGCCTCTCCCAGAAGGAATCCAGCAGTTCCCGCTCACCCTTTAATTTTTTTTTCAAGACAACTCCTGCTTTTCAAGCTAGTTTAATGATACGTGATGCCCTTCCTCTGCCCCAGCATAGAGAGTCAGGCATCTGAAGTTCACATCATGTTTCTCCTATGGTAGCGAAAGTGACTGTCGCTCCTACAGAATCAGGGTCCTCTTTTCCTCTGGAGACTTTCTTATCAAGGTTTCTTCCCATCCTTCATCTCCAGCACATGTATGTCTGTGTTAGTACTGTACAGAAAAATATTGTATTTTGCTGATCAAGCTACTGTCAAATCAGGAAAGAAAAAAAATCTGTCTTTAAGTTGGGAATTCATGAAATACAGCCCAAGCACAACCAATGACGCAGATGTCCACCAAGGACAAATTGGGGTTTGTGAAGAGGAGCTGAATAGCTGTGATCCCAGTTGGCAGAACTACAGGCACTATCCAATATTTGTCGTTCATTATTCCTAATGCAGCTTTTTTTAAGCAAAGCACTTGTTAGCCAGGTAGATGCAAAAAAAAAAAACAAAACTCATTTTTCCAGGCTTTGTAACCAAGCTAATTCTTCCTGCCACATCCCTATCTCCTAACAGCATTAATCACTAACATCCTAGGGGGAAATTATATGTTCTATTTATTACAAAGATACCATTATTTAAAAATTCATGTTTTTATTAGATGTGGGAAGGGGGAAGACAGAAGGCTGCAATCTAACCACCAGTCAAAGTATATGCATAAATAAGTTTAGTCGGATATTAGATCCATTGAATTGAATGGGAGCAACTCCCTGTTCAAAGGGTTTCTTCAGACTGCAGGAAGCGTGCAAAGAAGGCTCAGCTGGAGCAACATCACAGTGAGGTAAAGGCCCTGCAGGAATCTCACCGTGGGGTTGTGGGGCTCAAGCAGGCCAAAAGAAAGGCTTAGGGACGTGTGAGTGTGCTTGGCTCTCCATCTGTTTTTAAGGTAGCTGCAGTCGGTGCCTTACCTCTGCTTTTGGAAACAGCGCAGTCTGCCAAACCTGCTTGGCAAGGCAAAAGCGGGATGAGCGTCTCCATCACAAGCCGTCCCTCTTCCCTTGGCCTTCTGCGTTCCGAGAACAGACTAATCTGTTCCCAGCACTGAGCAGCGTCAGTCCTCTGGGCACTAGTCCAGCAGCATAACAGGAGCGTTCCTGGGGTGGCTGTCTCATTGGGAAACCCAGGGCGCTTGGCTTTGGGCAGAAACAGCCACGGCAGCACCAGAGCGAGCCCGAGCATCCAGCCCTCTCCACCCCTGCACATGCTGCATAGGATGCGGTTCTGGCTTCCTAAGAGGCCCCCCCCCCCGCCCCCTGGGAGCAACTGCAGAGATTTTGCTAGCCTTTTGGTCAAGCTCCATCTATGTTGGGTGACTGTTCCTATCATCCCCAAGGAGCAGCATGGTGGCTGGGGGTGATGGGTGTTGTGGTGGAGGGCATGTTGAGGGTAGTGGGTTTGGGGAAGAAAGCTTGCGAACCTCTGACTCCGTTCCTTCCTGACTATTGGCCCTGGGGCTGATGGGCCTTGGAGGCTAACTAGAAACGGAAGGCCACAGGTCAACTCCCAGCCCCTACTTTACGTGAAAGGAATCTCCCAGCTCTGCGCAGAAGAGAGCACACTGCGGCTCACCAAGGGTTCCTCTTTGCACGCCAGGAAGAACCTGCTGTTACTGAAAGCAACTGGGAGATGTGGAAAGGATTTGTCAGAAGAGGGGAGTCAGTTCTGCCATTTGTCCACCAAGTGTGCCTGGGGATTTGTGAAAAGCTCTACATCCACGTTTCCAATTGAACGTACAGTACCAGTGCTGCCGCATTATTGTGAGCCAGGCTGTGGAGCAGGCTAACACGGTCCTTTGCTTCTCCGAGGAAGCACAACTAGTCTTGCTCAGCCCTGCTCTCCGGTCCTTTCACCGAAAGGGCCCCAGAGTAGGACTTGGTGCGCGCGATGCATGCAAGCTAATGCATTCTACCACTGGGCTCGGTTCTGCACAGAATCCCAGCTCTCAGCCTAGGCTTCCCCTTCTAGGGAGCTTGATGCCCAGATTTCAAGACCAAATCCTGAAAAAATATTCAACAACAAAATTCTGAAAAAATATTAAAATCTCTCCACACAGAATTACAAAATTTGCTTTCCAAACAAACTTGTTGCAGAGTTTTGAGTCCTCCTTTCTCTTGGGGAAGTGAGAGAAAGCAACACTACTGAGGCTGTAGTCTTATGCCTACTTTTCTGGGAGTAAGGCTCACTCAACTTAATGGGGCTACCTTTTGAGTAGACATGTAAAAGATTCCAGTAGAGAATGACTTGAGAGGCACTCTCATATTCTAAGATTAAAAGGATGCAATGCAGTCCTCATGGGGCCCTAACAGCTCAGACTGTGGGGAGTGGGGTAGAGGAATCAGGTATCTGAATGCCCCCATGTAATAAAATCTGGCATGTAGAAAGGTAGCATATGAGGGAAAAGAATTTTAACTCGAAGTGCTTGCTTTTCCCATGCGTTCTTTTAATGCAAGAGCATTTCAACAACCTGACTCACATTTGCTGTTTTCCCGTTTGAGCTGATACAGACTGAATGCTTATTCTGAACACATTTCCCAGTGAAATGCTCAACTGTTGCATTTCAAGCATCGCCGCATTTCAAAACCAGGTTTCAGCCCCAGTGCTTAGTGCCCACCTTGTCCCTTTGCTGATAAACAAAGCTGAGTCAACAGAAGGGAACTGTCAAATCACATTGTATTTATATGTCAGTCCTTTGTCAGAGTTTCCTAAAAGAGCTATTTTATTTTGACTGTAAATAGGGGTCAGATAGTTACATTTTTAAAAGCCACAATTTTCTCTCTAACCTCGTTAAGTACCTTCCTTCATGTGTGCATTTGTGTGTATGTGCACAAGACAGGGAGCTGGTGGTGGTTACACTTGTGTATGGGTGTGTCAGGCACTTAACAAATCTACAGTGATCTCTACAAAGAGTCCAGCCAAACGGAGACAGACCAGCCTACCTATCAAGTTGGCAACATTAATCTAAGAAAATGCTGGGCTTTTGTGCATCTTTAGTCCCACAATACAGCAAATGTTTAATGACTTTAACCCATCTGACTTTGTATTCTGAAAGAAATAAACAGTCTTTTACAAATCCACAGGGTGTCATGGCCCCTTTAATTAACAACTTCTGAATAAGAGTCTTGCTCCATGATACAAGGGAGCGCTAAGGTAAAGCCAGCCATAAAAGTAGAAGCCTCAGAGCAAAATTATTGCTACTCCTGTTTTCTGCACACTGCTGTTTGTGTGAAGCCTTATTAGGAATTATACTGGTGACACCAATCAAAGTCCTCCAGGGGACAAGACACACTTACTCCTTGTCCTGTTGAGGATGGACAAGCTCCCCAAAGACCAACCTTTGAGAAGACGCAAAGAATACTTTGGAGCAACCGTGACGGGAAGTGTCCTCACTGAAGCACGACTTCAGATCATCGCCGGTGCTGCGCAGCCAATGAAAAGGAGGGGGCCATGATCCCGAGGACAACGGCCCTGGCACTCACCACGCTCACCCCCGGTGTGCCTTTCAGTTAGTGGTGTCAATCCATGACAGTGTCATTTTATGTCAGGAAACCAGCTTTGTTGTGACTGAAACTGCTTTGATAGTAGTGGTGAATTGGAAGCATTCTGGTGCCGGATCTCATAGAAAGAAAGTCTGAAGGACATCAGTGGGTGACTTTGGGCTAGTTGCTGACCCAGAGAAAAATCTAACTCATGCACTTGTTGTGATGACAAAAGAGAGAGGAGGAGGATTATTGGACTGTTTGAAAGAAAGGACACAACACCAATAAAATAAATGGGATTTCCTGAGTCCGATCCAGCATGTGAAGCAAGTCGCCATTCTTGCATTTCAGATTGTTTTTCAGAAAGATGAGGCTATAGATGCTAACATGGATAAATGCACTGCGTCCCTTGTCTTTAGTCCTTAAACATCTCAACGTTGTCCAAAATGTTATTGTGTGTGAATGAAAAAGTTGAACCTGTGAAAAATATCAGCTTATGTACATTCTAACACAGATTGCAATTGGGTTTTCCTGTAATAAAGGAAACCAGAGTCTGGCTTTGGATGGTGTTTGTTGAAGCACTATGATAAAAACTTTGAAAATTCATGTAAGCAATAATACTCCCTAATCAAAGAAGGCAATCCTATGCATGTTTAGATAGTAAAAAAAAAAAGCCAGCAGCAGTACAAATTGTAGGACCTTTATTCTGCAGCCTGACAATTTAGAAAATCCATTTTAAGTTTCCATGATCAAATGGGGAATACTGGAAGATGCAGGAATTTTCTTTTGTCACCTGCTGAAGAAATTTCAGCTCACACCAGGACTGTGAGGAAAACTGAAGATCTTTTTATTAAAAACAAGATATAAAACAGATAAAACTGTGCACACGAGAAAGCAAGTTTCAACCAAAGTTTCCACCCAGCTCTGTCAGTGCACCCATAAGTTAAACATATAGAAGACAAATAGGGAGGTTACACCGCACAGTACATAGCAAGTTCTATGAAAAATTTCACCACTTAGACACAGTGTACATCCTAAAATTCAAGCTCACGCAACCTGCATGCGTTTCACTAGCAACTACATTTCATTCCTCATTCTGCCATGTACACATTCTTGCCTTGGGAAATTTTACTCAAAAAGGCTTTTGTTTGTTGTTGTTTAGTTGCAAAAGTCATGCCCAACTCTTCTTGACCCCACGGACAACATTTCTCCAAGTTCTCCTGTCCTCCATCATTCCCCAGAGTCCATCCCCCGGAGTCCACCCCCGCCTCCCCAGTGACCCCATCCAGCCACCTCAACCTCTGCCGTCCCCTTCTCCTTTTGCCCTCAATCGTTCCCAGCATCAGGCTCTTCTCCAGGGAGTCCCTCCTTCTCATTAGGTTGTGTAAAGTATTTGTGCTTCATCTTTAGTATCTGTCCTTCTAAAGAACCCTCAGGGTTGATTTCCTTTAGGATTGACTGATTCGATCTCTTGCAGTCCAAAGCACTCTCAGAAGGGTTCGCCCCACGATTCAAAAGCGCCAATCCTTCGGTGCTCAGCCTTCCTTATGGTCCAGGTTCACAGCCATGCATTGCAACTGGGAAAACCATAGCCTTGACATACGCACTTTTGTCGGCAGGGTGATGTCTCTGCTTTTTAGCATGCTGTCTAGATTTGCCATCGCTTTCCTCCCCAGGAGCAAGCGTCTTTTAATTTCTTGGCTGCAGGTTTGCCTCAAAAAGACCTAGTTTGTCTGTATATCTTTGATCGCCACACATGCCCAGGGCTGCCCTTTGAGCCAGTTACTGACCCTCAGCCTCCTCAAACTTTCGGGATAGTGATGAGAAAAAGGATAGGACGGTTATTGGATTCTTTGCAGGAAAACGACCATAGAAATAAAATAAAATGGAGAAGCCCGGTCCACAATGGTTTGGTGGCCAGGAACGATGGGAGCTGCAGGCCAGCAAATAAAGTAAATAAATGACTTGGGATCCTAGGCAGAATATGCGGACTCCGGGCGGGAAGGGCACGAGCCGAACCGCCACCGCTCGCCTCATCCCGTCCCTTAAACTACACCTCCCAGCAGGCCCCGCGCCTCGCAACAGCGACTCCCAGCATGCCGCGCGGAGGCGCGTGGGTGGGGCCTGGTGGGAAGGAGCCCGCGTTTGAGCCGCCGGGCGCGATGTCGCTGGCGCAGCAGCTGCGGCGCTGGGCGGCCGAGGAGATGAAGCTGCCGCCCGACAAGATCCCATCCGAGAGCGCCGCCCGGCGGTGGGTGCGGCTCCCCGGGCGCGGGCGGTTGGCGACCAGACTGCCGGCCGGGGCTGAAGGGCCCGGCGCTTGCGCCTGCCTGGCCGCCGAGCTCCGCGGGGTACTCGGCCAGTCGCGCCTCCGGGCGGCCAGCTGCGCAGGGCTGTTGCGAGGTCAAGCTGCGAGTGGGGGAAGAGGCAGTGTGGCGTGGTGGTTAGAGGCGGGGATCCACGGCGCAGGCCTTGCTCGGCTCGCTGGGAGACCCGGAGAGCCGTGGCCTCTCAACCCAGCCTACCTCACAGGGCTGTTGGTGTGGGATAGCACGGGAAGGAGGACTGCGCAGTCTTGGGTTCCTTGGAAGAGGGAAGAAAGGCAGGGTGTGAATGTAATAATAAGAATTACAGCCCTTGCAGTCTTGCAGATTAGCCTCTAGCCATGTGTGGTGTAGGAATAACAAGAGTACTTTGGCTGTCTGCAGAGTGCTTTCAGCACCGGTCCCGCAGCGTTGTTTGGCACAGTTCCCTTACCAAGTCACTACCCGAGGAATTGGATGCTCTTTTCCTTCCCTAGCTATCGACAATCACCATGCTTTGCATGCAGCTGGTCTCAAGTTCAGTTCCTGACTTTTCTGGTCCAGAGGATTCGGTAGCAGGGGATAGGAAAATTAGCAATGATGTACTGCCTTATTTGCTAAGCAACTTTCAAGGTGGTGTACTAAGCAGGAATAAAACACATTTCTGTAGCTGTGTCATAGCTACAGTTGGAGCTCTCCACAAGGGCTAATATGTAGTAATGAAGTGACTTCTTTTACTTCATGTAGCAGCAAGATGTATTGTTGGCTTACATTTTGGAAATCTAAGCAAATAGTTAGGATAAGAAATGTTGCATATATGCTATGGGGTTTGGCAGAGCTAAATGAAATTATCCACTATGTCTGGATTAAAGTGGGATGTGCAGATTCAGAAGGTGATTGTGATGCTGTAAGGAAGACAGAAATGCTAAACAAGGCAATATGAGAAAAAAAAACCCTGTCCATTATTATGGTTAATGGAACTCTAGAAAAATTGGCTTCATTTTATATAGAACTGCACCATATGTGAGTGTCTAGTTAATCTCCATTTTGACTGGGCAATTCTAAGAACATACAAGGGCAATTCTAAGAACATACAAGGGTCCATCTAGTCCATTGACTGACCAGCACCTTCAAGAAATCCACAAGCAGGCATGAGTGTAACAGCAGTCTCTGCCCAAGTTTGTACGTGGTCATACTGCCTTTGAAACTGGATGTAGCATGTACCTTTCAGGACCAATTGCCAATGAGTACCTTCTCCATGAAGGTAGACCGTCCCCACTGAAAATCAAACAAACAGGTGGCCCTCACAGCTTGTGGAAGTGAATCCTGTGGTTTAACTATGCATTATATGAAGGACTTCCTTTGATCTGTTCTGAATTTCCCTCAATCAGCATTATGGGACGATCCCTTTGGGTTCCAGGATCAGGAGAGAGGGAGCAAAATGTCACTAGTGTTGACCCATTAGTCCATTTTTTTCAGTCTCCAAATGCCTCAAGCTCTGAGCAGCACCTCATTCTTCTAAGCCTGATGGATTTTTGCTTTCCTCCCCTCCAGGATGTGCTCAGGTCAGTGTGCTGAGATCTGGAAATATGTCATCCGACATGTTCACCATCAGAGGTGAGAAGAAGGGTGCTGGTTGAGGAAAATGCTGAGAGGCTGCTAGATTTGGCTTGTATTTGCAGGATACTGGCTGAGGTTTAGCCCGGTGACTTGACAGGGTGAGGATTTTAACTCACCTACCGATTTGCTGAGATGTCTCATTCCAGATTCTTTGCGGGATTAAGAAGTGGGCCTTTTACATGTGCTCTCCCGACTTCCAAGTATGTTCCATCGCACAATCACAAGGTGGTACTGTGGTATGGTGCACTTGTGGAAGTGCGTGTCTTTGGTTTAGAAACAAGCAGAGCGAGTCAGAAGGAGCCTCCCGGGCCATCTAGTCTGACCCCCGGCTCCAGCCGGTTCTGCTCAAGACATGCCTACCATGTGCATGTCCAGCCTATCCTTAAACACCCTCACAGATGAGGCTTCAGCCACCTCCCGTGGCAGCCCATTCCACACCCTCGGGGTCCTTTACTGTGATGACTGTATAAAAGCTCACTTTCCTCACTCTAAAAAGGAGCAGAAAAAAAACACAGATGCTTGAAAGGTGCAGGGAAATGGCGCCACTGTGCAGAGCACCAGGAGGCACAACGGAGGTCTTGGATAGAGAAGCCTGTTCCGCTTTCACCAGTTCTTGTGCCTGATGACTTTTGCTAAGCCCTGTCTTTAAGAGGAGGTGAGACAGAGAAGTAAAGTAGCAGTTCGTAGCCCGGCAAGGAGAGAAAGTATGGAGAAGGCTTAGGAACTTTTCAGGTTCGGTTGTCTAGCACAGATTCCTGTCTGTCTCTAGAGCACCCGGCCTGATGCTTTCAGGAAGTCCATCAGCAGGATTTGAACAGCCTTCTGCTCTTGCTAAATGCTGCCTCTGAACCTAGAGGTTCTATTTAGTGTACAGCGACGGTCAGCCTGCAGACCTCAATGTAATTTTATGCAGTCCTTGGCTTAATTTCAAAGGCCTCCTGCATGCATTCAGTTCAGACTTCTGGCAAGGGCCATCTGTCCTTTCTCTGACAGACTATTGGGAAGAAAGGAAGGAGGAGGTAATTTAAGAAGCTCAACCAGCTCTCACCCTGCCCACTGTGGGCTACAGCCCCACCCACTGCAGGCATTACCACCAAGAGACTGAGGCCCTTGGCAGAAAAAAGGTTGCCCATCCCTGACTTGGTTGTTATGGTTAATAGCCATTGGTGATCTTTTGTCCCCCATGCCTACTCTTTCCCTTTTTAGAAGCATTCCCCATTTAAGTTCATCACCCACAGTGAGAAGTCTTGTTTTGTTCTGACAGTTCGTGTGGTTGTCAATTTCACTGGTTCAGCTCCGTCCTGGTGCTGTCAGTGTCAGAGAAAAAGGTTCTCTGTTCCTTCACCCTGCCCACATAAAAATGTTTATGAGGTCCCTGCCAAACACAGGTTTTCTTTTAAAATGAAACTGTAGCCTTGCCTCCAAGAAGATACTTTCTTCCCCTGACAACATAGCCTTGCTTTGAAGAAAGATGCTTCAGTAACTTGGCTGCGTGGTGGCTCTGCAGCTCTCAGGATCAAAGTTCATTGCAAGCTTAAACACTTGATTTGTAACATTGCTTCTACTGCTAGTCTTTGTTTTTTGGAGCTTATGTCAACACAGTGTTGATTTCATATTTTTCCTGCTTCTGTTGTAGGAATGTAAAGAAAATTCGTGGAAATCTACTATGGTATCCTTGTCAGAGGGAGATATTTTCCTCAGAGTTCCAGATCTCTTGCTCTAAAGTCACCCTCCTTCCCCACCCCATGGAACAATAGTGAAGCTTCTTCCATCCTTGTTTATTTTCATAAGAAACTGACTGCCCAAACTTATTCATAAAATAAACTCAAAGCATCTCATAGAAATTCATAAAATATATCAAACAGAATTATTTTAAAGTTCAGATTGTTTTATCCCAAAATCAGTTTTATACAAGTCAGTATCATAATAGGGAAGCAGAACAGAAGTCATGGTAAAAGTTTGGCAATTTTATTTTAAGATTTTTAGCTTAATCACCAGAAGAAATTGACCAAATCTCACTCTGGAGGAGTGTCACAGCCTGTGTATTACTGCAGGAAAGGCCACGTCTTGTGACCTGACTATGCGTGTTTCTGTAGGTGATGGGATGCAGAAGCTGATGTTCAGTGTAGTGGGAGGAAGTTAGTCTTCATATAGCCTAATCCCGAAAGGTTACATCTGCATCCAAGAAAAAGCTGCACCGCTTGAATACTGGCAGCTGTTTATTTTTGCAGTTTGTCCTTCCTCCAGGGAGCTTGTTGTTTCTGTACAGGATAATCCCCCGCTGTATGCACACACCCACTTTGATCCCTTACAGCTCTGTAAAGTAGGCAAGGCTGACTGGTCCGAAGCCTTGTCCCTTGCCCAGGCAACCTCACTTGGTGCCTATCGATATAATCCAAGGGTTTCTCCACAGACTTTTTAAAGTCCTCCGTGGCAAACTGTGGGTTTGGGCTCCCATCAGCCCCAACTAACATGATGGGAACTATAATCCAGTGGACCAATTCAGGGCAGGCTGTCGTACTTATCAAATTATGAAAAAGTTAAAACTGCTTCCTTAATGCAAGCTTTTCCTGTGTAGGTATCGACAAATGGAGGAGGCTGAGGTGAGACAGAAGGAATTCAAAGTGCCTTCATGGAACTGGGATAGTGATGAAGGGAACGTGTGCCCTGCCCAGGGCTCTTTGCCTCCGACTCCTCTCGTCCCCGACCATGTTGGGTGGGCTCGATGGGCGTCCAAGGACATCTAGAGGGTCACAGGGTCCCCCCCACTCAGCCGGGTGGGGGTGCAGAACCTTCTCAGGCTGAGGGCCACCTTCCATTATAGAGAAGCTCTCAGGGCCTACATTCCTGTGGTGGGCAGGGCCCAAGGCACCAAAAATGCATCCTGTTTTGTTTGAGAGCTCTGACTGCCAGTGACTGAGCTGCAGGAGAGGCATTTCGACCTTTTGGAACGGGAAAACAGTGCACAAAGGCTGAGAAACCACCAAGTGGTTGAGGGAAAGGGGATGGGCTGTCTAGCACATTCCAGGCAGGCGGCACCCACCACTTGCCCATAGGGGAGGGGAGGTTTGTTTTTGCTTCCTGTTGGGAAGAGGAAGGATCCTCTGGAGATCTTCAAAGGGTCAGAGTTCTACACTGCTGGGTTAGCACAAGGACTTCCAATCTGGCATGGTCCTGCCTTCTGGAGGCTTTAGAGAGCACACACAGAATATTGAGTGAGGTGGCCCATTGCTCTGACTCTTTAAGTGTCTGCAAGGTAGAAAAATTCTCCCTTCGGGATGTTGGGCTGAGAGAGGATATTTCCTTGGCCTTGGAGCACTTAAACGGGCAGGGCTTCAGGGGCAGGAGGGGTTACCTTACATCCAAGCCCTGTGATCCAGCTCTGCCACATTCGGTGCTGTGTCTCCCTGTTCCCACACTTCTGCAGGGCAAGCTCACTGGGTCAGAGTCACAGAAGGAGCGCCGCAAGCAGCTTGTTAGTGACATCGCCCGCCTGCAGGGAGAACTGAAGCAGATTGACCTGCAGATTGAGTCGGCGGAGCGGGAGCTTGTGGCTGACGGTGAGTGGGAAGAGAAGTTAGGACGCCCAGCACCTGCAGCTCGTACAATCGGCTCCTCAGCAGGTCTTCGGTCAACCTGCAAGATGTTTTGTTTGTGTTTTGGAAGCATGAGTCTGTTTTCATGCTTTAAAATTGCAAAGCAACTGGGCTGACTTGGCAGGAAGGTCCTGTGTAAGCACATGAATAGTAAATGCATTTAAAGGAATAAGAGGCCCACCTGCTCCAGTCTGGAGGGGGAGGAGCCCTGTGGGGCAGTGCAAAGCATCCCTGAGGCTGATTTTCGATTCCAGAAAGAGGAATTCCTTACTGCTGCCTCCTTGTGTAATAAGGGGAGGCAAAGCCTTGCAGAATCAGCAAGAGGGCAACAAGTGTGGAGCCTCCAGAAGCAGCTAGAGAATGAATTCCGAATCGTGATGATTTGTCATTGTGATTGATATCTGTCCCGTCAAAGCCACAGCCAGCCTGGCTTTCTTGGCTCTCCAGCAGCTGGGAGCCACCGTTTTCCATTCCTGTAAGTCCCCACTGTAATGGCACCACAGGGCATCGTGCGGCATTAACATGGCGGCACCTGCCTGATCGTAGAGCTGCTGCCCCCAGTGCTCCCAGAGATGACTTTGCTCCTCCCTGTCCCTGTATCATCCTTGCATTGCACTTATAACTCACTTTTTTTTCCTTTCATGGGGAGGCCAGTTCAGCTTAATTAGTTCCCTGTTCTATTTTTATCCTCACAATAACAGCGCCACGGGCTAGGGTAGGCTGAGAGTGAGCTCCTAGCCCGAAGTCACTCGGTGAGCCTCGTGGCTGAGTGAGGGCCGAAGCCTGGATTCCCCGGTCCCCAGCCCAGCACGCACCACCACGCTCCACTTGCTTGCAGCTCTTCAAGGCTCTGGAGCCAGTGTCCGGTGTGGAGAATCCAGAGAGGCGGCGTGATGCAGAGGCGAGAGTGCTGGACTGGGGGCCTGGCAGGTTCAGGCTCTAGGCCTCCGCACCTGGCCCACTGGGAGTCACGGGCTCTCAGCCTAACCCACCTGACAGGGCCATTATGCCGAAATGGAGAGGAGGAGAACCTTGTAAGCTGCCTTGCGTTCCTTGCGAGGAGGAAAGGTGGGGTAGAAACCTAGTAAGAATAGCCCTAGTCTGGGGTGACGTGCAGATGGTGGTCCGCCAGGTGTGTGGTTTGTATGCGAATCGTTCCTTGTCGTTGGCTCTGCTGGAAAAAGACGATGGGCTTCCACAACCAGGCCAGGGCCCCAGCCGAGGGAATGTCCGCGCATCTGTGCAGGCTCCGGGGCCTCCTCTCCTGAGCCTTCGAAGCCCCGCACAGCCTTTCTGGCTTCAGGGATTTCGCCCAGCACCAGCCATGTTTGGTTCATCAGCCTCTTTTGTCAGCACTCATAAGAACGAGACCCTTGGCTTTTCAAAAAGAGACTAGCATCTAGAAATGGCTCGGCTGCTTGTTCAGGGCACCTGGCCTGATCTAGGATGTCCACTTTTCACCAGAGGTAATTCTGGAGACGACCCAGGAGGAGATCTGGGATGCCAAGCGTCGCACCTTGCTGCTCAAGGCTTACGCAGCCCAGGTTGCAGCAGAGCGCCAGCAGTTGCATGCGAGAGCCGCACACTTCCAGGGCCGTCTGGAGCAGCTGGAGGAGCTGGAAAGGTACAGGTCCCTTTAGCCCCCCTGCTGACCAAACGTGGCAGATCTGCTGGGTGAGGCAGAGGATTTGCATGGGGTGGGGGGGGTGCAGGGCTCAGGTGGAGGAAAAAGAGGTTCGTCCTTCTGTAGATAACCCTTTATCCCAGAAGCCCTCGGTCCTCCTCATGGCAATGCACTGAATTTGAACCTTGTTCAGGAGACAGAGGACCGGCTGATCTCTGAACATGCTTCTCCCACTGAATTCAAACATATCTTCTTTCGGCAGGAAGGCCAAGACTTCAGTGGTGTTTGGTGGGAAGGCCCCGGAGCCCGGATTTCCCAGTCTGGAGCCCAAAGTTCTGGTGAGAGCTCTTTGGGTGCTAGCAAGAAAGGATTGCATGGAAACTGGCAGTTGTTCATTCAAGCCCTAAGCTGTGTACTTAAGTCAAAGGTGGGCAACTCGTGTCCTTTAAGATGTTTTGGTCTGCGATTTTCATCGTCTCTCCATCGGCTATGACCTGCTGGTAATAAGACAGGATATACATATATATAGTAATAAATAAAAAATAAAATAGTGGTAGGAATGTTTAACAAACCCTTTCTTTAGCCAAGATTTTCCTTTGTTTCTCTCCAGCGAGATGTCCAGGAAGCCTGCCAGCTCCGCTTCCATTTCTTGAAGACCCTCTTTGAGCGCAGTGTGTCTGGGAGTTTTCCGTAAGGGCCCCTCTTTCTGTCCTTCCTTCCTTCCTTCCTTCCTTCCTTCCCTCCTTCCTTCCCTCCTTCCTTCCCTCCTTCCTTCCTTCCTTCCTTCCTTCCTTCCTTCCTTCCTTCCTTCTCATATTCTTGAACTAGTGATGCATTTCAAAGTACCAGTTTGTCCTTTAACCCTTGACTGCCTTGCCATAGAACATAGAAACAGAGCGAGTCAGAAGGGGCCTCCTGGGCCATCTAGTCTGACCCCTGGCTCCAGCTGGCTCCGCTCATGACATGCCCACCATGTGCACGTCCAGCCTATCTTTGAACACCCGCACCAATGGGGCCTCAACGACCCTCCATGGAAGCCCATTCCACACCCTCGGGGTCCTAACTGTCAGGAAGTGCTTCCTGTTCCTTGTGAGCTGACAAATTCCCCAAAATGCTGTCGTCTTCCCCAATTTGCTATGGACTTTATGTTGGCTATCTGGAACTTTTGGGCAACAAACCATTCCGCAGAGCTGGCTAACTTTGAGCTCGATCATTGGATAGGCAATTCAGAGACTGGCATGCAATTTTCTTGATTGCTTTTAAAAAATGATTTCCAGCCTTTCAGTAACAACAGAACTGTATCCAAATTGGCTAGCAATAAAATCCAGCTTAACAAGAACTTAATTAAGATGCTGCATACAACCATTGAAAATTCAGCAATAGAAATAGGAATCACAGGTGTGCTTCTATGCCACTAGTCTGCTTGAATAAAAATGCCTGCCTGCGAGCAAAAAAGCTCTCATGCTTTTCTCCTCTGGGAGAGAATTCTGCTTCCTGGGAGTGGCCTTCAGTGTCTCCATGTCAGAAGGCAACACTCCTGAACAAAGAGCCTCTGCTGAAGATCTTGAAACCTGTGGGAGAAGGTGGGTTTTTGGGAAGCTGCAGAGGGCTTTATAGTCCTAAGTAGGACTTTTAATTTTGGCTGGAAGCAGGCTGGTAGCTGCTCCCTGTAACTGGTCATGGCCAAGAGGCTGGGAGCAGCCTGCTAAAGTTTCCCCTGCATCAAACATGGCAGCAGGAGCCCCAGCGATAACTGCATCAGATATATGGATGAAAGTTCCCTGTTCGGCCCACAGTGAAGCACCTGCATTGCCCCCGCCATTGGTTCCGGGCTCGTCTCCCACTCATTGGGGCTTGCTTATTTAAATCAGCCTGTCCTCAGTTCAGCAGCCCACAGAAAAAATGGACTACAGATTCTATCCTCCTCAGCATTGTTTGGCTGGTCAGCAATTGAAGGTTTCTTTAAAAATAAAGCAACTGCCACACCCAAGATTTAAGGCAGCGGAGCCCCCCCTCCCACCTGTGTTTCTGTCTGTTCCTGTGCCCCACTCCCAGAGTTCCCTCGCCGTGTTTGGGCCTTTCCTTTGGGATCAAGCATTGTGCTCAGCTGACCCCGCTTTTTTCAGCGGGGGGGGGCTGTTGCCGCCTTTCTGATGCCCCTTCCCTGTGTCTCATAGCAGTGGGATGAGCGAGGACCAGCTGGACACGTCCCACCAGCAGTGGCTGGGCTTCGTGGAGGTAAGGCGGGCGGCTTGCTGTAGCGTCTGCAGGGCTGGGGCTGCTGCAGCAGAGGCGCTTGACCCCTTCTCCTCGGGGAACCAAGGAGCCTCGCCTGGCTTAGGTGGCCCCGAACTGCCTGCCGCGTCTTCTCCAGGGGAGGGCCTTCGCACCACCGGCTGCCTGATCCTCCTCCAACCGGGGAAGCTGGGAATTGAGTCTGGGAACTTCCGATTGTAAAGCACGTGGTGGGACTACTCTGCGGTGGCCCTGTCCTTGGCGGGACACGCCTCTGTGCGCAGTGGGGTTCCCAGCAGGACATGCCTGGCTTCACACCAGGTGCAGCTTTAGTTACTCACTTTAGGCACAGTCGTGTGCATGCTTAGACGGAGAAAGGGCCTGCCGCCATTCAGCTGGGAAATACCGGGAGTTGCAGGAGGGCACGCTTGCATTTCTGGAAGCATCCCCTTCCTGCTCTGTGCTCCCCTCCCCTCCCCTCCCCTCTCCTCCCCCAGTCTGTTCAGAATGCTGCAGTCATCTCTCTCCCTCACTTCAAAGCTCTCATCACGCTTCCTGGGCTTGCACAGCACGACAACCCGCTGCGGCTTGTCGTCCATGATGGGTTGTCATGCCATGTGACCCAGCCGCTGCCACGGACGCACAGCAGGCCTGGGGTGCGGTTGGGCACTGGGCTGCCTGTGAGCTGTGTCGACTTCGGTGACCATCCCCTGCTGCCACCTGTGTCTCCCTACAGAAGGTCGTTGGCTCCCACCCGCCGGCCCATATCCTTTCGGCCCTGGAGGACCTGGCTCTCCAGAGCACTCAGCACCTGCAGGAGCTGACCGAAAGCCTTGACATCCCCCGCGATGTGGAAGCCCTGAAGTAGGTTCCGTCCCAGAGTGCGGGGGGGGGGGTCACTGGGCCTCCCCGTGTCAAAGATGGGGCTACCCCTGGGGCGGCAGGAGCAGCCAGCCTCCTCGGGCTGTTGCTGATGGAGTCCCAGGACCTTAGCAGGAGGCGCCGTCCGAGCCGGCTTTTCAGGAAGGCACTGCTGCTGCCTGACCCCAGGCAAACCCATCAGTGCTTGCTTGGGGGTGGGAAGAGGCTGGTGCAGCAGGGGGCCCATCGGGGGGGGGGCACTCAGCTGACGCCAGCCCTCTGGGGTGCCTAAAGCATGTCAGGACCAGCAGCTCTGCCCATTCTGCCTGCTCACACAGGTTCTGCTACGACAAAGCCCACCTCGAGGACGTCTCAGACCTGGCGGGTGACTTGCCCTCTGTTGGGGGCCTCATCCAGGTAAGGAGGTTCAGTGTTGCCTCATTGCGGAACGTTCACCCACACCGATGCATCTGCCCCTGATGAGGTCCGTCAAGTGATAACCTGGCATGAGTGGGTGAGCTGCTGCCTCTGGGAATGTCCCCATCAGCCACTTCAGAGGCTGAAAACTCTTGTCAGCTGCCAAGTTACCTGGCTGCTCACAGGCGCAGGCTGGTGGATTCTGAGAGAGCTGCCTGTGTCAGATCCGGCTTGTGGGCCAACTGTGGCCATCAGGTTTCCCCAGCTGTTCTGTCCCTTCCCCTGACTCTCTCCCTCCACCAACCACTTGCATTCTGTAGTTTCCCCTTCTAAGGTTTAGGGACTGGCAGTAGGAGCTTCTAGCTACAAAACTACTTTCAGGGACCCACCTTTTGCCCTTGGCTCTGCTCTGCCTCTCCAAAGTGGAATGCCACCCCTGCTTGAAAGGAGGGGTTCAGCGAGCCTTCTATAAAACCAGTCTGGGGAACCGTGCAGTCACTCTGTCCCGCTTTATCTGGAGGGCGGTGTCCGCAGCTCTGTTGGTGCTGGAACCTTGCCATGGGTTTTGCAGGGAAAAGCCCGTGAAAAGCTCCTCCATCTCTTTTCTTCTGGCGGCAGGAGGGCTGGAGCAAGTGTGAGATGCTCTGTGTGCAGCAGATCTCACTGCATGCCCAGGAGAGGTCTCTTTCGGCCCAGCTGGATGCCCTTGTCCAGAAGATGCACCGTCTGCTGTCCGATGGCTCTGAGCGCTCCATCCTGGCCAGGTAGGGGCGGGGGTGGGGGGGGGGTCCTGCAGCCGTGCTTTCCTGCAGAGGGAGATGGACAGTGAGGGGGATGTAGTGGTCATGTTAGATCAGCTGGGGATGATGGAAGCTGGAACGCAGCACACCAGGTGGGTGCCAGGTTGCTGAAAAGGTCACTTCACACCCTTTTGTGAGGATGGCCAGGTGCTAGTTCAAAATAGGCGTGCAGTGCAGAGGTCTAACTATGGTCCCCAAGCAAGGGAACCCCACCTAACCTGGCTGCCCACAGGAAGAAAATCTCCAGTTAGGCCGTGGGATTCCACAGCAGATGCGCATCTGGCATCCCCAGTGTTTTAGGAAGACAGCCCATGATCCTTGGTTTAGGGAGTGCCTTCTGAGACTTTTCTACTGCTGTAGAATGTGACATTCTGTACGAAGGATGCACAGATCACCTCCTATGTACACTTAGACAGAAGAAGGCCTACAATTCCCCGCATGTTCCAGGCAGCATGCATAGGATGGTATGCTATGAATGATTTTCTCCGCCTGACTGCTGAACTCAGGAGAGTGCAGGCAAGACCAATAAATCAGCAGCAGGCTGTCTTTCTCCTGCACCCACATGCTCTATCCCTGCTGTGCTTCTCTCTCCGCATCCAGAGCTGTCTTTGACCTGGAACTCCGGGTGGTGCGATTACGGGGATACCGGGATGGGTTACTGCAGGGCTGCCACCAGCTGAAAGAGGTGGTGACGACCAGGCATGCCGAACTGCAGGGCTTGCAGGCTAAACGGCAGCGTATCCTAGACTTCCGCCACCTGGTGGTGAGTGCTGAGAACGGACAGTCAATCTTTGGGAGCAAGCAAATGGTGCAAGGTTTTGATGGGGGCCTCGGGAGGGGTTGGGTGGGATCCGGCTGCAGGCCCCTGTTGCAGGAGGTGGCAGGGCTGTATGAATCTGAATCCTTGTTTAGCTTCAGTGCAGAGGTGAGTCATATGTGGCTCACCCAGCCCTACAGTGTTTTTATTAAAAAATATATTTTTGGGAAAAAACAGTGCTGGTAACACTGTGGGTCTCCAGAAGGGCCAAATCTAGCTTGTTTGCATGCTACTTGCAGTACTTTTAGGGTTGTTGAACTGCTAGGGGTCTGTAGGTGAAAATGCCCTGGGACCCCCCTCCCACCATACTTGCCCGCCCCTGCTTTAGTGTTTGCTGGGTTTCAGTTCACATTACTCAGCTGATGGTGCTGTGATACACAAAATAATATATTTTGTGTCATGAGACCATATACTACTGGATGTTTGCTTCTTAAGTGGAAGCATCTCTATTCCTAGCTTTCTGCATGGACTTCCTAATGGCTTCTAAAAATATTGTGATGTAGCACATGCAGCACTAAACCAAGCGAAATAAGTGGCAATGTAGAATGCAGCTTGCAGCTTCTGAGGGGCAAAATTCTGGGCAGGTGGTTTGGACGGTGCTTGCTGCCCTCAGTTACTTGGCAGCCTTGTCCTCACTCGCTCTAGAACTGGGCCAGGGAATTGAAAAGAAGAAAGCTCAACATTAGGAGACACTTCCCAATGTTAAGGGCTAAGGTGGTGGGTCTCTCCCCTGCCGGAGGCTCTCATGCGGCGGCCAGGCAGCTGTCCGGGGTGCTGCATTTGCGAGAACCCTGGGCTGAGCAGGGGGTGGGACGAGTTGACCTGCCAAGGTGCCTGCCAACTCTAGGCTCTTTGATTTTGCTTCCCTCTGGCAGAAGGAGAAACAGGAAAACATCCGAGTGCTCATCAAGGGCACTTCATTTATTAAGTCCCAACTTCGCAAGGACCAGGCTGAGGTGAGAGATCCCTGTCATCCCGCTTATTTATTGCATGGAGGTGGGAGGGCCGGGCGAGAATCCGGCCCTTGGAAATAAGGAGAGGTGTGGTAGAGCCACCTTCATTGTGGGCCTGCACTGTTTTGGCAGGAGCTGGTGCCTCTGGGAAGCACTTGACTCCTGTGTGCCAGGGCATTTCCTGAGCAGGCCTGGTCTGTACCACAGAAAGCATGTGGACTAGAAACCTTTAAAAACATTTCTTTAATAATGAACCGAGGATGCTGGAATGCCATTCCTGCATCCAGAAACCGTCTGTTCTTATTTGGTGTACTTGTGAAACTGTTGGCCTATAGTGTGTCTCTGTCTCTCTGTCCGTTTGGTCTCTCTCAGATCCAGGACTTCATCAAGAAGAAATTGCTGCCACAGGCACAACAGCTGGAGTTGGAGACACAGCAGCTGCGTGACCATGTGGACCGCACAGTCCAGCAGTTCGGGGCTGTCGCCCTGCCTTGTCTGCTGCGCCGAGAGCTCTCTGGGTGAGTCCCTTGTGAGTTCTTCCTGGCAGGTGAGAGATGCTTTAGGCTTGTGGGATGGGGAAGGACACAATTCTGAAGATGACAGTGGATTCAGGTCTCTGGAAATAGCTTCTTTTTCAAAAGCCAGTTATGATTGAAAGCATCTTGGTTAATGTCTCTGAAATCTCTGGAGCTGGAGAAGCCATTCTTTAACTTAAGCCTGAGGCTGGAGAGCTGAGGACCCTTATTTCTGTTGCCGTCCTTCAGGCCTCGGTGTGTCCCTGCCCACGAGCTCTCTATCCACCGCCTGAGCCGCACAGCTCCAGCTGAGTACCGGGCCTTCCTGAATGTGTGCAATGGCGCTGCCTTCCCCCTTTACAAGGTTGGTGGCTCCCCGCTGTAGCCTGGGATGCATCCAGGATAACTAGAAGGAGTGGGGCGGGGGGGGCAGAAGGAAGTTCTGGATCTACTGCTAGATCCCTGGGTGTTTCAGTATAAAGAGCAGAGGAAGCTGCCTTCCGCTGAGTCGAACCATCGGTCTGTCTAGCCCAGTATTGCTGATACCGACGAATAGCAGCCTTGCTAGGTTTGGGGCGGGATTCTTTCCTAGTCCTGCTGGAGATGCCCAGGGGTTGAAACTGGGACGTTCTGTGTGCTGAGCACGTGCTGTGCTGCTGAGCGACAGCCTCTGCCGATCCATTGGCAACTATTTGCATAAATTGGCAAAGACTTCTGATTCTTGGTTCTCCAACAATAAGTAACAATACAGTGACTCCCCTCCTGCAGTCTAAAGGAGACTTTCAGGCAACCAGGACCGTGGGTGCCATTCTGTTGGCTTGTTCAAAACC
The DNA here is from genome assembly GCF_004798865.1 of Varanus komodoensis. Lineage (NCBI taxonomy): Eukaryota > Metazoa > Chordata > Lepidosauria > Squamata > Varanidae > Varanus > Varanus komodoensis. The sequence continues at coordinate 370,029 of NW_025335356.1, forward strand.
AGTTCCTGGGCCACCGCACTATCATTCTGAATTTTTCCTTATTATTTGCATCAAGCAAAACTTGGGATTCTTGCAAAGAAAACAATCCGAAAGTAGACTCTCCCAAGCCTCAAGTCTGGCCACTCCTGGACAAAGCAGTTTGGGTTGAATTGTTTTGAAGAGATGGTGTGTTTGCCCCACCTGCTCGTGCAGTGGACTGTAGCTCAGCGGAAGGGCCTGAGCCACAGGTCCAGCCCCTGATGCTCCCATCAGAAAGCCTCTGCTGGTTGCTGTAAACCAGCCCTCTCCAAGCTGGCACACTCCCTTCAGGCTTGGACAGCAAGGGCAGTGGGAGTAGCCCAGAACATTTGAGGGGCACCAGGTTGCAGGAAGGCTGGAGAGGGGGTGCTGGGGTGGCTAAGCTAATCTGATCACAGACAGATTCTGCAGCAATCAAGCAAGGAGGACCTAAGTTCTCTTCTCCCCATTCCTCTGTTCAGGCCCCCGAGGAGCTGCTCCCCCACATGGCAGAGCTGAAGAAGATGCTTCCTTTCCTCCGCGCTCGCCTGGCTTCAAAACAGAGGGCTCTGGGGAACCTACAACACCAGCTGGAGAAAGCTCCTGAGCCTGACGTGCCAGGTGAGCGGACTGTGGGATATTTTTCAATCCCTCGTTTGGTGTCCTCCTCCCATACCAGAAAATCATGAGGAGTCCATTTATATATTTTAGAGGGGTGACATTTTTTCGCTCTAAGTGCCTCAAAGGCTGTCACAAAGAGGAAGGTCAGGATCTCTTCTCATTGATGCCAGAGTGTAGGACATGAAATAATCAGTTCAAGCAGTGACAATCCAGATTCAGGCTGGACATCAGGAAAAGCTTCCTCACGGTCAGAGCAACGCAGCAGTGGGACCAGCTGCCTAGAGGGGTGGGGGGCTCTCCCACACAGGAGTCATCCAAGGAGAAACTGGGCAGCCACCTGAGTGGGATGGTGTCATGTGGTGTCCTGCAACAGCAGCGGGTTGGACTGGATGGCCTTCATGGCCCCTTCCAACTCTACTAGTCTACGATTCTTTGTGGCTCTTGCTTATAAATGGAAGCAAGCCATGTGTACATGCATCAAAATGATTTCAGAGATCTAGATCATATTTTTTCTGTTCTGTCAGTGGAGATGGGGGTGGCATGGATATCCCAAGGCCACCCACAAAATCTGAAACCTCCGCGGGAGAGAGAAGCCAGGGGGCATACCGCCCAAGCACAGCACTCTCACCATCACTGGGACCTTCCCATAGCACAGGGATGGGGAACATGCGCTTCTCCAGCTGTTGTTGGACTGCAGCTCCTGCCAGCAGTGATCAGTGGCTGCGCCGTCTGAGGTAGGTGGGAGTTGCCATCCAGCAGCAGATGGAGGGGCTCAAGATCCCTGCCCCCACCATCACGGTTGGTTGGATGGGTAGGCATAAGAGACAGTGCCTTCTCAGTGGTGGCCCCATCTTTACAGAAGGCCTTCTCACAGCATGTGCATTCAATTATTCGGTTGTTTATTAATGTGCCTTCAGGCTCTTTTTATTGCATTCTGGTGTCAGTTGCTAGAGTCGGTCTGGTAGCCGTTGGTATCCCATCTTTGCTGGTCCAGGTTGTGATGTATTTGTTGCTACTGTTCTAGTTAACTGTGTGCTTTTGTTCTTTGTGGCAGCCCTTGTGTGCAGGGTGCAGGCGCACGATCGGGAGCAGGCCCGCGAGCTGCTGCCCCGCATCCAGCAGGTGACGGAGCAGTGCCGGTGGCGCATGGAGCATTGGCAGGAGGTGCAAGCTGTCATAGATGCCTGGTGAGTGGAGGAGGAGCGGGACGTTCAGGAAGTGGTGCTGTGAGCGTCCTTCCCCAACTGGGTGCCCTCCAGATGTGGTGGGCTGCACCTACCACCCTTGCCAGCCAGCAGGTTGGAGTCTTGGGGTGAAAGGAGCAGGCGACCCGGGGCAGATTCCCCGGTCACACGTGAAACTTACTGGGTGGTTTTGCAGTGCTTGGCCTGATGCGGCATTGCAGGGTTGTTGTGAAGGTAAAACAGTGGCAGCAGTGGGGGCAAGAAGGACTGCGCATGCCTCCTGGAGCTCCTTTGGAGAAAGGCGAGGCATGAATGGAGGAAGCGGTGTGTCTAACAGGAGCGCATTCAGCTTCAGAGGCCGGTCTTATGGAAGCAGTTGCAGCTGTAGTGAATGGGCTGTACTGGGCAGTTTTCCAAAAGGCACACTTACCTTGTGCAGGGCAGTAAACCTGGCCTGAGCTCCGCCTAAATTTTTGGACTTTCTAGAATCTCTTTCAGTTCAACGACCAAATTCCACTTTCAAAAACGCTCCCAAGGGTTGCATCCCAGTGGTGGATGAGGCCAAAGTTGAAAGAGAAATGGTTAAAATACAACAAAGTCCGACCTGTTGTAGCTTAAAGCTCTTATTCCCAGTAACTAAGCCTCATTCCAACCTTTAAGAATGGGCAGAAGCCCCGGAACCATCTCACACGGGAAGGGTGTGGCTCCAGGGGACAGGGCATGACCACCTGAGGCATCCCACGCCTGCCCGATTTGGCCCTAAGCCTGACATTCAATACCCCTGTTTTATTCTTCTGTTTTATCCCTTTATTACTTTTATCTGCCACCCAGTAGCCACATCCTCTAGGCAATTCACCACAATCAATGGACTCCCTGCTGACCTCTTTCAAAGCACAGGGGTTCTGTGGCGAATGCCTCTGGGGACGGCAATTCTTGGTGGTAGAAAGTCTCAAAACGACTGACCTGGGACACTTGGTGCAGTAGCACCTTAATACAAGAGTATTTTTGTCCCAGTTGCTAAGGTGAATGTTTCCTCAGATTGGTTCTGTCTCCGAATCCAGCTCAAGTCTGTTGTTATTGGCACAAATACACATGCTGCACATATTCTTGTATTCATCCTGCGTCTTGATGCAGGCAAAGTTAGCTGGGCAGCCTTGCTTCCTTTCGAAGGGGATCACGGTAACACCATATGTTGCTGTGTGGGTGAAAATAATGCCACTGGCGATGGAGTTAATCTAAGCATATGTTGCAAAGTGTTTTCCCCCGCTTTTCCACAAGCTATGCTTGAATTTCTTGAGTTGGAAGGCTCTTCTACTGTAAAAATTCTTCCATGGGTAACCCTCTGCTGTCCGGGCTGTGCGAGAGACATCTTCCAGCTAATCTGGCACACTCTCTTCTACATGTGCGACTCCCCATTTCAGTGTGCAGGTGGTAGTGAAAGGTTTTGGCCCCACCCGTCTGCTAAGCTCTTAACTTGAACGCTGAAATCCAACACTCCTGCCCTGAACTCTGAGTGGAGCCTTGAAGATGTCCCAGAATCCTCTGTAAGGCTCCCTTTGGCAGGTAATCTAACATCCAGAGGAGGCTCCTGGGGGAGTCGGAACACCCGCAGAATAGCCCGAGGCAGCCGTGGCCTCCTCCCAACCAAAGGGCTTCAAGCAAAGGGTCTGCTGCCGAGAGGGCTTACCTGGCCTGCCACTCACCCCTGCTCTCCCTCTCCAGGTGGGAACAACCGGGACAGTTCGTGCTCCCTGGAGAGCGCCGCCTGGGCTTCACATTGCAGCAGTGGCTGGAGCGCTGGACCCTGGCCACCAGGGCCCTGCAGCAGCAGCAGCAGCAGCAGCACAGCTGGGCCTGAGGCTCGCGGGGTTCGCGCCCAGGTAGAGCTGGGAGGCCCTTGCTGAAGGAGTGTGGCTCGCAGCTCCTACGCCGGCCACAGACCTCGTTCTGCCAGGTTGCCCAGGGGGCAGAATGGCGACTGTACTGCAGGGAGGTGCTTTGGTCCCATGCGTGCCCCCACCCAGACCTGTTGCGGGGAGCAAGACGTAGTGTTGCAAGTAGAACTGACCAGCCTTCATTGGCAGGAGTGTGCCTTCATATTTTATTTACTAATTCTTTGAAATAAATCCGAATCAAGTTTGCCCTGTCTTGCATCCTTTCTGTGACCGGGTGTGTGCCAGATATGACGCTCCGTGTGCCAGCTGGGACCCATTGACAGTTCCTGGTTCATTCTGCTCACTGTGCTTAGCTAGTTGCCTGCCTTTCTGCAGGTAAAAAGAAAGAACGGAAGTAGCGCAGCCTTCCTTTTCTTCTTCCTCCAGGGATGGCACAGCTTGAGTGTAGAGAGAGAAGCAAACCACTGAGTGGTGGCGAAAAGGAGGTGGGAAATGACGGGGGGGGGGGGGTGCTGTGGCGGCCATCTTGGCCCAAAGGTCACCCAGTCCTGAAACCAGCACTGCCGCTCTGCCATTTGTATATTTAAGTGATGGTGCTGCAGCCAGAGCCCCAAAACCTAACTCACCCGTCTCTGGCCCATGATAAGCAGGTCCCATGGTCAGAATAGGTTCCCGCAAAAGCTGGCCGTCCCCCTTGAAGACTGTTGAACAGCGTGGTTGGATAAGGGAAGGTAAGATTAGATTGAGGAAAACGGATAGTTAGCTTATTTTTAATTTAATGCAACTAAAAGACTTGGGTTGAAAGTAGGCATTCAGAGAATGGAAGTCCTACCATCTTACTGTGAAATTGGAACTCTGCAGTCTGCATTTAGTACAGCCAGGAAAATGTCATTTGACATCTCCAAGCTAATTCACTGGAATTCTCCCTTGTGGCACAATCTGGGCCTTTGTTCTCTCTGCGCATGCACAGGATTGCACCCTTGCTCTACCGAATCCCTTTAGAGGTAGCCACCAGCTTCCTTAGACAAGGATTCGTTCGCATCACACGGATGTTGCCAAAAATTAGAGAAATGGGTTTTCACCTTCTAGCTTGAACATCCTGGTATCTTAGAGTCTGCAGCAAGTGACCACACACTCTTATATGGGTCTGTTTATAATTGCTGTTATTATAGCCTTTTTTCCTCTTGTGAGAAACCCAAAGCAGCTTTACATGGCTCCATTTTAACCTCAGAGCAGCAGCCCTGTGAGGTGGGTTGGGCTGAGAGTCTGCCTGCTGCAAAGGCACCAGGTGAGCTTCCCGGCTGTGGCGGGTCTAGAATCCAGAGCAGCTCCTCCCAGCCCCAGTCCAGCCCTGGACCCACAGCACCACACGGGGCCCATTAAGTCCAGTAAGCCCAAGCAGAGGTGGGTACAGGATTGCAGCCCAAGAAATCTGTCTGTTAGACCAACATTGCAATTTTAGGCATGCTCAGCTGAGGGTAGCCATGAAATCACGAGCCATAACCAGGCTTAAAACTGAACTAACGCCCCGGGGCGTTCTTTAAAAAATGCCACTTCCACTCCCAAGCTGCACAGCTCTCTTCTGAATATTCTGCTGGAACGTGCTGTGTCTCTATTAAGGGAAGACAGACCCCTGCCCCAGTCCCGAAAGCAATGCAAGGGAGCCAAGTTTAGGTTGGGCAAGAGGAGGGAAATGGAGGGAGGCCCACACTCCAGGTGTTAGCATACCTTTAATGGGTTAAAAAGTTGAGCAAGGGAGACAACGCATTTTCATGTGTCTGCACGTTCACACATCCATAAACCCCCCAAAATTACACTTGCCTAAAGAAAGGGTGTATTTAGCTATCCAGGCAGTCTGTTTCCGATGAAGTCCTGCCAGCGTGTGCAGCTGAAGTCTTCGCAGCCCCACTAACTGCTGCTTGGATGGGAAAAGACAACTCCCCATCTCTCTCTGCCGAATTCTGCCAGAGCTCCAGTGTGCGCGTGCCGGCGACCAGCCTGTCTCCTTGCAGCTCCTGTTAACCCTGGTCAGCAGCAGCTCCAGCTGGCGGGTGGGGGAACGGGGGCACCAACATCGCACAGACTTGTCCGCCTTGCTGTTAGACTAAGCTGAAGGAGCTGGAAAAGTCCGCAGAACAGCTGCCGTGCTTCTCCCGTAGACCCCCTTTTATGGTGTTGATATTCTCTGGCTTAGCAGCTTCTCAGCCAGTTCTCCCAGCAGGCTGTGGATGTCACAGACAAAGCGGTACACATAGCGCTGCCCACTGGTCTTGTGAATGATGTTCTTATGATAGTAATAGCGCAGCCCCCGGCTCAGTTTTTCGTAGGTCATGCGGGGCTTGTTCTTCCGCTTACCCCAGCGCCTTGCCACCTAATGGGAGTAATTGCTGTTATATTACATCGACACTCACTCTTTTTCCTCCTGGAAGGGGCCCAAGATGCTTCTCTCCAGTTGGTCCTCACCATGGCAATCCTGTGAGTGCCTGAGGTGGGATATGGGGTGTCCAAACAGGAGTCCATGCCTGGCCCAAAGTCACCCAGTGAGCTTCGTGGCTGAGCAGGGAGTTGAGAGCAGGAGGAAGAAAAGACGCATGTTTTGAAGCCTGTCTCTTGCACTCGCATGACGCACACAAGAGTTACAGAGACAGCAGTGAGGGCTAATACCAGCCCACCTGGCGTCTCCCCTTCCTCCGGCTTCTCTATTTTCCCTCCAGGCACCGGTAGTTTCATTTCCTGACTTTTGTGCCAGTATTTTCAAATTCTAAAAAGTTAAAACGACTCTTGTCCTTGCTAGTAGTAGGAGTTTGAAGCTTCACTCTACTGGTATCTGGGGTGCTCCCCTTCTTGTCCTGGGCCCAGGTATGAACAGAATGTGTCCCCCAAGAATGTCTCTGAAATGGAACTGGCCATTAGCCTGAAAAAGATTCTGCACCCAGTCCATAAGGACCAGAAACTAGATTTAATTAAGAAAAAAAGTCATTTTCATGTGTCTCTCCAAATCAAGGCCTTCTTTATTGGGGCATAAAAGCAGATTCACTTCTTTAATTTGTGATCAACTACAACCCTTTGGTGAACAAGCTAAGTGAAGAAAAACTGGGCCTCACCTCGTGGGGGTCACACAGTTTAAACTCCCAGTCATTCCCTGTCCAGCAGATGAACGCCTGGCACGAACCATCCTGGAGCAGTTCCAGCAGAAAACGCCACAGCTGGATGGGACCAGAACCTGTTCGGGAAAAGGTTTTGGGGGGGGGGGGTGGAGGTTAAGCAGGGCTTAAATACAGCTAAGGCTGGGGAGCTGTCTTGAATGCCCAGAATGCAGTCCTAGCATGTGGGGAAACAACTGTTTTTCTGGGCCACCATTTCTTTCACTGTCAAGAAATCAGTCAGTCCCAGCACATCAGAGATGGAGAGGGGGAAGGTTTTCTTCTCTGTTCCACCCCTGGCCATCTGCTTTTTGTTACCCATATGCTGTTTTGGGGGGAATCGTTGGAAGCAGTTTGGACAAGACTAAATAAAAACAACATGACAAAAATTGTGGCGAAAAGAATTGCAAAAATAACACAAATGGTTGTTTCAACTCCTAATAAAGGCAGCAGATTTAAATCTGCTTGTAAGGTTTCACTGATCGCCTACACAAAGCCTGTTGCAGGAATAACACAGATAACAACTTCAAAACCAAACCAAGGCAGCAGATTTAAATCTGCTTGTGAGGTTTGACTGATCGCCTACACAAAGCCTGTTGCGACAAGATGGTCTTTACAAGATACCTGAAAACCAGAAGAGGTTGGAAGATTTCCAAAGGCACAACCTTGAAATTGCCACCAAAATGGTTTCTCCCTTCTCTTTTTGGATGTCCAGCAACAACTGGCTGGAGAGACGAGCTTCCAAACTAGATCTTAATTGTTGGGGAGGGGGGTGCATTACATTGGAAGCAGGTTGTCTGTAAGCTAGGTTATCCAAACCCAAGTTTCTCTGGGCTACAGCTCCTAGAATTCCTGATCATCATTCATGTGGGTTGGATCTGAGAGGAGCTGAAGTCCAAGGCCTCTAGAGAGCATTATGTTGGTGAAGGCTGGTTTAGGGCTTTGAAATCCAGCCCTTCAGATGTTTCTGTGTGTGCCCCATCCAGTCCGCCTTCTTTGCCCAGTATTACCTGTCCGATCTGTATGAGAAGTGTTGGCGACATGGGTGTCAATCCAGCCTCTTAATGCCCTTTTTCTCTGGATCCTGAGTGGTGACTCACATTGACACAAATCGCCATCTGAGATACTAGGCTGGCTGAGAGCGGCTGGGCCAGGCACAGTTTTCCAGTTATAGAATTCCTTGGCCCTCAGAAAGGCTTGTCCTGGAGGGAATAACATAAGCATGAACTGAACAGCAGGTGGGCAATGCCAGAGAGAAGTCATAGAATCTTCAGGGAGACTGGGAAGAGATTGGGGCATCAGCGCCCCTGTACCCCATGCCCACCGCCCTCCTTCCTTGATTTGGTAGCAGCAGATTTTGGGGAAGGGGCTGCAGAGCTTGATTTACATGAAGAAGGCCCAGGTTCTATTTCTGGCTTGTCCAGATTAAGCTAGAAGGAATCCTGCCTGGAGCCTTGGAGAGACACCTTGATTTGAAGCAACACTGCAGGTGAATAGATCTCACTATGAATTAAAGAGCAGCTGGTCCAGGCATTTGTGCTATCAACCAAGATCACCTTCTCCCATCAAGCTACTTGGTCCTTAACATCTTCTTTCTGAAGAGGCTGTTCTTTCAAGACCTCCATCATCAGAGAGACGTTTGGTGGTATCCTAAACAGGCCCTTGTGTTGGCCATTCCCAACTGTGGCGCTTTCCCCTAAGAGAGGCAAGGTTCACCCCCCCCCCCCCGCTGCCCTTCCTATGGCAGGAAAAGACTGCTTTATTTAAGAAGGCCTTCAGCTTGTGAGCATGTGCCCTGGGTGCTGTTTTGTCATATAATTGTTATGCTTTTGTGCTATTTTCATGCATTTTATTGTTTTAAAACATTTCACATTGCTGTGTAAACTTCCTCAGGTGTCATTTATGGGTGGAAAGGTGGGATGTAAATTGAAAGTTAAACAAGTTTATTGGCACATGGATTTCCTCTTGATTCTGGACCCCACCGTGTGCACACACACACACGCAGAGAGAAGTATTATTTTGAGCAATTGAATCTAAGAGGAAAATGCGTTTTTCACCTGCTGCTCTTGTGGGGACAGAATTTGCCCTGCCGATCTCATCCACCTTCCACGTGTCCCCAGGACTGCATGCTGAGCAGGATGGGCCAGTGGCTGGACCCGCTCTAAGGACGCTCCTCACCTGCCTCTTGCTCGTCCTGCTGACCTCCAGGCAGCGGCTGGGATGGAGCTTGCTGTTCTTCCGAGGAGAGGTACGCAGGAGACGGTGCGGGCTCCAGGTGGGCCCCGTGGCAGCAGTCCTCGGGGCTTGTCAGGACACCGTCCGGATGGAGTGCAGGAGGCCTAGAGGCTGGAAGGTGAAAGGGTTGCCGGGAAGGTTACCTGAAGGAGCGCCTGTGTCCATATGTGCCCTCCCACCCCCTGAGATCGGCGGCAGAGGCCCTTCTCCAGGAACCCTTCGTGAAGGACATTAGGAGGGTGAGTACCCGGAGGAGGGCTTTCTCTGCAGTGGCGCCCAACCTATGGAATGCGCTCCCCAGAGAGGTCCGCCTGGCGCCGTCATTATTTGTTTTTCGGCGCCAGGCCAAGACCTTTTTATTTAAATATTATTTTAACTGTTGATTTTATTTATTGATTTTAGATCTGCTGCCAGGATGTCTCCAGTTTTTATGTATTTTGTATAGAAATATATTTATTTATGTATTGGAAGCTGCCCCAAGGCTTAAGCGAATGGGGCAACATACCAAGTTGTCCAAATGAATGAATGAATGAATGAAACTGCTGCTCTCCTGTATATCACATTTTACTGACACTAAAGCCCCCTTTTTACCCAGAACCATTGGACAGAATGATGGTGTGGAAGCGAGGCTCACAGGGACCTGCCACCAGCAATGGAGGACTCGCAGGGGCATGGGTGTCCTCTGCCAGCCCTGGGCTTCCTTGTCCCTTGGCAGCAGTCCTCGTAGCTGGAGGATGTCTTTTTCCAGCAACCACATGCGGTTCTCTGTTATAACACAAAGCATTTCATGGGCACTTGGCCTTGAATGAGACCCCATGAACTTCATGAAGGCGCTGCCCCTGGTGTAGGTGACAAGTGCCTTGCTGATGCTCTCCTTGGGGGGTGTGACACTTCAAAATGTCACACTCCGCCAGTGTGTGACTTCGTTGGTTCTCTTGCACGTGCCACAAGTTGGGAAGTGCCTCCCTGTTGAGATCTGCCAGGTGCCCTCTTTGGTCTGCATCTTCTGAAGAGGCTAACCTCCAACATGGCCCTGAGTTGCAACACACCTGCTCAAGTGAGGCACAAGCTTCTTAAATCTAACCGCATTCCGTTACTTCCAGACATTGGCCAAAACTCACCTCTGTTATACATTCCCCTGTAATCCAAGCAGGAAGAGTCTTGTGTCAACTCCACTGTGGTGCTTGTGTACTCAGGGAAACCTGGAAAAGAAGTGAGGAATGCCATTCAAGGATTGTTCACTTGGTGCCACCTTCCCCAGGCTGGTGCCCTCCAGATGTTTTGGATCTCAATCCTGAACAGCAATGGCCAAAAGACAGAAATACCAGGAGCTCTAGTCCAAAACATCTGGAGAGTACCAGGTTGGAGACGGCTGACCTCATGGCAGTGACAGGGTTGGCCAGCGCTGGTGCACATTGGGATCCTGCTGCAAAACAGCCGGTATTACCTTTCAAGCCAGCTGTGTAGTAGAATGGCGTTTCTTTGTCAAACCCTTCAAGTTCGGCTAGGAAACTCCTGCCAGTCCAGCTTGGCAGCTGCTGGTCCATCTCATTTTCTGGCAGAAACCAGGAATCTACAGTGCTGAAATCATCTTCTTGAAAAATCTTCCGGTAATCTTCCATAAAATCTTTAGAAGGAAAGAAGGGTGGAAGTTGTAAAGGCATCAAGATCTGCTTTCCAGTTAAAAACAGTGTTTGCTTTCAGTGCCACAACAGCAACCCAGGCCATGTGAGATTGCACAGGGAACGACAGACCTTGGAGCAAGAATTAAAAGCAGCTTGCCAGAGAGCGCTGGGCCTGGTGGATGCCCTTGGCCCACCGTTGTCCCTGATGAATGGCAGCGTCCGTCCCCTCTCGATCAGCCTTCCCCAACCCGGTGGCCTTCAGAGGCATTTGGACCAGACCTCCCTCCATTCCCATCCAGCAGGGCCAATGACTGGGAATGCTGGGTGTTGCAGTCCAAACGTGCCTGGAAGGCGTGACGTTGGAGAAGACTGCTCTATATCATTTGGGGGAAATACCTGGGCACTAGGAAGAAAGAAGACAAGGCAACTGCCTTGGTTCAACTCAGACGATGGGTTGTGTTGGACCACAACTCCCAGCCAGCACGGAGGGAGTTGTAGTCCAGCACACCTGCATGACCCTCGACACCAACAGGTGGCAGCTGTCTTGTTTTCAGCTGGAGGCTTTCCCAGCATCTGCTTCGAACGGGACAGGGAGATCCTCTGCACGCACAGGTTGCACTCGCAGTCAACAGCAAGGTAGGCACCCAGCCCAGGCCCACTGGCAAAGCCCCTCCTCTGCAACATCTCCCTGTGGCCCAGGCGAAGGCGTAGGAGATGCCCTGCCCACCTGGGCTCCTGCTCTCTGCCTGCCAAGCAAGCGAGGCCGAGCAAAAGGACGAGGAGCGTGCTCTTGGCAGCGAGAAAAGACCCTCAAGGAGGGCGGGCCCTGAGGAGCGCCTTGCCCAGGGGCCCACAAAACCTGGAGCCAGCACCTCTGGACTCGATCCCAGAGCTATGGCGGCTCCAAGGAACCTGCTCTCCTTCCCAGCCATGCTCAGGGACCAACAAAGCCTCTGCGGAGCAAGCGACAACCCCAATGGGTCGCCCTGGCCAGGCACGCTGGGCAGGCACAAGACTCCACGGGTCACAGGAACTGAAATTTCTTTCCAACGACTCACGGGGCTCTCACAACTGATTGTCTCACTGGCTGTGGTTCGATGTATGTTGACCTGAATGCTTGCAGCAGGGAACATCCAGCCTGCGCAATACTGGAAGTTCACTTCCAACCATATGGCTAAGGAATGGCTTCAACTTTACCAAAAGTGTCTTTCACATTTGCTTTCCACACGCCCCCCCATCTGTGGGGCTGTTATTATTTATTTAGGTCACAGCCTTATGCTGTACTGGCTGGGGCAAGCAAGGAGTGGTAAAATCTTTTTTGGCCCAAGCATGCTCAGGATGCTGTCCTTACAGTGTTTGAATGTGGTACTAAAGACAATTGAAAGGTGCCACTATCAGTTCAACTAAAACAGGACAGAAAGCAAAACTTTCTTAGCCAATGTAAACCTTGCATTTGAATTCCAGGTGTGGGAGACAAAAAATAGTTCAGGGATTGCTCAAAAATAGCTAAAACCTTGGAGGTTGCTCTTCCAAATATCTAAAATGTTAAAGACCGTCTTCTAACAGAGTAAGGGTGAGTGTTCCACCCACACCCTGCTGCTGGTAAAGAATACTCACCTGATACTTCGGTCTCTGCCCCAGTTGGTACCATCTGCAGGGGGGGCTCCATCCAACACTGGTGCCGAGGATCCATAATTGCAATCTAATGGTGATGATTAGAGGCTTTATTTACCGGTTACATGGCTATGCTTGCCTTTCTTCCAAGGATTGTTATCTAATCCTCCTCGCTCCATTTTATCCTCACTACAACCCTGCAAAGTAGGCGAAGCTAAGACCGGTGGCTGGCTCAAAGTCACCTGGTGCGTTCATGGGCGAGTAGGGACCAGAAAACAGGGCTTCCCCGTCCCAGTCCAGCACACCAGTGGCTGCACCACACTGGCTCTCACGCTGAACTCTCTCCCAGCCGCAAGCAAGGCAAGGCAAGGCAGCAGGGCTGGTGCTGAACGTGGCAGATGGGCTTTGCCAAGGCACCAAGAACAGCAAAGGTCCACCACGCCGGACGGCACGGCTTTACTCCGTCTGTACAAATTATCCAAGAAGCTTAACGACCGAGTGAACCTTTGCCTGGTCTTGTAGTTGAACAACTGCACAACCCGGACATTTAGGAGCAGAGGTGGAATGTTTTCCCCACTCGCGCACCACAGATGTGTCCTGAAATGCAGCATTTTCACTCTTGATCTGTCTCACAGGAGTGAATGGGAGTCATTGCCTTACATAGTGAGAGGATATGTATCTGTCCATGAGCACCATAGCATAACAGCACAGCATGGAAACCCAGATGCCTGAAATTTGACATGCAAAGTAAGGGGCCCCTAGCAAGGTGCACCCTAGAGTTATTTGGCTTTTAAGATGTGCCAATTCAGTTCTTCCCAGGGGTGGTGGTTTGCAATGCTACGGCCTGTCCCTAGGTGGCAAACTTTCCCAACCAGAAAGGGGAAATTAGCCGTTCTTTGCCTGTTAGTGAAATGGACAATCAAGTTAAAGGTTTTTGTGGGTATTGCTTTAACGCAAGCAGGGGAGGCCCAGAGGGCCCCAGGTCTGGCAGCAGTATATGCTGGCTTGAAGGCCTTGCTTGTATTAAACTAAGCATAATTCCAACCCACGTGATACCTGGTCCATTCACTAGTGTGGGATAATGCAAAGCTACCTGCTCAATTACTTTTCTAGCGTGAACAAGGCAGAGGAATGATTCGTGGCTGGAAGCTGTACGGTGATGCTTGAGCTAAATGCTTGTGCACGCTTTGCTCCATCTAAGATAGCTTGCTGCGCGAGGTGGGGTTAGGGTGGCCGCTTGGGGATTGCTAAACAAAGAGAATATGCATCAGCTCATGCATATTTTGCTTATGCCTGTGCTAATTCTATATTGCTACGGAAAGTTGAAGGCAGAAGAAGGATGAGGTGGACTGACTCCATGAAGGGAGCCACAGCCTTGAACTCTGAAGAGCCAAGCGGAGTGATGTAGGCAAGACATTTGGGGGGGGGGTGCGGGGGGTTATTCACCAGAGCTAGGAGACAACTGGATGACACATATGTGTTTGTGTGTGTTGTTGTTGTTGCTATGTGCCATCAAGTTGTCTTCAGCCTATGGTGACCCATATATACCTACGCTTACATTTATAGCTCATCTTTCTTCCTTTTGCAAGGAACTCAATGCATCTTCCATACTCCCTTTCCTCTCCATTTAGTCCTCACAACAATCCTGTGAGGTAGGTCAAGGGGAGAGTCAGCGGTTGGCCTAAAGTTATCCAGTGAGCATCAAGGCTGAGTGAGGACTCAAATCTGGATCTCCTGACTTCCAGTCTAGTAGTCTAGAGGCTCTGAAACACGCAGAAGACAATCTAGACATTCCTGGAATGTACTATATTTGCATTTATTAGAATGTAAATAGAAGTGCCCAGGCTGGCTGGCTTGGGTGGGAGCTGGAGTCCAAAAACAGATGGGGTGCTCCTGGTTTGGGAAGACTGGTTTAAAGGGGAGCAGGAATGAAGAAACTGTGGCTCTCCAGCTGTTGCTGGAATACAGCCCCCAGAATCCCAGATTATTGGTTATGCTGGCTAAGCTGATGGGAGTTGGAGTCCCTCCAGTGTCCTTTGGAAAGCCACCCAGTTCCACCTCTGTTGCAGAGTCAGACCACTGGTCTAGCTAGCCCACTGAGAGGGCAGCCTTGCACGTGCTTACTCAGGAGTCAGTCGTCCTCAGTCCGCGGGACTTGCTCCCAGGTCAACGGGCAACTGCATCCCGAGGGCAGCGAGTCTCCAGAACAAGGGATGTAGTGGAATTCACACACACACCCCTCCCTCCGCCACTCCTGCGGTCATTCCATTCCAGACTCCTGTGTTCTTGCACTTGCTTAGCAGGGGCTTGGGCTGGAGGATCCCTAAGGAAAACCTTCAAGGCCCGGGCAGCTATAAAGGTGCACGGTTCTTTCTCAGCCTTCTTCACCCTTGTGCCCTCCAGGTAGGGGGAACAACAGCTCTCGGGCGCAAGGCTGTCCCATGAGCACCGGCATAGCCAAGGTGGAAAGGCATGCCACCCTCTGTATGGTCTTGGACAGACTCCAGCCCGCCCGCTCTGGCCAGCATGACCCATGGCTGGGGACTCGGAGCACAAATATGCATCCCCTCTTGTCGGTGGTGCCGTCTCCTCTTTTTTGGCAGCCCCTAAGCAGCCGCCCCAGCTGTGCCTCCGGCAGCAAAAGGTTTTGGATGGGCCAGACAGTCCAGATGAGCTTTTAGCTTCAAAAGCAACCAAGTGGTTGGTTGGCTGGCTGGCTGGCTGGCTCGTTCGTTCACTCATTCATTCATTCATCTGAGTGCTGCCCACTGGCATCACCCTCCGCCCCCCGCGCGCAAATGCGAGCGATCTCCCTGGTGAGAGTCATCCCCACATACTGGCCGAGGAGTGACAGAGGCTTCGTCGAGCAGGGGAACAGCGCGCTGCTTCAGGAAGGCAGCTCGGTCTCCCGCTGGGTTCCATGGCCTGAGCCGTGCCCTCGGCCTGTGTGCGTCCGTCCGCGGGCACACGCAATCCCTTCTCCTGCCCCTCGGGGCATGTTGGCTTTCCTTACCTCTTCGCAATGCTGCATCCAGAGACGGCCGGCCCGACGACGCCTCTCTGGGGCAGCTGAACCGGGAGCTCCTGCTGCAGCGTCCCGTCTTGGACGGCCTGGAATTGGGGTGGGAAGAGGAACGCCTCCGTATTCCCTCGCTGGTGGGGTTCTGCCCCTTCCCCTGGTGGATGCGCCGCTGGACGCGCTCTCCGCTGCGGCCGCCCCTCGCCCTGTATTCATAGCCCCCCATTCTTCTGCACTCCCATTGGCTGGATGAGTGGGTTTCGTGACTTTTTCTAAGTTTTCGGGAGGGGGAGTTCCCACGTCCTCACAGCGGCCTCGCCTCTGTGTGTGCGCGCATCACGACTCTGCATCTCAACGTGGAGGCCAGGTGGCTTGATTTCGGGGCTGGAGGGAGGGTCGTGAGAGGAAGTCAGACCGGACTGTTTATCTCCAGGGAACACGATGAAGCCAGCAAAATCTTCCGACACGCAGTTTTGCCCTTCTAACCTTAATAAATCTTGAAAGGAGACACCACTGCTTCCTCTGAGGCCCCTCCCTGGTGGAACAGCCAGCAAAACAGGGACATATCCCCCACCCACAGTGTTCTGCTCCTAAGCCTTCTCCTTCGGAGGGCTAGGGCTGTTTCAGTGCCCAGGGAACAAAATCCAGATACCTCTGGATGCGGCCTTGTTAATTGGATCACACGCTCCAAGAGGGGTCCCGTCCCTTTAGCCTCCAGAGCAAAGGGAAGATTTCAAGACCCATTTTCTCCCCTGGGAGCTGTAGAAGAGAAACCATATCTGATAGAAGTTTCCCTTGCAAGCAGATCTTCAAAGGAGAGAAATTTAAACTGGCAACACTCCCTGTTGTACCCATGCAAGATTTTGAATTCACTTGGAGTCCCTCTCTGGATCTTGACCATGTTATCTTATTTTAGCATTTTCATATGTACTGCATTTTCCAGCAAAAGTGATGCACAAAGGATGTCAATGCATAAAAATGTCATTTAGGTCACTAGGTGCATGTTTAAACCAAAACAAAAAGTGCTACAACTGCTGAAATTGAAGTCTAAACAAGGATATAATTGTGCATTTAACTGATTCATTTTAAAATGTGTAAATATCCCACTTTTTGTGCTCAGGCCTTGGAACACTTCATGCTTCCAACTTCCGACTGAGCAGGAAGAAGTTCCATACAGGCAACACAATCTGCTTTTGGTTTCTTCTGAAGGAGAGCGAGTGCTGGAGAATTCCTTGCTTTTTTAATGTTTGGATTACTTATAAACAACCAAGCAGAGCAAACATGGAAGCCAGCAGTGTAAGCACTCCTGGCTCGCAGGCTGGACACCCAAGAAGAGCCCCCAGAAGGAGGGCATGCATGGCACGAAAGGAAGGCAGCACTGTGTTTTGAGTGTCCATGTGTTCATGGAAGACAGGTGGATGGGTGTTTAGAAACAATTATGAGCTAAGCAGCAATATAGTCCATCACACAGCAGTGCGTGTGTGTGTGTGTGTGTGTTTTCCAATTTATATCCTGCCTTTTTCCTACAAAGGGCTCAAGGCAGCTTACATCATTCTCCTCCTCCATCTTATCCCCACGACAACCACCCTGTGAGGTAGGTTGGGCTGAGAGTCTGTGACTGGCCCAAAGTCACCCAGCTGGCTCCATGGCTGAGCGGGGACTAGAACCCAGATCGTCTGAGTCCCAGTCCCATGCTCTTAACCACTACACCACACTGGCTCTCCAGTGTTTGTGCCGTCCATTCTCCTGGTGCTAACTGGGAGTGGTTCTTTCCCTCTAAACTGGAATTGGCCAGGGCCGCTCTCTAAAAGGGGGACACATGGCCACCCCTTGAATCCGAACTCCAGAAAGAGACATCCATAAATCAGTTCCCTCTCTGCTCCTCTTTCGCTCTGTCCCCAAACCACTCTCCCCATCACCCCCGTACTTGCACTCCTGCCAGCTTTTGGTGGGGCACAGCCAGGTGGGCTTTCAGGGACCGCACTCCAGGGGTGGGCAAGGCTTGACCCAAGCAGGGTGGGGCTAAGGTCGAAGGGGTGGGGCCAGGAATACCCATATATTTTATCTTGCTCCTCCTGCAGCCAATAACTAAGCCTTAGGAGAGACAACTGGGTTGTTTCAAATGAAAGGGTACAAAAGGAAGAAAAGGAGTAAAGGCACCAAATGGTCTGCGGCTGCAGGAAAGGAGGGTCGGGCCAAGGGGAGAAGGCAGTACCAGCCAGGACTCTACCTCCGAGGTTCTGCACCGTGTCCTCGTAAAGCTGCATGGTGTCCCATCTTGGATTCAAAATCCTTTTCTGCAAAAGTATCTGAGCCTTTTCCAGAAGTTCACTGGGGAGGAGAGGGAAAGAAGCAGTGGTTAGAGGGAAAGGAAGAAAAATGGCCACCCTACCCCCACTGCCATGGGCTCCCCAACCTAGTTCCTGCCCCCAGGACAGGAAAAACACCCCTCCCTTTCTTTGGGTGTAGAGTTAGGGCTCTCTAGCCCATGGGCCTCTCCTGGCCCGTGAAGTTTCCTCCTCCAGCTGATGAAGGATTGTGCGCCCCTCCAAGCCCCCTCTTCCAGCCCCCCACCTTCTTCAGGCTAGCATATGGGGGGGATCCCTGCTGGGGAATGTCAGGGGGAAGCAAAGTTGGCCCCTTGCAGGCTTCACTGCACCCCCACATGCACCACCCACAGAAAGCCCCAGGTCGTGCCACCAGTGTGGTCATCCTGTCTGCTGGGGGCGGGGGGGATTTGGTCCTCAAGCAGTTCCCCTCCCATGCTTTGCTGGGGTGGAGGGTGGTGCAGAGCACCGCTTCCACACTCTGGAGTCTCACACTGCATGAGAGTTCCCCAGCAACCACCTCCCTGTAAGCAGCTCCTGAGCTACCATCCTCCAAGCACTGGTTTCCCTCTAAGGAGTAGCCAAGAGTGTGTGAAGACCTGGGGCTCAGGCGCTTGGTTGCCCCGTGCCCCTGAGCAGTTCGGCTGCCGGCACTGGCACCAGCCGTGTCTTTCCGTGCGCACAAAGCGATCGTCCCATGTCCGGCCCATCTCTCCAGTCTGCCCTTTTCTACCAAAGATGGAGAACTGTGACGGCCAGCTCCATTTCACAACCCAGAGATAGACGAATCCTCCTGTACTTAAACACCCCCAAACCACAAACCCACAGATTGGGCAATGGCCTCAGATTGGGTAAGGGAGAAGAGGACAATTTCCCACCCACTTACCAGTAGCCCATTCCCAAATCCCCGGCTCAGATTCAGCCTTGCAAGCCATGCTTCTTGGTCGGGGGTGTAGGACTTCAGGTTGGGCTCCCAGTGCAGTCCTCCAGGGGTCCCAATTCAGCCTTCTAGGGTTCCAGAGGGGGCTAGATCGCTTCCTCCCCTAACCCCCAATCACAAATCTTTCAGTGGTTTCCTGGTGTGTGTGTGTGTGTGTGTGTGTGTGTGTGTTGCAGTTTTCTGAAAGGTTGAATGCTGCAGTTACTGGTGGTAAAAGCTTTAAGCTAAGCATGTGAGTATTTCTGGTAATTTGGCCCTACGCCCTTTGGCATTTGGAGTCGTGCTGCATGAGAATATGGGCCCCCAAAAGCTTCTCACAAGTGGAACTTGGCCGGTGGGCTGAGAGTGATTGTGCAGCCTGGCTGAGATCGAGGACATGGAACTTGTGACCTGCCAGATGTTGTTGGACTCCAACTTCCATCACCCCCAGTCAGCAGAGGCAAAGGCCAGTGTGATGGGAGTTGTAGAACAACTGAAAATACCCCAGTTCTGTCCTAAATAGCATCCCTTTGGAACTCAGCCTCCAGTCCTTTAGTCTGCCCTTCCCACAGCAGCCTTCCCCAGGCTGGCAGCCTCTGGACATGTTAGACTACAACCCCCATCATCCCCCAGCCAGCAGGGTCAATGATCCTGCTGGCTGGGCTTTACAGGAGGTGCAAACCAGCATCCCCAGAGGAAACCAGGGTGGGGAAGGCCTACCTTATCTTTCTGTGAATCTCACCAAAGCTGTAGCACCCCAGTTAATTGGGGAAGGGGTGTGTGTGGAAGGGGGGCTTATAACCCCTCCCCAGCCACATTCTTAGCCCCTTCCCCTTTTTAGGGCATCTCAGGGGAGTGGAGGGTGCCTCAGCCTGAAATTGCAGTGTGAGATTGTGCAACGGCCCCAGCATTACGGCAAGGAGTGCACAACAGAGACCGGAAACCACAGGGCCCCACGCCTCCCCGCAAAACACAAACCAGGTGCAACAGAACTCAAAGGAAAGAGAGTAAGAAAGAAAAAGGACTCTTAATGAGGAGGCCACTCGGTTCTCTGACCAAGCTCAAGAGCGCTGAGCAATCCCCTCTTGCTCGTTAAGGCTGCAGGCCCCGGGAAACGGGACCTCCCTCATTTCGTGCCCATCCTGTTACAGTAAGAGGCTGCGGATGAGTGCCCGGCTGCAACCGTGGACGGATGAGGGCGAGCAAAGCAACGTTCAAGGCAGACAAGACTGAGATGCTCTGGGTGGTAATTCCTCAAACCACACGGAGGAGCCCAACCTGTTCTGGAGGGGTTGCACCCCCTCTGAAAGCGCAGCTCTGTACCTTGGGGGTTCTCCTCCGTCTGTCCTTGTTGCTTGAGGTTCAGGCAGGCTTGGCGGCATGGAATGCCTTCTTCCAGCTTTGACTGGTGGCCCCAGCTGGATAGTGCCACCTGGTCATCTCTAAATCGCACCCCCAGAACTCTGTGCATGGGGCTGCCCTTGGAGACTGTTCCAAAGCTGCAGCTTGCGCCAAACGCAGCAGACGGACCAATAACCTGGGCCGTTCTGACAGTTCGGAGCCCCTGTACAGCCAAGGCCAATCCAAGGCGCCTGGTTTTAACCTATAAAGCCGCACACACCCTGGAACTGCACCACTGCCTCTCCGGACTACAATTCACCCGGATGTTATGATCAGCATCCAAGGCTTTCCACCAAGGGAGGGTCAGGGAGCAGAAATGAGCAGAAAGGAGGTGGCACACTCCCAACTGAGGCGTGCTTCGGCCACCTTTAGCACCGGGTGGGGACTGCCCACGCCAGGCATTTCAACAGGTCTACTCTGCATCCCAATTTGCCTCCATTGTCGCATTCTTGTTCATTGTCCTATTTCAAAATACTCCAGCCCTGGCCTTGAATTGCAGTCCTGTTTAAAGAACTGTACAACCTTCCCAGAAATAAAAAGGATCATTATTTGACCATGAAGAGCAATGGGGGACCTCGTGTGCTGAAGCGTGGGGTTCATTCCCATTCTGTTCCTTTTGCAGCCAGGCGAGTGTACTGCAGTGCAGCCACATGCACCCATGGCCAACGAAATGCCCACGAAGCCTCTCCATTCAGCCAGAGGTTAAGATGAGAGGGGCCGAGCAGGAGGACGGGGGGAGTTGAGCTTCTCCAGCCCTCCCCTCCCTGGGTCCAATCTCCAGGGTGGGCTGGGCCGAGCACGAGCTAGCACCCTGGCCCAGGGCCCCTGTCAAGAGCCAGTCAGAGCTATGGGCAGGCTATCTGGGGGCTGCTTCCCCCTCCAGTAGCCCCTGCTGGCTGGGGTTGGATGGCTGGGGACAGGCTCCTCCTTTTGACAGGTCCTCTCGCTGGGTAAAACTGATCATTGCAATGTGCAAAGAGCCCCTCATCCAAAATGAAATGGGCCTCCAAAATCCCTTAACATGCCAGGTTTCCAGTGGTGCACTTAGCATCTCTGCTTCTGTCCTGACGTCCAACACAGAGACCGACAAAAAAGACTCAAAACAAAAGACCCTCTTCCAAACCACCAGTACTTAAAAGAAAAGTAAGAGACTGATAATTTGGTGGCACCATTAATAACCCAGCCCTGGCCTTTGCAATGCTCTGTCGCTGAGCTTTTTAAGGGTTCGGGTTCACCTGCAGCAACCTGGGATGAGAGCGGGGTTGATGCTCCACACCATGGCTGGCCTGTGCTTCAAGGAGCAGTGATCAGGGCAATACTGAGGACATCATGGCCAGACAGCCTGCAGTGTCCCCTGCCTTCCCTCCACTTCAGACCCAGAGCAGACCCCCGAAATCTAAGGGACTTAGCTTGGAGTTAATTCAAGTCCAAAAGGTTTCAGTGGGTCTACTCCAAGACGAACTTAGCCTGGATCCAACCCTGCTGAGGTTTTAAAATTGCACATCACACCCGCTATCTTCAAAGTGTGTTAGCTTTTTAAGTCTCAGAAACAAAGGTACCTTTTAAAGGTTGGGTTCAGTACTGATAAACCTGCATGTGTGAAAGGGTTGATGCGGGTTGTTCCATCCCCGGAGTTGAAGGAAGATTCAGCTGCCAGTCCACCCAGCTTCTCTACATGGAATGAATTTTGTTCCGCATTTCAAGCAGGAAGATGCCTTGGGGCAACCTTACCTGTGCAGGGGTCCCAAACAGAGAGAGAGAGAAGACAGGTAGTATTCTGCAGTTTTCCAGTTCCTTGGACAACAATTCTGATCGAGCCTGGCCATTGACCGTGCTGGGGGGTGTTAATGAGGCTCCCCCACCCCATACCTGGAGAGCACCAGCTGCAGAAGCTTGGAATACCTCAAATTCTGATAGTGCATGGCTGCTTCTTCTTTCAAACATTTTCTCGCCTCATCCCAACCAAGTAAAGCTGGTTTCAGCCCTCAGCCCAACAGGCTGACACAACTGGAGGCATATTTCAAGGAGAGTTTGGTTACAAAGGAGCTGAACTGGCCATCAGTTGCCCATGGTCAAGGCACCAAACCTTGGAAGAGCCACTTGGCATCACGTAATAGGGGAATATCTGAGAGCCACATCCCAGGATCAAGAGCCACATTTGCCTCAGGAGTCAAGAAGGCTATTAATGCAGAATATGTATTTTAAGATACATCCATACACATGGTAGATAAATTGGGGATTATAGAAGAAATGGTTCAGTTGCTTGCTTTCCATCAGGCCCTACTCTTTAGAAGCCTGTATTGTGTTTTTACTTGGGTTTTAGTGGTCAAGAAATGCAGAATAGCTCTTGGATCTGTGAAATACATTTTCAGTCATAGACTAAGGGGCATCCTTGCTTTTGGTGATATTTGGTAGTCCTCCTGTTGTTGGTTCCTCTCATTGTTGTAAAACAATAACCTAAAATGCCCTTAATGGAAAGGAAATGCCTTTTCAAGAACGCCTAGACTCTCTAAGTTTTCTCCCAAAATTTCCCCTTGCATCCTCATTTCTTTGCATGTGAAACCTCCTGACTTCTAAATACTTTTTACAATTTGAAAACTGGGGGAAAAAACCAGAAACGTTTGCACACCAACAATGCTATTAAAAAAAAAGTTTCAGAGACTGCAAACTTGGTCACACCAATAGGAAACCAGCACCGGCGGTTTCTCTGACTTCACTTCCCAAAATTAGACGCGCGCACACACACACACACGCACACACACACACACACACCCAAGCCCTGTTCATCCGGCCCCCCGTGCAAGATCAAGCCCTGCCAATGCAACTCCGCCGAGTGCCCATGGAGCTCTAGGGAGGAAGCCACAGGTAGAGGCGTGCCATGGATTGCCCCATCAAGGTAAGTTCTGGAGATGTTTCTCCAGCTTTGCTGGCAGCCGATTCCCTCACCCCCATCTCTGTCTCGGGCTTGCATGGTGCTGTCTCTGGTTCAGTTCCTCTCTCTCATACACACCCAGCTCCAGATACAGGGGCCCCCTCCGCTCTTTCCTTTTGGTACAAAAAAATTTCCTCTTCCTTCCCTTTCGTGGCGGTTGATGTATCTGAGTTTAAAAACCCAAACCAAACCACCACGAGAGACGCCTTCAGCTCTGAAGTGGAGAGCCCCTTCCATTGTGGAGTTTGACCCCAGGAGGGTCAGCCGATGAAGGAGGAATCGGGGTTCTGCAACATTGTCCTGAGTGGACACAGAGGTACCCCCATTCCTTCCCAGATGAGTGGGGTGCCAGGGAGACCCACACTTGTTTGTCAAACCACAGAATTCCAGGGACGGATATGAAGTGTGGAGGACACTTCGACCCCCCCTTTCCCCATACTGGAAGTACTTCCCATCATAAGAGGTCAGTTTTATCTTCATTTTGGATTTTAGTCACTATAATTTTCCAGCTTTCACCACCGTTTATCATTTCTGACTTTTACCTCTGTATTATTATCCTTTTTTTTAGCATTTTCCTGTTCATCAAACAATTGAGACTGGGTTTGCTAACAAGACCCCGAGTTACACAGATGCCTTGGGCTTTGTGACTCTGTCAAACTTACACTTTGATTCAAAAATCTGTGCTTGTTTTATACAACATGGGTGCCTTATTGGAGAAACTTTCCCAGCTAGCTTCCAAAGCTGGGCCTAAGAAAACAAAACAAGAAAAACAGCAAGAACTCTTTAAATTTTTGCTTTTGCTTTTTTTTTTTTTTAACTTTTGTACTGTTGTCTTGATAGGGAAGGGGTGGAATGCTGTGGTCAGGCTGGGATGTTGATGAGTCTTAACTGATCTAATTTTCCAAAACAAGGAATACTGGGCCACTGTGATCAGTGGTAGGTGACAGAAAGACACAAGGGCTTGGTGGCTGGAAGGCAGTCCTGTACCTTACAAGCTGCACCAATCTCGCTTTTTGAGTTCTCTGTGATGAGGCGATTTGAACTGAGTCTCGGTCTGTGCAACTGGTCTCTTCCAGGGTAAGCAGACCACTGAACTGGCGCCTTGCCAAGCGTGCCCCTGCATACCCCTCACGCACGGTGCTCCTTGCATCTCTTCTGCAGAGCCTTCTGCAACCACAGTAATTTGAATTTTGCGTTATTTGTCAAGTTTGACTTCTTTACTGAAGCAATGACGCTCATGCTTCAGTTTACTTCTGTGGTAAATTTGGTGACAGCATTTACTAAGGCTGCAAACGCCATATCCATCTGCAAGGCAGAAACCGTGATGCTGCCTCAGAACAGCAGTAACCACAAAATACTGGAGGTGTCTCTGTTTTGTAGAAGTCTCTCGTAGGGTTGCCAACTGACCAGAAAAAAGGCCATATTCCTGCTCCTGTAGCAAGTGAAGCTGTTTGACTGTAGGAAATGATCAGCACGATCACCTGACTGAGCTGCCTGTGCACTAACAGGATCGGCATGCCTGCGCTGGACGGTTGTTGAGGGTCTCGGCAGGAGGCGTTTGCTCTTGAAGGCTCTCGTGGGTGACTGGTTTGCCACCTTGCCTGCAGAACGCTGGGTTGCGGTCTTTAGTCCTACCCAGCATGGCTTTTCTATGCTGTTTTGTCGAAAGGCACAGATGCTAAAGAAAATGGGCAACTCCAGTAGCCAGGCCTTTCCCAACCACATTTAAAGCGACAAATCGCTTTCATGGTGCAGTTGGGGAAAATATCGACACTGCAGCTGCCAGAGCATGTTCAGAGGCCAGCTCTAAGCCGTGTGGCATAGCAGCAAAGAGTGTGGGCTCTGAGTCACACAGCCAGCTTGTTCTCTCTGCTTCTGTCCTGGGCCTCTTTCATAACATCCTGACCTGTAGGCAAGGCCTGGACACAGAGCAATGGGAAAAGCCTCACGGGCTTAATTTCCACCTGTCGAGCCACTGATAACATGTAGAGAGGCAAGGTCAGTAGAAATTTGTCAACCTCACAGCTATCAGCAAAACACCATGGGTCAAATCTCAGCCAAGCCAGATCAGTGGGTGCCCTGCTGTGCCTCCCCATCCTTGTCTAGACCACTGGGAGAGTAACCCTGATCTCATAAGGGCATAAGAAGAGTCC
Source organism: Varanus komodoensis (assembly GCF_004798865.1). NCBI lineage: Eukaryota > Metazoa > Chordata > Lepidosauria > Squamata > Varanidae > Varanus > Varanus komodoensis. The sequence continues at coordinate 395,094 of NW_025335356.1, forward strand.
TGCTGGATCTGCACAAAGGCAGTCACCCTCCATTATCGCTCCCTGCAGCTGGTTTCAGCCTCTGAACTGAGGCAATCCACTCAGCTATTCCGACAGAGAGCTGCTGATAGATCCGTCCTCCACGGTTTTGTCTAATTCCTGTCCAAAACTATCTAAACTGGGGACCATCCTGTGTCACTGAATTCCATCAAAGAGCGATAGCCTTGCACGCTTGATCTGCTCCACCTTAGAGGCTTGCCAAAATTGTTGCCACACCTTTAACCCTTCTGTAACATGCAGAAACTTAGAAGAAGAGGTGTTTTCTTTATATGGAGAGGTGGGGAAGGCTCTGTGCATTGGATTGCTTTGGTAGCAATCTTGACAGGGAGATTATAATATTTTATTTTATTATATCAATCCCCTCTTACGTGAGGATGGACCTAAAAACCTGTCTCTTGGACAAGTGCTTTAGGGATCAGAGGAATCTTTAGCATATGTTGTTGCGTACGTTTGCAAGTAGCGATGGTAAGAACATAACAACCTTGCTGGAGAGGACCAAAGGACTACCTGGTCCAGCATTCTCGCCCCACTGCAGCCGATCAGATACTTACAGGAACCCCACAAGTGGGGCATGGAGTGCAGCAGCCCCTTCTGGCCCATGTTCCTCAGCAACTTGGTACACAAGCATCCTGCCTCTGATGCCGGTCTGGTGGCCTTCTTCTCCACCAGTCGGGGGCCATCACTGATTTCTGTGATAGCAAACGGCATCGCTTAACCGTGTTTTGTGAAGCGGTGGGACCATTCATGCGTCCTGCGTCCCCCACCATTCAGCTTCACCGAGTGACCCCAGCTTCTAGTATTATACATAAAAAAGAGATAACTTCCTCTCTCTCTACTTTCTCCATGTTAGGCACAGTGGTATACACCTCTGTCACGTCTCTCCTTTTCCAAAGCTCTATATTTCTTACCTTTCTTCATAAGGTTACGGATCAAGATCCGTGATACAAAACGCATGTTTCTTTTAGTTGCACTGTCTGCAGCTTCTCTAGCTCTGCACTCTCCTTTCTGAGACCCAAATGTCCCTGCATGCTGTATTCCAAGAAAGGTCTTGCCATATATTTGTGTAAGAGCTGCACAATATTGATAAGCTTATTCTTGTATTTCCCTTATGACCCCAAACATGGAATTGCTTTTGCACAGAGGCTGCCCACTGGCTCCACAAGTCCTGTCCCCTTCAGCTCCGGGAACCCATCTGTGTAAGCTCAGAGGGACGTTTGCCCCAAGCCAATAACACATAACTTTACGTTGGCTCACATTTCACCGCATCTGCCATTTTGGTGCGCAGTTTGGAGGGAATCTTGTGGAATGCTTTGCTTTCTCTTTTTGTTTTAACCTCCCTGAATAGTTTGGTGCAGTAGCTTGCTGCGTGTGTACATGTACCAGATAAAGCAGAAACAATAGCTAAAGGGAGGGTTGGAACTGACTTATGTCCCCCCCCCACCCCCCCGCAACGCTCAGGATTTCAATAGCCAAACAGGAAACTCTGTCCCCATTCCTCACCTCCCCCACCCCCTCCCCACCAGGCCTTCCACCCCCTCCTTCATTATGGATGATGGGAGAGCTATTTAAAGCCCCGCTGGCCAACGGGGGAGCTCCAAGCCTCAACTCTCCATTAGCCAGACCTTATCAGCACTAACAGAGGCTTCCGGCATTGTGGCCTCAGCCTTCCTGCCTTGACTTCCTGTGTTAGCTGTCCCACCAGCAACTCCGAGGTATGGCTGCTGCCCCCTCCCTGCCTTCACAACCACCCCGCCCCCCGTCCCCCCCCATTTCAACAACACCCTTGCATCGCCCTTCTTCCCCGTCGCATCGCGTCACTCTGACCTGTGAGCTCATCATGCACCGGTCCTCCATGCTCCAGGCTTGCTCTTGCTGCACACTGCATGCTGCGCATGGGGATTCTTCATAATTCTACACAGCCACACACCGGGGGAGTCACTTACACGTCCCATCAACGATGGGGGAAATGCATCGGCAAAACGAGTGGACGAGAGAGAGAGCGGACTCTTGCACAACGGTTGCGCGTGCTGCTTTGGACGCCCGGGTAGACTTCATTTAAGCACACCCATGTGTCTCCCCACACTGCAGAAGGCCTTCCAGATGGCCTGCGTGTCTGCGCAGCTCAGGGACTACCTGTTGATGGGCAACTGCAAAGCCCAGCTTACCCTCCTTATGGGCTTTTGACTTTGCACCAGACTTGGACTGGACTGTCCATCAAACAGAGGATGCCTTTAAATATAGGGTTTGACAGAGGACTGTCCCCTGCAAAATAGGACATATGGCCACTCTAATATCCCTCACACATGTGCATCCTCCAAAAGGCTTCCCCACCACAGCGGGTTTTAGTGCCACACTTGGATGGGACCCTCTCTCTAGGCGGATCCACCTTCTCCTCACAATGATTTGCTTCCTTCTTCCTCCCCGACTTCCTTGGACATTTCTTCTTACCTCATTCCTTCTGGCTAGCTCTTCATTCAGTTAGCCTGGATTTTCATTTATTGGAACAGGATTTAGCAAGTGGGGTTTTGTAAAATAATAATAATAATAAAAGCAAAAAGCAAAACCATTATTTACTTTCAGCACTGAACGTAGGCACCTTGCTTTGGAACAGTCGCAACAGGACCTCACCCTTGGAAGGCGGGAGGATTACAACTAAAACAAAACAAAGAATCACTTGCTGTCCAGCTTCCTCCACCTCTGAATCCGGGATAAACTGCTCAGTCCTGCTGAAGCTGTTGTGGCAAAAGCGCAGCCCAGGCGGGGGCCTCCTCCTTAGCTTCTCCATGCCCACCAAAACAACATGGCGAAATGGAGAAGCCTGGCCTCTTGCAGAGGGTTTGCTCGCTCTGGGCCTTTTGCCAAAGTCCTCCGCATTCACTGATGGCAGTGGGCATTTTTCCCAGCTTGGCTGTCATGCAGGGTGCAATTTTCAAGGGAGATCACCTGCCAAACGAAGAGTTGGCCTCCCGCACCCCTGGTGACACTTCCATCTCAGGGTGCATTGCAATTAGCACCAGCTGCTGTACCGCTCCCCTTTGTTCATATCATTGCAAATTAATTGCAATCCAATGCGAACTATTATCTCAGGGTGATTTAGATGCATTTGAGATGCTTTGGATGAGAATTAACTTGACTGGTAGGGACTGTGCTAGGCACTGACAGAGCAAGGCTGAGGGACACAGGGGTCCATGCGTTAATTCTGCATGCGTGTCTTGAGAGGACCTTGTCTCCAAGGTCACCCCTGCTTGTGAGCAGGGATGCATGGAGAGGAGAGAGGAGTGCGTTTCATTTCAGGAAAAAAGCTTGGGCAAGAGTTGAGCAGGGGGCAGCAGGAGGTGAAGCACAGGGGGGCAAACAGCCACAGAGTCCAGTGGGACCAGAGGCTACAGGACCCACCTTTAATTCAGCAAAAGTCCTCAAAATGAAAGACTGGGGACTCCAGCACTAGGAAAACATTCTTTGGTGTCACTTCTGGCTTGGCTTGGCTTGTGGTGATTCTTGAATATATATTAGTCATTATTTCTAAGTGTGCATGTAGCCATAGATATGGTAACACATACACATTTTATGCAAATTTGTTTGCATCCTTTGAGTCTGGGCCCCAAGCAGTGCCCTGGCCTCTAGAGCATCTTTCCAAACCCTTTTTCCTGAGCAAAGGAATGGGACCCACTTGGCGATCATCCCCTTCTGCAGGCATCCACAGGTGATTTTGGTACCTGTCCAACAAATGCCCCACTAGTCAAGGTGCTTCGTAGCCACATCTGGGCATGCCATTTGAAGCAGGAATACGCATGATTGGCCCTCCTGCTTCTTGACAGTACAAATACACCGATGATAAATTGAAGAACTGGCAATTTACTCTCCTGTCATGACACCTCGGAACAGCTGCCCATCTCACTCTGCCAAATGGGACAGGGGATCTGGTGTCCTCCTGATGTTTTGGATTACAGCTCCCATAAGCCCCAGTCGGGATGGCTAGTGGACCAGTTTTGTGGCTGCAATATTCAAAAACATCTGGACTGCACCAGCTCTTCTTTCAAAGGGGTAGACTCGCTCTGAAGCCACGGGAACTGGGACTTCTTTTCTGGCACCACCATCTCAGGCTCAGCCTGGTGAAGAGGTTTATTTATTTATTTATTATATTCATATTTATATTCTGCCCCTTTTCCTGCAAGGAATCTGAGGCTGCTTACAATAAGCCTCCTCTGCTCCCTCTTCTCCTCACAACAACCCTGTGAGGTAGGCTAGGCTGAGAGTCAATGAATGGCCCAAAATCATCTGGTGAGTTAATGGCCAAGCAGGAAATAGCACATGAGCTTCTGAGCGCCAGTCCAGCGCTCTGACCATCATGCAAACACTGGCTCCTTCTCCTCCCCTGTAGGGACATAGGAAACTGCTCTATGCTGGGTTTGACCATATGTCTGTTGAGTGCAGTACTGTAGGCGCTGGCTGTCCACATTCCCTGGCTAGATCCTTCTAGGCTTACCTGGAGAGAGCAAGGACTGAGACATCAACCACGGTGGCCTCCCCTGTCCAACTCCTCAAACACGAATTCATGCACACAATTAATCTGCTCTTGCAGGATGGCTCCAGTGCAACATATAGTCTGGGTCACCGCCTTGCTTTGTCTCTTTCGCACCCTGGTCTTTTCCTCCCAGTGTCCACACTGACTGAATTCAGACAACACAAAAACTAGGGTTGAGTACAGGATGTGGATTGTCACATGGCCTGAATCTAGCCGCACTGACAAAATATGGTTTGTAACAACCTATGAAGACAACCTACAGTTTGTTGTTAGGTTGTGAACTGTGGGTTATTTGTGGTTAACAAACCATGCCTTATTTGCCTGACCGGATTCAGACAGTAACTCGTGTTTCAACAACAGCCCATGTTCAACAACAATCCACACTTAGCTCTTGAATGTGGGTTATTATATTAGTCAACTCAGCTACTATGACCTCCCCTGTGGGGTCTTCATCCAGAGCTTCAGATGGGAATGTTGGGTTGTTACCACTTGTAAGTGCAGAAACTCTGAAAAGGGTATTTGCTCACTGAAGTTTGAGTCTTCTCCCAAGTACAAAACTTGTTATTTGTTTCTGTTCCCTCCCTTTGCTTTTTGCTGTCTCAGTTTTATTTGTCTAATCATAGATAGTCATTTCTTCAGATCTTATCTTGTACATGGTATTGTTTTAAGAATCAGCGGGCTAATTGACGGCATCCTCTGGACAGGCAAAATGGTAGAAGTACATAAAAAGATGAAAGGCAATGAATGCTAATAGTCCCGGTGCAAATAGCAGGGGTGTGTGTGTGTGTGTGTGTGTGTGTGTGTGTGTGTGTGTGTGTTGGCCCATATCAGGGACAAAGGATTAAAGCCCCTCCATGCCACAGTTCTAACCTGGTCCCTGCATGCCTATAGCAAATTGTACTGGTTTTAAATGATTATTATTTTAAAAAATCATATGAAGCGAAGCCACAAGACAGATTTCACACTGAGAGCAGACAATGGGAAGGAAGGTCCACTTTTCCACAGTTGGCAAATATCTTTATAAGGTTAACCATAGTTTCACAAAAATGTGCAAACTTTTGAGTTCTCCAGAACTCTTCATTATATGAGGCCGTACCAAAAAAAGCACCTAGGCTGATGAAGAGCTCTGTAGAGTTTGGAAGCGTGTACATTCGTGCAGAATGTTGTTTGGTCCTGAGAAACATATTACTTGCCCAGTTGTGAATTGTGATTCTCCACCAGGACCGCTGCCACCCCCACTCCCCCATGGACCAGCATGTTGTTGTTTTAGTCCCTTTCTGTTCTCTGTAATTTTTACTCTCTAACAAGTTCTCAAGTTTACTCTAATCAGAAATGCCTGGGTTAGATAAGCATGTTTAAGGAAAAAACACTGTAGCACTAATAACCCACAGGAGAATGTGTGTTGCTACTTTCTTATCTGAATAGGAGCAGAAATTTAGCAAGTGAATCTTTTCCTCCTGGCATGTTGATAAAGTGATTGGAAGCAATTACCTGCTTAATCTCTGCCTGTCAGTCTGCTGTTTGAAGTCACTGCTTTGAGCCACCCTGATTCTGCAGAAGTGGCCATTCTGAACGGCTCCTCCTAAATCACATGTGCAGGCGATTGCTTAGCCTTGTTTTTCATCTGGACCAGGCCAGGCAGGTCAACAACTGCTAGCAAAATGCACTCATAGGCTGCCCCTGCTCTCCTGGCAGGCATTTGACATGGGGAAATGATCAGGACTTGAGATTTGAGAGGCAGAGATGAGCAGAGATGGTACAGAAATTTTGGCACCAAAATTAGCACGGTCTCTTGTCTGATGGATGCAGAGGAAAAAGGCTCTGGGGGGCGGGGGGGGGGGAGCTGCAGGATCTGTTTCAAACATTGGCAATCTGATAGGTTAGGGGAGCAGATCACCTGTATTACGTCTGTCTTGCTGTTGCTCTGAACCTTGAACTCACAAGTGGGGCCTGCAACAAAAAGTTACAGCAGGGATGGCTCCTGTTCCGGACACTCCATTCCATTCCCTGAACTCCTTCCCAGTATCCTGGTCTCCCCTCCAAGAGCCAGCCAGCATCCTGTGCCCACTGAGAGTACCCGGTCCTCCTGAAGATGTTTGGGATCCTCTTTTATGGTCCCCGCCCCTTCTCCTAACAGTTTTGCATCTGCCTACAAACCTTGGGATCCCCTGAGGCTGCTGGTAGCTCAAAGCTGAGATGCTTTAGCTGCATAGGCAGCCAAACTCTGAACTTTAGAAGTGGAAGAACCGATGTTATGAATAAGTGCATTACATGGTCTCTTATCATCTCACGGGCTGTTACTCAGCCCCTTCTGCACTCCAGTTTTTAACACAGAATTTCTAAAATAAATTCCAACAAGTTTGCCTTGGCTTCCAGTTCCTATATGACACGTTGCATGTGTACTGTCAAAACACGGAGAGAGAGAGACGTGATCTTGATGCAATCAAATGCAGTGTGATATCAAGATCCTTCTTGTATGGTTTTACTTGCACTCCTACATGTGGGACAAGGGGGAAATGCCATGTAAAACGAATCTTGAAATGATATAGACTTAGATGCAGTTGCATCCAGCGTGATTTTCCGCAGTGTTTTAGTACTGCGCGTAAGGGCACGTGTGCAGCCATCAAACTCGGCACAGAAGGCTCTTGCCGCATCCATGAGTAAGAGCACACAGAGTTCAAAAAAGGCGCATCAACAAACAAACATGTGCACTGGGCTATAGATGAAGTGGAGGACAAAAGTGAGCCGAAGAAACTGAAAGCTGTGATGAGCAGTGTAGCAGAATGGTTTGCTTAAAATATGTTAGGTTTTTTCTTTAAAGAAGCAGCGAACCTTTGAAGGCAGCAGTTCCAATCTAGAAACAAGCAGAAAGATCAGAACTTCAAAATCGAGACAGAAATTTAGATCACATGGACAATTCTTGGAGCATTGCTAGTCAGGGAAAGCTTTTGGTTTGTTTCTGTCACTAGAACCCTACTTTCCAAGCTCTGTTATGGGGGGCCCAGCGTGAACATCTGTTCTCTACCTGATGGGCTGTCCAGTTCAGGTCAGGTTTTGAGAAACAGAAGATAGAACAGACGTCTCAAAATTGCCCATTTAGAATTGGCACCTGGACAATAGACGGAGCAGAAATACAGATCACCTGCTCGCTGCCTTCCCCAGGATAGCCAGAATGTATTGTACTTCTATTTAAATATAGCAATTATCCCTAAAACTCATTAGAAGCCTTTAAATTAGCACATGCTGCTCTCATGCAAATCTACATCATCTCTTTTGGTGCCAACCCCAAGAAAGCATTGGATTCCTCAGAAATTTATCAGTGGTTGTTCATGGACAATCTTTTGCCAGGACAGCCAGATCACTCAAAATGCGCGCATCCACTATTTGTCACTAACAGGAGCTAAAACAGACGGCCTGATCCCTCCTCCCTCACCCCCGCCCCCCATACTGAGCTTTCTTTGAAAGGGGCATGTACACAGGACCGGGGGGGGGGGGCTATTCAGGGGCCTCCAACCTGTCAGGACCACTGAGTAGACCTGGAATGCAAAGGGAACGTTGCAGATGCTCTCACAAAATGGCTGCCAGAGGGGAGTGGCCAATCACAAACCACCCCGTTTCTTTTCTTGGAAAGAGATTGCTTTGAAATATAAAACCACCCTATAACGATGGCGCTGATCCCCGTGCTAGGTCAGGCCCTCGTTCTGCCCAAGCAACAGGTCCAAATGGCTCTTGGCCACTGTGCCATACGAGTCGTTTGCCCCGAGCATCATGGCACAGTTTCTCCAGGAGTCATCAATACAGTGGGTTCCCCCCCCCCCGTTTTTAATTTTTTTTAGACAAAAAAACCCATAAATACATCACAACAATAATAACAAAAACACAATAATAAAAGTAAATGATAAAGTGCCCCCACCACCCCAGAGACCAATACTACCACCATTCACATACTATAACAATTAATAATATATAATATACTTCAATTATTTCCATAGCCCCTCCAGAAGTTCATATAATTTTGACTGGGTCTGCAGCCTTTGCCTTCTAGCGGTACTGCTTTCTGTGCTGCCAATGGCACTTATTTAGAGTGCCTTGATAAACAGGCCAATAAATATTAATATATCTTTTCATTCATACTTCGGGTGCATTAGACAGAGTGTCCTGGTATTAAAATGTTCTTACAATTTGTGAATACCTTTCACTTTCTCTTCCTGCTTGTAAAACTTAAATACTTGCACTTCCTCAAAACCTGCTGCTTGGTCAAAATTTCAGCGTCCACTTTGTCAGAGTCCAGCACTGAAAATGCCCCTCCAAGTGTTTAAGGTTGGATTCCTTGTGCCTGGATCTTGCTGTCCATTTCAATGGCCGTTTCCGCTGATGTATCACACGTGCATTAGAAGCAGGGTCTCCGGGGGGGGAGGTGCCGAGGTGCCTGCTCACCCCTTGGTGCCCACCTCCTGGTTTGTAGCTTACTCCTGGAGATGGTGTCGGCTAATTGTTTTTAACGGAGAGGCTTGCTGCAAAAGGAAGTGCTCCCTTCCACCATCATCTTGACTCAGGTTCAGAAACTGGTTTTGCATGCCAGAGCTGTCTCTGCCTTGGACGTGGGCTGCTGGACAAGTCACTTTCTTTTTGTCTCACCCGTTTGGCTTCTGGGAGGTGAGCCTGCTGTGACAAGCACCGTGGGAACCATTTTATGAATGGGCGAGTGGCCCACGCAGCACCCATTTGGTGAAAGTGTTCGGGGTGAGTGATGTGGCATGGGGGCGGGGGGGGGGCGAGGCTTATCCTGTACGGCTGCACAGGTGATCCCCCACAGGGCCTAGCTCTGCAGAAGGACCTGGAGCTTGGTCGGCTTTCGAAAGACACCCCCCAGCCCCGCTGCTTCCTCTGGCCCGCCCGCCCACTGGCTCACGTTGAGAGGATTCCTGGGGCAAGCAGCTGAGAGCAGATGCCTGACTCCAAGCAAGCCAGAGGGTGGGCGGCTGCCACATGGAGCCCCGCCAGCGGCTCTCTTGCTCCAGCCACAACGGGAGAGCGGGGCCGCCGGGGCTCTCCGCAGCCGGTGCGAGCGCCACTGTGCGGGTTGGCTGCCCCAGAAAGCTGCACGGGTCCCCCTCTCTCGCTGCAGTGATTGCTGTGGCAGGCAAGCAGCTAGAGCCTCCCCCCCTCCAAGGAACCCACTGGGGTGGAGGTGCGCCTTCCGGAGGGGTGCAGAGGGGAGCTGAGCAATTGGCCACTCCTCCTGCACTGCCGTCTGAGGCAGAGACTCCACCATGCGTTGCAAGAGGGCCAGTCCTGGGGATGCGTTTGCACACATTCAGCTGGCCTTAGTCCTCAGTCACGCACGCTGCAGGTTGCCTGGGCAGCTGAAAGTCGTTTTTCAAATAGTTTTTCTTCTTTTTAAGCTGAATGTACCTAGAAGGTTGATGCAGCACTAACCACACGGGTTTTATCAGAGATGATCAGTGGCCCAGACTCCTTGTTTTGACTCTGAATGAGCAGCTGCAGGGTGGTTAAGGAAACGGCCTGTGACAGCCAGCCCCTAAGCCCAGTGGCCATGAGAGGGGCACTCCGTGTCTGCATGCACGCAGAAGCATCTTCTGACCCAAGGTAGGCAACTGGTGGCCCACAGATGCTTTGGCCTGCAGCTCCCACTAACTCTTGCCATTGGGAGTTGCTGGCCAAAACATCTGGAGAGGCAGAAGCTGCCCACCTCTGCTATGGCCAAAGTTCTGTAGTCACTGTACTGATAAATTAAAAGCATGAAATACTGGGTCGCCTGCCACTCAAAGCAAGAGCCTGGGTGTTCTCTCCAAGGGGGACTGAACACCTGCATTTCTCAAGGATCTGCACCATACTTGGCAGGAGGATAGAATGCCCACGGGGGGCGGGGGGAATCTCTGTAGCCAAGATGCCTTGTCCAGCCCTGTTTCCTGAAACGTTTAATAGTGGAGAGACCCACCAGGGGAAGAGCTCTCTGCTTTCCAGAAAGGATAAGGTCAGGCCTGGATCACGTGCTTGTAGCTCAGCTTCAGTTCTCCAACAGTTCAAAAAAGGAAGAAAGCAAAATGAACTACTCAGGTTTGCTTTGAGGTCAAGAAAAATAAGGAAAATGTAATCACAGTATCTTATGGAAGCACTGAATTGGGAGGGGTCTCTGTAGGCCATCTAGTGCAGCCCCCAGCTCAGTTCAAGCGGTCCAGAGCCACAACCTCTTGAAGGAGCCTCTCCAGCAAGGGGAAGCTCACCATCAGGTCTCTAGGTCATCGGATCCATCACCAAACTGCTCTTGGTTTCTACAAGGCCTCGTGATGTTCAGAATAAACCTGCCCTCCTGTAATGAAAGACCCAGTTCTGCTCTCCTGGGCACCAGATAAAGAGCTCTTTGCTTTTTGCCCAGCATGGCAACCTGCAGAAATGTTTTATCCAGGCCTCCATCCTGCTTTCAGCCTTTTATCCTCCAAGCTAAACACACCCCATGCCTTTATCCTGGCCTACAAAGACGGGCTTTCTATTGTATTGACTGCTTCCCTGGGCACAGCCAAACCTAGTCTATCTCATCTATTCCCTTCTCCAAAGCACTGCTAGTAAGTTATTTCCCTTACCAGACCCTGTCTAGGAAAACCTTGGTGCCATTCATAGCTGTGCAGGGAAAGTAGAACTTGAAATGGAGTTCCCTGCAGGAGAAATGGAGTACCCTCTTTGCTTGCTTTCTTCCTGTCCACAATCCTTGGCATTATTTGACAGAAGCTGACAACCCACTGCTTCTCGCTTAGGAAGAAGCAAACTTATGCACAACTGGTGCCATGCTGTGTCCCTCCACCAAGTTGCACATAAATTTAAGAACACAAGTGAGGCTCCTGATAAAATCTTCAGGATAGCCTTCCTCCTGACAGTTGGATTTGTCCTCCAGCCGGACTCTATTCCAGGATTCCCTTACTCCTGCCGGATATTCCACACTCCAGATGTACGGAGCAACAAGATAGCCAGTCTTCTGCTGGATCTGACTAAGGGGGTTACGTTGCAGCCTGCCAAATCCATCCTCTGATCCAGCCTTCCCCAACCTAGTGCACTAGCGATTTAGACTACATTTCCCACCACCCTGGCCTATGGACATGCTGACTGGGGCTGGTGGGAGTTGTAGTCCAAAACATCTGGAGGGTACCAAGTACAGCAAGGGATGGCTAAAAAGGAAGACAGTACGGCATTTTTCTTTTTTTTTCCCCTTTCTTTCTTTTTTTGCTGTCAATTCCTTTTTTTAAAAAATCCTTTTTATATTTCTTTTACTCCAGACTGGGCTTACCATATTAAAGATTTCTGAAAGAAAAATCTGGTACTTGGAGGCAAGCGATGTGACTAACAAAACATTTCACTCAGCCCTCAGTGGGTGAGTTTCTGCCAGAGAACTAACACTGGTCAGAAATCTGGATCGCATCCAAGCTTTGTTCTCTTTCTCAACTGCTCCTGCTTCACTGCCTGCAATGCCCACAACCTCCTGAGAACATTTCCTTTGAAACTGGGTGTTGGTCACAGGGTCACGCTACTGGTGCACTTTCTGTCACATGGAGTCTTTTGTGCCGTGCAGCACGATTCAGTGGTGCAAGCATCTGTCTCCATGTGTAGGTCACACACACAACTAATCTCTGGAGAGGAATCAGAGCCTAAGGGATGGGGACGGCCAGCTGCTTGCAAAGGGCTATTTGTTAGCCACAGAGAAAGGAACAAGACTTACTAATATCTGATATTGATCGTGGCTGGTGCAAGGTGCAGGAGCAGGAGATGGTGGGAGGTAAACTTGTCTTGTTGTGCTTTCTGAAACACTGAACAAATAGAGGTTGGCTGGCTGGCTGGTTGGTTGTTTGATTTCATTTGTCTGCTGCCCCATGGCCAGACGGCTCCCTGGGCCATCCATATCGTAGACATAACAACAATACAGACAAAAATAGGTAACAATAATAGCTAAAATCACCATGCATAATACAATTAAATATGCTATATAGAATACTACAGGACGATAAGCACAATATAAACAACCAGACAATAAAACAATACATCAGCAGCAAGACCAATAAATCATAATCTAAACACAAACACTAAATGCAAAGGTTTTAACTTGGCGCTGAAAGCAAGATAATGTGGGTGCCAGGCAAACCTCTTAGGGAAGGGAATTCCAAGGGAGAGGTGCGATGACCGAGAAGGCCCTTTCCTTGCCAATTCCCCCCTCACCTCATTTGGAGAGAGATGGAGAAAACCTGCCTTCCCATTTCCAATCCTACCACGTGAGTCATACCGCAGTCTAGCCTTGACATCCCACTCATTCTCAGCCCCTGCTCCAAAAAATGGCCATTAAACAACTAGCCTCAAGGGAAAATTGTTAAAATTGGGTTTTCAAAGTACTGCTAAATTCCAATTTCACGCATGTTACTCCGAAGCAGGGCTGCCCTAAAGCATCTTGCTGCTGAGGCAGAAGAAAAGATGCCTCTCTTTCTATGTCCAGAAGCTGCCCAGGTGAGCAGCCGAACTTTTCTTCCACACTGGTAAATGGATGGGTTCTTTGCCCATGCCCAGAGGCAGCAAGCTAGTTTCGGGGACACAAAACAAGACTGCCCACAGGGCTGGTGCTCTGTCTTCCAGCAAAGGGGGGTGGCTGGGGGGTCAAAGGACCCTGGAGCAGGGCTCACTCTGCCTAACAGTAGGGCCAGCCCTGCTCAGAACTAAGTCTCACTGATTCACTAGTATCCCCTTATTTTGAAATAAATAACTTTCAGAGGCCATCCTAGATGTGCCCATAGTGAGCTCACGCTCCGTGTACCAGTCATTATGCAGCCAAACTAGCTCCATCCACTCATATGGAGAGGTCTTAGCAGGCTCCAGAAAACCCCAAGCTGAGTGGAAACACAAACCATCCTTATTTTTTTATTTAAAACTTTTCCATACCGTCCCAACACAGACATCTCGGGACCGTTTACAACAGATTCATAGAATAAAATAAGAATAAAAATGAGTAACAGAAGCACAGCATCCAATGCTAAAATATAAAACCACTAAATAAAACAGGCTGACAATTAAAATACTGGGAGAAGAAAAAAGGGTTCTGCCTGATGCCGAAAGGACAGAAGCGTTGGCGCCAGGCGTACCTCTCTGGGGAGCATGTTCCAGAGTCAGGATGCCACCACAGAGAAGGCCCACTCTTCGCAGAGTGTTCACTGAAGAACTGCCAAAAAGGAGGGAATGCATCGCCCGGAAAGAGGGCAAAAGAAGACACTGATTTGCATAGCATTTGCACCTGCTCCTTTATATGTACAGATGCACATTTAGAAATCATGGCCATCATTGACACAGCTCTCTAATGCAGCCCACCCTGGCCTAGATGGCTCACAGGTGACCTGGGGGTCCGCCTGCTAGATCCTCTGCAGAGGGGCAGCAGTGCCTCAAGTTCTTCACTTTTAAACTGGATTTGCACAGACTATAAATGCAATGTAATCACCAGCATAACAATAGCAGGACAGCCCTGCAAATAAGACGACTGCTCTCTGTAAAAGAGGACCCAGAACCACCCTTGGCAAGTGAAAACGGGGTGGGGGGGAGACACCCCAAAGAACCCTGAACGGGAGCACTCCTAGTGTAACACGCTGTATAAGCGATACGATCTCCTGGGCCCCAGCAGCCCGCTGAGCATCTTCATGTTCGCAGAAGGGGCCTTCAGGGAAACAAACCACATCTCTCTTCCTCCTGCCTTACAGCTGATGATAGTATCTTCCACCAATGCTGCTGCCGGCAGAAATGCCTGCGAAGCACCCAGTGACTTCTGCTTTCGATGCATGAAGGAGTTTTGCACTGCAGCGACAGGGAGTTGAGAGGAGAGCAGGAGAGGATTTGAACCCCAAAATCCTCCTGAAAGCCCTGTTCGGGACACTGCTATTGTTAAGGAGGTCTCTGAGCATGGGCAGCGTGTGTTTTCTTTCCCCCCACAGCAACTAGAATGGGCTCTAGTGTGATTGGCAGGAGATCCTGGCCAAGACACAAGGGGGAACTCCCCGTAGCACTAGTATGATGCATGGAACCTCTTGGTGTAGGGGGTGCCGAGGTCAGGATGCCAGAGCTGCTTGGAGTGAATACCTGATTCAGTGGATGCGTACAATCAAGCACTCAACGCCTCATTTGCAGCGAGCAGAATTTCCTAAATTACAACATCCCTGAGGGGTCGTCAGCGTGGCAGCGCCAACACTGACAGCAACTAACAGGGATAGGTTTAAAAGGGGATTAGACCTTCTGTTCAACTCCAGCCGGAGACTTTTCATCTGATATTCTGAGCTGGACTGAGGTGCAAACATAGTTTTTTATTCTTATAGGCACAGTTCTGGAGGGCAGGTGCTCAGTGTATCAAGGCAGTGTGTCTTAGAAGAGCAGGCAAACAGCAGGAGAACGCTGTGACTTTTGAGCCCTGCTTGGAGGCTTCTTCCATGGCCCTTTGGTCAGCTCCAGAGCTGCCCTTCTGATGTTTTAGCTGGTTTTCACTCAGCCCAACTGCCCCCTTTTGCATCTTTCAGCCTCACTCCCGGCCATGTATCCCTGTTGACAAAGGGGAGCATCCTTTGGAGAAAGGGTCCTTAGGGCCTACATGTGTGCACCCCCCTCCCCACATTGGCCTGGACCCGGGATCTTTTGAACAGCTTACTCACCCTCCTGCCAAACCTTTTCTGTCTTTCTCCACGCCCGCCAGCAGGGCCAGGAAAGAGAAGCATTGCTCTGCAGAGAAGTCTGTTCTGAGAACTTGTAGAGGGTTTCTAGATCACCCTGAGAACTGCAAACAATCAGGTTGAAGGCTTAATTGATTAATCCTTAATTAAATACGACTGTAATTCTACATTTACTTACTTAGGAGTAAGTTTCATTAAGCTCAGTGGGACCTACTTCTCAGTAGTTATGTATGGTATTGCATGAGTCAAACTAAACCAAGGTGAACGCTTTCGCTTGACTAAAATGGTGAGCAACAGGCCTTTTAAAAGTGTGTTTGTTAAATATAAGGCTTCTTCGTATGTACCGAGGGCAAGGGCCATCTTAAGAAGCATATATCTCCTCCTTGCTCACAGAGGAAGAAATGCTTCTTGTAAGATAATGCCCACTGTGATGACACACAGTTGCATAATCTAAAACCAGTGTGAGAAATACTCCTTCCTGCAGAATGTTTGTTTGCATTTATATGCTTCTTGCAAACACAAGTTTAGGCTGCAGCCTTATGCATTGGTCCAGCCACTTGTTCTGTTCAGAAATAACCCAGCTTTGTTCAACAGGGAGGATTAACTGGGGAAGTATCTGTACAGGGTGGCAGCCTAGGGTTTCTTTGAGAAGCCACTTTAGCTTAATCTCAGCAGTTAAAACTTCTTTTAATACTGGATGCTTTGCAAGGCAATGAAGCACCTTGTCCGTAGGTGGCACAATGGCAGAAGAGGCCCAAAATGCTGCACATTTAATGTTCATGTGTTCTCATACTTTTTTACCTTCTTTTCTACAAATGGCTCCAAGGAAGTGCATACTGTTAAAAGATACAGTGTGGAAATACAAAAATCAGAGGGGGAAAACTGTGCTAAAAACTTAGAGCAATTTTAAACCTGCAAATTGCTAGGCAGTGGAGCAAGTACATAAGAGGAAGGGGCTCGTCTTCCTTTCATAACTATGTAAAACTTCGAAGAAATATGTTCCACAGATTTAGTTGGTCTTGCAAAACTATACTGGCTAAAATGCTCTGCTCTGCCCAACTAGTAAAACTGCATAAGGCTGGTCTTCTTTTGCAGCTAGTGAGTTGAAGTTTGCTGGCCAGCTTCAGATGTTGCTTCATGGCCGACACTGAACAAATTCTCATAGCAACTTTTGGGAGAATTGTTTTGACTTTCTGCAAATTAGCAACATTTTTAACATCTTTTCACTTCTTTTTTCTTTTCTGCCAATGCCACACAACGGGGATCAGGAGGTGAGATTTCAGGTCAAACAGACTTCAGCCTCCAAAACCAGCTTCACTTTAGAAATGAATCACCATCCTTCAGTGCTTGCTCGCCTGTGCCAAAGTCCAGAACTGGTGCTGGGAAGCCACAGAAAGAATGTCATCGATCCTTTGTTTCTGCCTACAACAGCCTTCCCTCCTGATGTGCTGGGTAACAATTCCCATCAGGCCAGCCATCAGGAGTCATACTTCCTGGGGATGTTGGGAATTGTAGTCGACCACACCCAGGGGGCATCAGGCGAGAGACAACTGTAGTGCTGACTTGTAATTTCTGCCTGCTAAAGTGCTATTTGGCAGCAGTCAGAAATCCAGTAATCCACTTTGTGGGATCTCCTTTATTGTTGCTTTAGTTCTAGATCTCCTAGCACCAGCAACAGGACCAAGTGCAAAATCATGACTCATGGTGGCATGGAGACAGGCAAACAAACACTGGGAACTAAGAAGCAAAGTACTTCTCTTCACGTTCCAGTCCAGGAATTTGGTTTTGGTACCAGAACTGAGATCTTAGTTTGTTCACTTATTTATTTAAAGGTTTTATATGCCATCCCAATGGTAAAAGTCTCTGGACGGCTTACAAAACATAAAACAAGGCAACCGTATACAACAAACAACACACAACACAATGCATCCGATAAATGATGGCAAAAACTTGCAGATCCACTCCTGGTTTTCCTCTCCCCAAACTTTCGTGCAAAAATTTGCTTATGGATTAGCTTTCCACTCCTGAAGTTTGCTTTCTTTTAACTGGCTTTAATATTTGTAGACCACTTCGACACAGACAGGCTGTGCTCAAAGCTCTCCCCAGAATGGGAACTAATCGCATGTTTCAGTAGCCTTACTTTGAACACAGTCCTCTGCCCGTGCAAACAGTGTCCCGCAATTCCAAGAATGCCACAGCATTTTGCTTGTCTAGGCAAACATTGAATGGTTCCCTTAGAAAAGCAGCAGCAGAAGCATTTTCTGTTCTTGTTGAGTAGTTTATAGCCAGAAGCTCTTGCCAATCCGCAGCAAGTCCCTGAAAGATTAGATCCCAATCAGTTTTCTATTTCCGCTAAAGGTTCAGCAATGTGAAGTTGGGGACAGTGGAATGGTAGAACAGACCAGAGGAATCCAAAAGTTGGAAGGGTCCTCAAAAATCATGTCGAGATGGGCCAATGCAAGAAATTAACTACCGCGATACTGTCTGTAGTGAAACACAAGGTCAGCGGGACAAAATTTAAAAGAGGAACAGCTCAAAAGAGAGAGAAGCTGGCTGTGCATGGTCCAAAATTACTCTCTGGCCAGAAAACCACCAGCCCGGCTTGTTTCTGTCCTTTAATTGAGATGTGATGTGCGGAAATCAACAGGCTGTAGCTGCCAAGAACTCACTTTTAATGGGAGATATTTAAGGCACTTAGGAAGCTAAGTTGTACTTTATCCACCTAGGTCTTTTGTTACTTGAGTGGCAGCTGCTTTCTAGGTCTCAGGCAGAGCATCAGGGCGGCTAGTGGTCATGCTGCCTGAGGATGATGGGAGTTGCAGTCCAACACGTCTGGAAGGCACCTGATCCCTTTTCAAACTGAAGAGAATGGGTGTGGGAACGTCCCCATGCAAAGACGGTCAGGCAAGCTACTTTCGGGGCCAGCTTTGGGTTCTGCCTCACAGGCCTCCTTCACCTTTAAGGGGTCCAGGTGGAAAAGGTCTCGAGGACTGCTGAATGGGTGTTGCAGTAGAAAAGGGGATGTTTGCAGGTGCCGCTCATTGTGCAAGCCACCTTGCCCGGGTTCAAGGCGGCCGGGGAGGGTCGCCTCCTCGGCCAACAGTTGCTGCGCCTGTTTAACAGCCATCCAGTCTGCAATGACAAGGAAGTGATTCTCTTGAACTCCATCTCAGCAAAGGAACCTGCTGGTTTCTGTACAGCAAACTGGGGCAGGGGTATGCCAGGAGGAGCGCCTCCCCCCATGCTGCCCACTAGCCAGCTGGCACCTGCATCTGGGGAATATGGCCCCTGAAGACTCGGGGCCTCCAGAGGAGGAAGACGGCTTTCCTCCTCAGCTCTAGGGCCCATGGCAAGCAGCCTCGTTCCTCCCTTTCCTGAGCTGGGGATGCGTCACTACCCAGGAATTCTGTTGCCAAGCAAGCGAGGGATGTGGAAAGCTTGAGGCGCAGCCATGGAAAGCCCCTGCCACTGATTCCCTTACCTGCTGCTGCATTTTTCCAGATCAGTCTCTAGTGTTGCTCTCAAGTGGCTGTGCGTATGCCTTTCAGAGGCCTGGAGAGTGCCCATGGGGACCAGATAGGATGTTTGGGCCGCTGTTTGCATGCTTTGCCTTGTTTTGTTTTGTTTTGACACACTACTTTGTCTCAGCCTGGCAACAGTCCATGCATCTCTGCATTCTCCTCTCCAGTTTTTGAAGCCAAACTTTCTTCCAGGCAGGACCAAGGCATGCAGCTGGACCCCTGTCGATCACTGACTATATCTGCATTCTTTTTACAACTTGTTTAGTTGCAAAGTCATGACTGACCCATCACGACCCCATGGACAACATTCCTCCAGGCTCTTCTGTCCTCCACCATCCCTCGAAGTCCACCCAAGCCCACACCCACTGCCCCAGTGACTCCATCCAGCCACCTCATCCCCTTCTCCTTTTGCCCTCATTCATTACCAGCATTACGGTCTTCTCCAGTGAGTCCTTCCCTCTTATTAGGTGGCCAAAGTATTTGAGTTTCATCTTTAGCATCTGGACTTCTAAAGAGCAGTCAGGGCTGATCTCCTCTAGGACTGACCAGTTTGATCGCCTTGCAGTCCAAGGGACTCGCAGGAGTCTCCTCCAGCACCACAATTCAAAGGCCTCAATTCTTCTGCGCTCAGCCTTCCTTATGGTCCGACTCTCACAGCCATACATTACGACTAGGAAAACCATAGCTCTGACTATACAAACTTTTGTCAGCAGGGTGATGTCTCTGCTTTTCAGTATGCTGTCTAGGTTTGCCATAGCTTTCCTCCTAAGGAGCAAGCGTCTTTTAATTTCATGGCTGCACTCACCATCTGTAGTGATCTTGGAGCTCAGGAAAATAAAATCTGTCACTGCCTCCTTTTCTTCAACATCTATTTTTACCACCAGGGGGCATCATCTAGATTTTTCTGCCTCCAGTGCCAGGCTTCATTAATTGCCAGGAAAGGAAAAAATACTTGCATATTCTCTGGAACAATCCTAAAACACTTTTCTGGAAGAGTTCTCTTAGACAGACCTGCCAAGTCATTCTGCTGTTTGACTTCAGGTGTATTGTTAAAAACTTCTGATGAGGACTATTTGCTACAATTATTTTTATAGCTGCGTGTGTGCCTGACATTTTTTTGTGTTTTGGTTGGCTTTGGCTGATTTCAGGGGAAGCTTTCATTGGGCAACTGCCCTACCTCGAACATGGAATTTTACAGAGGGCCTGGACAATGTGATCTTCCATTTATAACTTGCCCTCTTTTCACACAGCATCTTCCTTTCTACAACAGGAAATCCATCTGGGAGAAAAGGAATGCAAAACTAGTCAAGGCTTTTTGACTAGTTGCGGTAGGAGCTGTACAGCTTTTATTTATTTTGGGCATTTTTATTCTGGCAAATCTCCAAAACTCTTTGGGTAGTTCAAAACAATGTAAAACATAAAACATACTATAAAATACAATATAACATAGAAATAGCATATTTCTTTTAGTAATGTTCTAATGGGTGTTTTGATACTAGAGTCATTAGCATGAATTATAATTTTTAAAATGCAGCCATTCTTGTCAGGAGATTCCAAACACCACATATATGCTTCCATATAGCCAGAGGTACCTGTTCCTACCTAATCTTGGAAGCTAAGTAAGATCCAGCTTGCTTGAAATGTGGATGGGTGACTCAAATCCAAACAGCTTCAACTATGGACAGTATAGAAAGATAATGTGATAATAACTGATAATGATAATCACAGCTGTATTCTCCCAGCAGCCCTGTGAGAGAGATTAGTCCAAGGGGGCATGTCTGACCCCAGATTACTGGGTGAGTTCCATGGGGACCTCAAGTGGGGACTTGACTCTGGTCTCTCCCACGCCTCGTCTGACACTTCAACCACTAAGCTGCACTGGTGAGCTGGCTGGTCAACCAGATGTGCACGGATTAGCAGGTGATCACATTTCCCTCCACACTGTGACAAAGCTCCAACTGCTTCTTTGTGGGTATCAGCTTGCAGTTAAAGGCACAGCTGCAAAGGCCAGTTAAACTTAGCAGCTCCGAGAGCCAGTGTGGTGTAGTGGTTAACAGCACAGGGCTGGGGCTGGGGCTGGGGCTGGGCGATCAGGTTCTAGTCTCCATTCAGCCACGGAGGCTGCCGGGTGACTGTGAGCCAGTCAGAGACTCTCAGCCCAGCCTAAATCTCAGCACAACCTACCCCCGTACCTTGTTGTGGGGCTAAGATGGAGAGCAGGAAGAAATGAAAGAGGCAAATTGCTCTGAGTTCTTGAAAAAAGAAAAAAGTCAGGACATACATCTAAAAATAAATGGAATTGGCATTTTATAAACGAAGTGAACATTGGTAGGCTTGCTAATTTTTCCAGACCTTATGCTTTGTTTGGGCTGCTCTGGGGAGAATGAGGGTCCTTGGGCAGCAGAGAGCATGTGCTAGCCCTTGTATCTCTCCAGCACTCACAGCTCACGCCAAAACATGGATTCCTAGGGTTGCCGAGGTATTAACAGCAGCCTGACCAGCAAACGCGATACTTTCCTGTCCGGCCTGTGCAGTGCTGTGAATGCTGCACTTCTGTGGGTGTCACCACTCTGAAAAGCATCTCAGGAACACTCGCATCAGTGTCACCCTGAATCTGAACAGGTGGCCCCGAGGGGAAAGCATGCAAGTGAACTTCAAGCCCTTGCATAAAAGTGTGGGCGCACCAAGAGCGAGGAAGGGGCTGGGCAAATGCCTGCACATGTCTCTGCAACATGGGTGACACCTGCTGGATTGGGCGCTCCCTGTTCAGGTGCACGTGTGCGTAATTTGGAGAAGGCAGTCTGTCCATCTGAGCGGAAGCTAGGCTCGTTCCCATCAGGATAAACCAGCAGAGTTGAACTTCGTTCAGCCCGAGAGCTGGATTTCTTCTGAAGCCGCTCTCAGGGGCCGCATTCCTGTGGAGGGGTGAAGTCCAAAAATCCCTGGCATATTTACAACCATTTTTTCTTTGTCTGGCAGGCCTGCACCCCAGATCCTTTAGGCACCTGGCGCTGCCCCTTAACTTTATGATTCTGTCTGGTGTAACATTTATTCTGCCCTCCCTCCAAGGATCTCAGGGCAGCAGGCACGGTTCTCTTCCCTGTGGCTGCGTAGTTCATCTCAGAATTGCCCTCACACAGGAGAAGATGGTCCTTCCAAGTAGCCAGGTCCCAAGCAGGTTCGGGATTTAGAAGCACTAAACCAGCAGCTGGAGAGGCCCCTGGGAAGAAACAGGCAGCCAGTGCACCTGACAGGATCAAGGCTATCGGGGGGTTCTTATGACCCTCAGGGCAGCCCAGTCAAGACGTGAACAGCGGCATTCTGCTGTTGCTGGGTGGTTTGCAGGGCTGGCCCCACATGCAGCTTGTTACAGTAGTCCAGCAGGGCTGTAAGGGATGCTGGGAGGTGACACCAGGAACCACCAGCAAAGCCAAGCAGGAGCCGTCCTCTCCACAGTGGATCCTGCCCCTCCAGCAACCAGACTGGGTTCAGGAGAGCTTCAGTCTTGGGCTGGTCAGACCCTATCTGTGGACAGGAAGGTTTGCTAAGCAAGAGGAAGCTCAGGATCTCCTCTTGCTGGTGCTGGAGTGTAGGACACGGAATGATCAAGTCAAGCTGCAAAAACCCAGGTTCAGGCCAGCTATCACGAAAAGCTTCCTCATGGTCAGAGCAATACAGCAGTGCAACCAGCTGCCTGGAGAGGTGGGGGGCGCTCCCACACTGGAGACATTCAAAAAGAAACTGGGCAGCCATCTGAGTGGGATGGTGTAACGTGGTGTCCTGCAACAGCAGGGGGGTGGACCTGATGGCCTTCCTGGCCCCTTCCAACTGTACTATTCCACAATCCCCTCTCTCTTGTCTGGATTTCATTTCTGTCTATTTGCCCTCTTCCAGCATCCCTGATTCCAGATCCCAACACCTGGAGGCCAACACTGATGCCTTGCCTATTTGTTTTTATCCCACCTGCAGGAGGCGCTGTCTGTTGTAAGCGAGGACCAGTCTATATTCGACCAAACCTTTGGCACCCCACACCTCCTGAAGTCTGAGCTGTCGTCAGTGGATGATTATGGTGGCAAGGAAGGCCTCGGGCTGGAGGAGACCCAGTGGCCCACGCAGACCAACAGAAGCCATGTGGTGAAGCAGGAAAATGAACAGGTCAACTGTGCCAACAGGTCAGCAGCGGTGTGGGGTTGGGGCCGACTCGGCCCTGAAACACGGAAAGAGGAGCGAGAGCAGAGTCACATGTGGTTCATCTTAACTCTAGATTGTGTGTCCTAGCCCATAGTTGGAGGCTGGCTTGTTTCAAGAAACTATAGTTAAGGTTAACCACGGTTTGCCGGGGCAGATAGCATGGAGAACTCCGGTTCAACAAAATTGGATGTTCAACAAAATTCCATTGTTCTTGTTGCAGCGTGCCAGACAGCAAATGAAGCAGGCACGTCCAAGCAGAGTCTAGGCTTGTTCGCATCATGATAAAGCAGGGGTGTTAAACTTCGTTCAGCCCAAGCGCTGGATTCCTTCTGAAGCCACTCTTGGTGGCTGAATTCCAGCGGAGGGGTGAAGTCCAAAAATCCCTGGCATATTTTAACCTAAAGCCAGTAAAGCCACTTTAATAAAAGCATTTCAACTTTTCAAAATGGAGTGTGTATGTGGGGCGGGGGGGGGGGGACGGGGGAGGGATGCGGCAAAGGCCAGGAAACCACCAGATCCAGATTGCTCACCGGTTGAGGGAAGGAGCTGTGACCAGAGGAAGGAGCTGTGGGACCCCACGCAACCTGAACCAGGTTCCAGGCCCAGATTCTGCACTCCTGCACTAGACCATGATTCAGGGTTTAGCGTGAAACCCAGGCCTGACCACAGCTTTCCTCGGCTCGCCGCTCATCACTTTACACTGCAATTTTTGCATTGCTGATTGAATTATGTGCATTTTGAGTGGGCTATGCCCTCCCACCATTATTAAGTGGCCTGAATTTAGGAGATCTCTGTTCCAGAGGAAGACACGTCTACAAAGAGGCCGCTCTGCACCCCTGGGGCTCCGTCGCGCTTCCGGGACCTGCTCGCACAGCACGGCTTCCTCCCGAGCCTGTCCCTGCGTGGCTGTGCTCCTGCATGCCCACCTGCCCCTCTTTGGCGAGTCTTTCTGGAGGCTTGCCTGAACGCCAGGCACATTCGAGAGCTAGGGAGCCCTGAACTGCACTGACCTCTTCCCGCCAAATGCTTGTTGCTGACGCAAGGGCCACCAGCAAGGCTGCTTGCGGGAGAGGAAGCCGGCTGCTTCCTGAAGGCCCCGCCGTGCAGCCGTGCAGAGTGGCAAAAAGTGACTTCCAGCAACCGATTCTGGGGTGAGAAGGCAAGCCAGGCCAGCTCCTCTGGGCCCAGCCCCCAAGCCAGGGTTGGAGCAGAGGCTTCATTGCGGGTTTGTTTTCATCTCTAGAATGTATATCGCCTGCTTTTAAACTCATGTGTTTCAATACCAAAGGGTTTGGGAACCAGGTCCCAGCTGACTGGGAAGATGGGAGCAGAGCTGATGCTGATAAAAAGATCCAGGAGAGCCCCCACCCCACCACACAGACACATTCACATATGCTTGACAGTCTGTGCTTCTCAGCTTTTCAACCAGTAGTAGTCACAGTATGTGTCCTGCTTTACAGAAGATATTCCTGTCTTTGAAGGCATCTTCTATTTAAAGGACCCCCAAGTCCAATTAAAGGAAGTTGCTTGAAGCTGCTCATCCGCAGTTCATCCTGGGAGAGCTGCTTGGGCATCTCCAAATGAAGAGGACCGAGGGGAAAGCTGCGCATCACATGCGTGGATGCAAATGTATATGCATCGAATATAATGATTTGCAATTATGTATGCGTATGCTCATTTATAAGTATAGATGCAATTGATATGCATAGAAAAAATACAGAATCATTAATTTAAATAGAAATTCGGTGCACCTGGCCCTTGTGGAGAAGACTGAAATCAGGTGACCTGCATTTCTTGCTGGTCCTGCTGCCCAGGTGGTAAATACGGATGGGCAACCTGAGGCCCTGCACAGAATCCCTTTTTTATGGTTCATTTGTCTTAAAACGGGCTTCAGACCAGACAGTCCTTCAAACAGAGGATCACCCTCCGTAAAGTCGGACATGTAGCCCCTCTAGAACTTAACATTTCAACGGCAGGCTGATCAGGCACCCAAATTACCTGGTTGCAGCTTTTCCCAGTGTGGAAAGATGTATCCTGCCACTTGCCTTCTAGCTGTGAAATGAGCTTTGTGTGGCCTGTGCAAGCTCCAGTCCTCAGTGAACATGGCGTTTAACAAAGTCGCATCTCTTTCGCACCAGCAGGCAATCGCCTGTGGACTGTAGCGTCACCCGGAGGAGTAAAGTGGGGGGTGTGGTTGACCCAGCCCAGGTGTCTTACCCAGGCGGATACAGCAACCCCCGTGGCAGCCCCCCTGCCAACCCCCCCAGCGAAGAGAAGAGGGTCATCGTTCCAGCAGGTCAGTTCTCAAGAAGATGCACGCATCTTCTCCGAATCTGCACGCATCTTCTCCGAATCTGCACTCGCCTTTTCTGTTCTGAGTGCAACCTTTCTTCTTATAATGGCTGGTTTCCATATAGCACACCCCAGATGTGGTTGGGTTACAGATCACATTATTCCCAACCACTGGTCATGCTAGTTGGGGCTGATGGGAGTTGTTGGCCCAAGTTGTCTAGAGGGACCCACACCGGTGAAGGTGGAGGTAATGGTTGGCCTCCCAGGTTGTCCTCTCCTCTCTGGGCTCCCACATGACCTCTTTCTCAGCCTGTTTTTAAGGCCGGAACACAGACTAGGACCACACAAGGTTAATGTGCCTCTGAACATGTGAAGAGTGCATCCTAGTCACTTCCGGGAATTCTTTATTTGTAAGAACACCTTCAACCCAAAGGCAGTCCTTCGACAGAAGTGCAACGTGCCCCATGGGCTGCCTGCAACCCTCCAGGCCTTTCTGGTGCCTCCCACCTGCCCATCCCACTGCTACTGTTTGTTTGCCCCCTTACGGTCATGCCGGGGGGAAAGAAGCGGGGGTATTTCCTTAAGACGAGGCAAGCACTGCCCCGCACCCAAGGCAATAGGCACCATGACGCAGTGAACCAAAGAAGAGGGCATCCATAATCAAGAGAGAGAATTTAAAGAGAGCCCTAGCTGGGAAGGCTGTGAGCGGAGGGTCCTTGTGCCTGTGCGCTCATCTGCTCTCCAGGTAGCATTGGTGGGCAGCTTCAAAGCCCAGCTCTTCCTCTGGCTGGTTTTTGGTCTCTCAACCAGAACTAGACTGGGCAGCGCTTCCAAAGGAGGATAATCCCCCAGCAGCCACCCAGGCAGAGGACGGCCGGAGGGCGGCTGGCCACCCCACGGCCCGGCTGCTCCCTGCATCGTGTGGCTCGGCCCCTTGGCTTGCTTGCTTCTTATCCAAACATCTCTCTCCCTCCAACAGACCCCAGCGTGTGGACCCATGAACACGTCCGCCAGTGGCTGGACTGGGCAGTGAAGGAATACAGCCTCCTCGATGTCGAAACGAGCCACTTCCAGCATATAGATGGCAAAGAGCTCTGCAAACTGGGCAAGGAGGGCTTCCTGCGGCTTACTACATCCTACAACGCTGATGTGTTGCTGTCTCACCTCTCTTACCTCCGCCAGAGTAAGGCCACAGACACCTTTGCCCGGGCAGGTCCCTGCCTGCCCGAAACAAAACGAATCACCGTATGACACCCACAGACACTTGGAAAGATGGTTGGCTCCGCCCAGCTCCACTAGCAGTGCCTGATGCAACTGCACTTGGGTTGCGATGGAAAGCTCAAATTGCTCTCCATGTCAGCTCGCCCTTTGTCAGACTGCCTTCATGTGGAACGCTAGCACATCAGGCAATCCCTTTCCCTGACATGCTAGCTTCCTGTGTGCAGGGAGCTTTTAGAACCATTCGTTGTGTTCTGCTTTTAAAACAAGAAGTTTATCTGAGAAACGCATATCAACCATAGCAGAACAACAAAACCTTCCACACAGAGAGCTTGCTTCACATTGTTCATCTCAGGTTCGACATATAATTTAGGACTGCTGTCCCTGAACACACCCCTTTCGTATACATTTGAACCTCTGCTCCTGCCACAAGCAGCCTCTTTTTCAATATTCACTTTGCCTATTACTACACCCGTCCCAAAATAGGACTGCACATTTGGTAGGTTCTGCCCTATAGACCCTGCATTAATATATGCAATTTAGGGGAACCACGATCTAAGAGTGGGACTGTTTGATTATCCCTTTGATGAATTAGTTATGCTGCATTAGCTTTTCTGAAAGGGCACCTCTGAGATTTTCAGAAAACCACCTTCTAATTTTTGTTTTTCAGTATCACACTCTAACCATTGTTGCCACTGCTGGTAATAGAACAATCGGTTTTTATATAACAGCTGCTTTTGTGTGTCATCAAAAATAGAAAGAGGAGCACTAGTAATTGCTCTTTAAGAAATACAGTTGAAAACGTCTATCTTTAATACACGTAATCACAAGCCTGCCAGATATCAAGAAATACCTTTGGCCTAAGAATCCCTCCAGCAATTTGGGGAAAGATCTGTGTTAATAGGACGCAGTTGCACAGGTGCCCGATGTAGCCACCTATGTATTAAATTTAAATGTATTTCTCTGATTGTGCCTGAAATAGATTTAAGTAGGTCGTTTTCCCAGACTGAGTTCCACCGTGTGCCTGCAATCAGGTTTCACGTCACCCAGATGCCTAATTTCTCGCGCAACCTTTCTTGGGAAGGGGCTTTGCCTGATTTGTGTCTACTTGCAAAGAGACGCTGGACCATTCTGGAGAAGCTGCGCTCCAGTGGTGGCAGGAGCAGAGGCAAACGGGTGAGGGCATAAAGCCAGCATAGTCTAGTTGAAAGCACTTACTGCCCGAGAGCCTTAGGAGAGTGTTGCAACCTTCTGGGGTAGCAATAAAATTGCACACAATTGCTAGGACAACCCCCCCTCCCCGCCCCGCAGGCAATGGACAGTTGGGGGAACAGGGCCTGCTGGAGAAGCCCAGCTTGAGGTTCTGCACCCCTGTTTGAAAGCATGGAGAAACTTTCCCACAAGCATATGCCCCCCGCCTCCTTGCAGCCTGAACAGACAGGGCTGTGTATCCACTCCAGATTGTACCATCCAGAAAGAACTGCACCATGTGACAGCAAACGAAGTTGCCAGATACTGTAGTGTTTCCTCTGGCAACAGAGCCTCTCAGAGTCCCAAGTGGACGGAGCTGTGAGTGAGTGACTCTGCAACTCTCTTCCTGCAGTCATAGTGCAGGGGCGGAAGTTTTGCTTTGCATGACATCTCTTGCTAAAGGGGCCCAGTGACAGGTGATGGGATAAACATTCCATGTTCAGGTACTGGAGATCTGTTACCTGTCCAGGTAGGTGATACTGGCCTGGACCAATGGTCTGACCACAAGGCATTGTCCAGTCCAGAGTAGATTGTAAACACCGCATCCACGCTAACATTTCAATGTGCAGCATACAGAGACCCCGATATGTCGACTAGCAAATTTAGATGATCAGGAGGAAAAATTCAGAATCTGATTCAAAGCCTCATCATATGCCTGAGAGAAGAAGCAGGTCTTCAGCTGACACTGGAAAGATTTGGCTGCAGGCAGGTCTTTCCAGGGAGACGATCCCATAACTGACAGGGCCACCACTGAGAAGGCCCTGTGCATTGTTGCTGCTTTCTGAAGATCTCTTGGAGGAAGCAGCTGGAGGAGGGCCTTACCTGGGCAACGTAGTGTATGGGCAGGTTTCCCATGGGAGAGGCACCCACCTCTGTTCATACAGCCAGGGGTAAGGGAGCTCTTATCTTGGATGTATTGTCTCCAAATCTTGCATGTGTAAGGCATGGCTAGTCAGCGGCTCTTCACCCTAATCATTCTTTCCTGCTTTTCTCACCAAATAGGCAGCCCCACTTTTACATACCCGTCTGCTCCAGTCATTACCCAACAGCCGCCGCCTCCTCCTCCTCCAGCACCACGGGCCCAAGTCAAATCTGGTGAGTTCACAGGACCAAGCCAGCACCTGCAGCACAAGACCACGCGTGTGGGAGAGACCACTGGGGCAGGAGCTGCATCTTCCAAACACAATGCTAGAGAGCAGGGGAGATTGAACTGCAGAGCTAGTCAAGCAATTCCTAGCTGGGAACGAGCTTTTGGGGCAACTTGGGAGAGGAGAAGTTATCCTTTGCCTCCTTTGTTTCAGATTACGACCCAGTTTGCATGTAATGGTG
This sequence comes from Varanus komodoensis, assembly GCF_004798865.1. Classification (NCBI taxonomy): domain Eukaryota; kingdom Metazoa; phylum Chordata; class Lepidosauria; order Squamata; family Varanidae; genus Varanus; species Varanus komodoensis. The sequence goes on from NW_025335356.1 coordinate 424,160, forward strand.
AGCACACAGGAACTTCTGTGAGCAGAGTTGACCCATGGGCTGTTCTTGGGTTAACTCTGAGCTATTTAATCTGGAATTAAGTCATACCATTTGAGTTTGCATGCCATGGGATAACCATGTCTTTGGTGTTGCTGGGTTGTTTATTTAAAGCTGGAATGATATGTTCCGTATTCATTTAACCCAGGAATTGCCCCTTTTACGTGTGAACCAGATCAGAGTGTAACCATGGTTGCTTCTACAGTGCCCACTTAATCTGGAATTGGTATTCTTTGCTTGTATGGACCATCCAGATGACGTTGTCTTTATTCCAGCCTTGATCTGTCATGACCTTTTTAATTAGTTAAAATGCAGCTGTAGTATCAGATTGTCCAGTGGCAACATGCTATCCGGGCTTTTCAGAGCTCCTGTACCTTTAGCTAGAAGCTTCCTCTTTGTAGCTTCTGTACCTAATAGCTTCCTGCTAAGCATGGTGCAGCAGCAGTGTTGAATTGCCCTTTTATTATTTCGTCCCTGCATGTTTGCCCTCAGGGTGAGCACACATGTTTTATCCTGCCCATCAGCCATAAGGCTCCCTGGGCAGGTTACAAGTAGCAATATAATGCAGTAGAACAAAGCTAAGCATGGTGAATGCTCATTCTACTGTTCTTTCCCCCTGTTTTCCAAGACTGGGCCTTTGAATCTTTCTGCAAATGTTGCATTCCCCTCTGAAATTTAATTTCTGCTTAACTTCGGCATCTCTTCACAGAGTCTCCATATGAAGAAATCCGGCGGAGCAACTGGGGCAGTGGGCCCATTAATGCAACCCCCAAAGGTACCATTTGTTCTTCCAGAGGGGACTTTGAACCCCAATTTTAATAAGAACATGAGTCCTGCTGGATCAGACCAGCATTCATCTTTCTGGCATTCTGTTCATACAGAGGCAACCAGCATCGGCAGAAACCCTACAGCACCCCCCTGCCTGTCTTCCCCAGAAACTGGTATCCACGTGCTTTCTGCCTCTGATGCTGGAGGTGGCAAATAGCCATCAAGACTGGTAGCCACGGGTTGTCTTTCCTCTGCAAATTTCTGCAGTCCCCTTTTAAAGCCATCTACTCTATACCTTGTGGAAGTGAATTCCATAGTTCAACAGTGTGCAACGTAAATGTCCTTCTCCTCTGCCTGAATCTTCTGAATACCAAACCTTGGCTGGTGTTGGCAAAAAACAGGAGATAATTCCTTTTCGCCTCAGGACCAAATTCTACTGCTGGGAAGTCCTGGGAATGCTGGGACTGGATTTGACCCCTAGGCTGAACTTCTGCACCCCTGACTATTGTGAAAAGCCATGGCAGCACCCGCTTAAGAAGCAAGCTGCTGCATTTCTTTGTGTGCTACTGTTTTAGATCCTCACTCGTTCTCCTGTAATACTTTTTTCCTCCCTTTCACCTTTCAGGTTCCCCACCACAGATCCAGGGGGTGGGTCGGACTCCAGATTCAACACGTGTAGCTCCAGGTGCGTCTTTCTACCTCACCTTAGAAGAACTTCCACCACTTTCTGCCTTAGGAGTATTGCTATTTTTGTTGCATTTAATTTATATCCTACTTTTATTTCTCCTGCAAGGAACCCAGGGTGGCTGCTTCATCTCTTAGTCCTACTTAGGTGGGGCAGGTCAAGAGTGACTGGTCCAAAGACACCAGTGGGTTTCATGGCCAGTTGGGACTAGAACCCGGGGCTTCTGGGTCAGGAGTCCAACCTCCTAACCACACTCTCTGCCAGCGTTCTCATTTCTAGTCCCCACTCAGCCATGCAGCCCACCGGGTGACTTTGGGCCAGCAGGAATTCTCAGCCTCCTGAAGGGGAACTTTGTAAGCCTCTCTTGCAAGAGGAAGAAGGTGGGATTTAAATGCACCATAGAGGACGATCACTCTAGGCTTCCTCTAATAATTTGCCTGTTTACACCACACGCTGGGGAGCATGGGAGGGGTTTTTTCCCCTGCCTTCATGGCCCCCCTGTGAGTTACCTGTGGAGAGCTAGCTGGCCACTGCATGAACAGAATATTGGACAGATGAACCCTTGGTCTAACCCAGGATGGCTCTTCGTATTTTCTTACGCTTTCTGAAATGGATGTATTTTGCCCCCAGCAATGGTAGGAAGGAGCAGACACCAGGGTGAACGTAGCCGGTAGAGAGGACGCTCATCATCAAAAGGGCACAGACTGGCATAAAATCTGCATCTGCTAATGCACCGCATGGATGCAAATTTGGAAAGGACCGCTGCCACCCAAACAGGCTGGCCATCTCAGCCTAGTAGGGGAGGCTGTAAGCAGGTGAGCTGGGAGCCCCAGCTCAGCCCGTTGTCCAGCAACGAACTGTGGACAGGCAAACGTGGTGCCCTACTCTGCTTTCCTAGCATCCTCAGTCTTTGTGCTGGAACTGCAGTGGAACAGGGGCACAGGTTGATCAGGAGTTCAGAACTGCGTTCAGTCGAGAACTGAGTTCCCTTTCAGGGCTGTGTTGAAGGGGAGAAAGAACCTGCATTGGCTAAAATTCTCTTCCGTGTTACGTCACAAGGGAGAATTGATCTGGGCTGTCCCTAGCCACCTGATGACATGCCTTTCTTTGAGGGGGGGGGCTTCTTACCTCTACAGCAAGAGTGTTTCCCACCCCCACCTTCTCATCACAACAACCTGGTAGGGTAGCTCATGCCAGTTCTCACTTTAGCTGCTAGAAAAGGAAAGGCTACAGGCAGAGCCGCATTCCTGGTAGGTCAGTAAGCAAAGCCACGGCTGAGCTGCAGCGTGGTCAGTATTTTAATGGCAGGGCTCCCGTCCTGTGCCTTGCGCAGCTAGCAGAAATTCAGCCTGTGGAGTCTTTTCTGGCACAGAAATAACCGGGATAGGAAAGGTTCAGTGCTGGATTTTGGCTTGCCGTGTAGCTGCTACAGGTTGAGACCATTCCAAGGTGAGTGGGAGCAACAGGAGGAAGCGGGTAATCTACCAGCCAAGTGCTAACTCGGCTGCTCATGCAACAGTGTCTACTAAAATATTCTGGTTCTTGAGGGGTTGGGGCACAGGCCACATTTTCCTCAGGTGGTCAAGTTTTGGACTTCATCACTGTTCACTTTGCTGAATGCCTAGTCTTCCATTGAGAGGAGAAAAACAAAAAATCTGCCTTCCTTGCATTTGGAAAGCCGCCATGTCACGGCCCTAGCCTCGATGTCTGCCTGACAGGCTACCTTTCTCCGTGCATGTGAGAACATTCAGTCAGTGAGACCCAGGTCCCAGCCAAAGTGGTACAGCCCAGACCAGAGGCATGCCACCTCGGCTAGAACTAGACTGGAGAGGCCCGAAGGAGAGCAATACGCATTCCAGGCAGTGGGCCAGGGTAGTGCTTCAGGGGCCGGGGTCCTTCCAGTGCGTCTGACTCTAGCCCCTCTCTCATACCCTTCTCGTTCCCACCAGATCCATACCAGGTCCTGGGACCCACGAGCAGCCGCTTGGCAAACCCAGGTGGGTCCACATGTCTCTTCTCTCGGGGGCTGTGGATGGGTATACAGGGTCAGGGTGGCTTTACCCCTTTCCTGGCACAGATTGGTGGCGATGGAGAGGGGAGGCTTCACCTGCTGAATTTGCGCCTGCCAGGCTGCTGTTCCAAGCCAGGAGTTAGAGAGGGGAGTGGGGAAATAGGCTGCAGGAACTCACAGAGCCAGTAACTGTAGCTGACCCAGCAAGCCAGGTTGCTTTTCCAGGGGAAGAGAGCAGCGAGAACAGGGCATCAGGAACGAAAAGTCTAACACGGGTTTGCTGCAGGAGCAGTCAGCTTGCCGGCCTTGCAGGAGCTTGACTTACAACTGCCATCAGCCCTCACCCCTGGGGATGATGGGAGCTGTCGGCCAAGCGTTTGCAGTTGCCCGAGCGCTGGCCCGGAGCTTCTGCAGGAGGCGGCCCACCGTGCCCTGGCCGGCCTCGCGGCGCAGACCTCGCTGGTCCCCGGGGCACGATCCACGGCTGACCGCCGCCCCTTTGCTCTCCCGCAGGGAGCGGCCAGATCCAGCTGTGGCAGTTCCTGCTGGAGCTGCTGTCGGACAGCACCAACGCCAACTGCATCACCTGGGAAGGCACGAACGGCGAGTTCAAGATGACAGACCCCGACGAGGTGGCGCGGCGGTGGGGCGAGCGCAAGAGCAAGCCCAACATGAACTACGACAAGCTGAGCCGGGCGCTGCGCTATTATTACGACAAGAGCATCATGACCAAGGTGCACGGCAAGCGCTACGCATACAAGTTCGACTTCCAGGGCATCAGCCAGGCCCAGCAGGGGCAGCCGGGGGAGCCCCCGCTCTACAAGTGCCACCACACGGACCTGCCGTACCTCTCCGCCTACCACCAGCAGAAGGTGGGCTACGGCGCCCTGGGCCATGCCACGCAGGTGCCTGCCTCCTCCACCGGCTTCTTCGGGGCCCCCTCCCCCTACTGGAATGCCGGCAGCGGGAACCTCTACCAGAGCCCCCCCACGCCGAGGCAGGCTAGCAGCCACCTGAGCTCCTTCTTCTAGTCTTGGGCAGGCCAGCGGCCCCAGGACTGCTGCTGACCAGCAGGCCTCTTTGCTCAAGGATCGGCTGATCCTTCACGCCCCGAGGGGTTGGGCGACCTTGGAGAAAGAGGACGGTGTTGGCGAGCGCCTCACCAGCAGGGGCTCACCTGCCTGCACCTCCCGCTCTGCCCGAAAAGGCGGGAGCACCTCCATCCCTGCTGGACTTAGCTGGACCCCCTGAAACGAGCAGTTCTCTCCCTCCGCCAGAGATCTGAACTTGGCATGCGTGGCGCTGGAAGAATGAGAAAGCTGCAAGGGACGTGGAGTTGCTGCTCGGGCTGCTCGAGTATCTCCTCTCTCTTAACATCAAGGGCAGCCTTCCCTAGTCAGGCACCTTCCTGAGGGGTGGGCAGGCTGGCTGGGGAAGATGGGAGCTGTAGTCCAACACAGCGGGACCGTGCCAGTCCGATCTAAAATGATGCACAGCACAGTAGGACTGAGCTGTGTGTCACTGTAATGCGGCCAGCACTGCTGTCCAACAGTGTAAGGAAGTATAGGGCAGAGACATAGAAACAGAGCGAAACAGAAGGGGCCTCCCGGGCTATCTAGTCTGACCCCCGGCTCCAGCCGGCTCCGCTCACGACATGCCCACCCCGGTGCTGCCCCTTCATCCCATTGCTGCTCTAAAGTCTTTACAGATCTGAAACCAAGGTTTCGCCCAGCCATATGCTTGGGAAGCTACTTTTACCTTCTTTTAAAAGCCCAAACACATTGACTGGTGATGGGGAAGTTCCCCCCATAGTAGGCTCTGATCCCCACCCCATCAAAGCCCTGCAAATTAAACAAGTGAGGAGAGATACACACCCAAGGCAACTGCAGCTCCACCCCTTCCTCTTGTAGCAGCAGACTTCACCCCATTCCTCAAAACGCTGTGTGACAACAGATGTAGCAGAGCTGGTTTGAAAGGGCTTCTGCAGCCAGTTTTCTGAACAAAGTGAGCATGTGCAGCACTTTTGGTGGGAAGGGAAGCCGGCAGTGGCGAGTCCCAGTTGCTACCATGGCTGCCTTTCCCACACCCGCCACCCCAAACCAGTCCTCTTGTACAACTGCCCCCCCCCCACTTTCTCTGGCCGTTACTTTTCTTCTTCTCCCCCCTCCCAAAGTTATTGTGTGATTTGGTAAAGTGATGGTGAACATGAATACATATAAACATGTGTGCAGTTTGAAAAATATTTTATGAGACAATTGGCTTGCCAGAAGTGCTGGGAAGTGGTCAGCCTGGAAAGCCGACCTGACAAGTGAGCCCGCGTATAGAGGGCCGATTCTAGGTTTTTGAAGGCTTTGAGGCAAACCCCCCTCGCAGGTCCCTCGCTCAGAGTCTCCCTCCTGACCATCATTGTCACCAAACATGGTTGCTTCTCCACTTTCCCATCACTGCAGCTGCTCGCTGGCCAAGAGCCATTGAGCAAGCAAACTGGCACAACTCCTGGCCCGCCTTTTCCGTTCCCCTCTTGCCGGGCCAGACAAGGATGAAGAAGAGGTCCAGCTTGCCGGGGCTCTGTCAGAGGCCCCTGCTGGGTTGTGGGCCCCCGGCAGATGCCCACTTGTGTGTACCCTTGCTGCTGGGATGTTGAGTTCATGCCACAGGTTGATGGGTCCATGGTGCGCACCATCTAACCCTATTTCATCTCTTTTACGCCTGCTTACCCGCCAGCAATTTTTCCTCCTCACGCAATTGCAAGCCTCAAAGCACAACTGGTAAGACACCATTGAATAGCTGCAGCTAAGCAAGTCGGGTCCTGCACAGCCTCTTCCAAAAACGTGCTTGCAGATTGACTTGTAATCCTTGCTAGCAGAACCTGCATCAAAATGCTGCAGTGTGCAAAGCTTCTCTTGACTGAGACAGCCGTTCTCCAGCATCCCCTAGTTTATCCCGACCCTCCAGGTTTGCCATTTCCACCCCTGCAATGGTCAGCATTCCATGACCATCATGGGGCTTTTTTTTGCTTTTGTTTTGTTTGTGCTTTTGGAGGGGGGGAGGGAGCTCATTCCACAAAGGGGGGTGTGGAGGCTTTGTGGTTCTATAATTCTTGGTAGCCACCCCTGCAAGCCTCCCAGCATCCCTTGTGTGGGATGGTGTTTCTCAATTGGCCGTCCCCAGGGTTCTCAGCAGTCACTGGACTACAGCCCCCAAATGCTGGCTGAAGGGGATGGGAGTCACAGTTAGAGCCCCCCTCAGAGACCCAATGTTAGGAAAAGCTGCACAGTGACTGGTAGACGTGTATTAAGGTGGGTGTTACACTGGACACTTGGATCAGTTTGATCTTGCTTTAGCTTCCACTGCAGCTCCAGGGACTGGCATGATTATTGCTAAGGATGTTTGAGAAATTTCCATTTAGAACTTGCCACTTACCTTGACAGAGCTAGTGCTCCACAGGGCCCCAAATGCTGATTAGATTTACTCCATAGAGAAACACGAGGTAAGTAACCACAGGCAGCAGCATGAAGTGGGGAAAGAATAGACAACATCATGTGAAAGAGTAGGGTAAAGGAGCCCCTACATAAGGAAACTGCCAGGGGAAAACATCTGGCCCACAACCGTTACCAGCTACTGTGCCACGCCTGGCTTTGTGTTTTGCTTGCAAGGAGTGAATGTGTCTGTGCCTGCTTTCTCACAAAGGGGAGCACTGAAAATTTGATCCCTGCACTTTCGTGCTACAGTCCACGCCTATTCTGCTGCATGTTTTGGAATTCCCAGGGAGACAACTGTGGAGGGAAGTCCAGCCTGTAGCATATTATGGGGATATGGAGATATCTTCCAGTTAGATGTTGCAAAAAAACAACAGCAACTGAATGTTCAAACTTATACAGCCAAGAAGTCGTCAATGCTCAGAGGTCCTTTTGTTTCCTCCTATTCTGAACTTTAGAGGTGTAAGGGGCCATGGGGGGCAACCCACCACCAGAGCCGACTAGCATCCCGGCAAATGACCGGGCAGGCTGTGCTTGCGCATCAAGAGATGGAGCCCCTGCCATTTGCTGGGGCAATTGATTCTGGCAGAGAGTGCCGACTGGCAGGACGTTCTAGCCTTGCAGTCGTCCCACCTTGGCTCCCGTCTTGCCCTCTGAGACCGTAGAAAACCAGCCTGCTACACCTTCTAAGTGGCAGCCCTTCTGGTATTTTGAAATGTGTTGAAAGGGGCTTTGGGAGCCAGAGAGGCAGCTGCTCTGCTCTCCAGCACTCTGCCCCACTCCTGTGAAGGGGGCTGCTCTGCTACCCCTTGCCCAAGGCCAGGGGCTGGGCCTTGGGGCTGATTAGCTCAGCAAGGATAAACGGCAGAGAAAGACGTTGAAGCCTGTGGTAGCAGGCGAAAGGGTGGCCCTGTTTCAGCAGGGCAAGAGAGGCGGCCACAGGGCTGGCACACTCCCTTGCTGTTGCAAAATAGCTAGACGCCTCAACTGATTCCGCAGAAATACGCAAGAGTAGGCTGGCTGGAGCCGTGCGGCTCAGTGGCTTGGTGCTCCTGCACCAACAGGGGTTTTCCACTTCTCTGGGCCCCCCTGCAGTGGCCCCCGGCTGCTGTGCTGCACACAAGCACGTGTCCTGAAAGAGCAGTGCGAGTACTCGGCGGCCAGGGTGTCTCTGCGCAGCCCCTGGACTTTGGCGTGAGAAATCCGTGGCCGCCTCCACGTTGTTGCACAGAACACCACCATGTCTGATCAATGGTCATGCTGGCTGAGGAAGAGAGGAGCTGGCATCTCACAGCACTTGAAGGAGGGGCCGAAATGCCCCCCGATGCCTTTTCTGGGCAACCACCAAGGTGCCCTGACCTTCCCACTTAGAGAAGAGCATGTTCGCAGCTGCAGTGGGGCTCGCTGTAGGGGAGGCCTTCCATGGGGCTAAAAACTATGTTTCCAGAGGAATTACTTAGCGTGTTCTCACAGTTCTCACCTTGTACTCACACTTCTTGTCCTTTGGCATCTATCCCACAACAAGCTTTTTGTGGTGGTGCCCGGGACAATTTCTCAGATGGACAAATGCCCCCTCTGCTCCCCCCACCCCAACTTTGCCTCTGGGTGAGAGGGCCTGTGGGGTGGGGTGGAGTTACCAGCTGGAGTCTTGGAGGCCCCTGCGGACACAGATGTCCAATGAAGTGGCTGTTCTGGGATGCAGATGGGGATGTCAGATAGCCAGGGAGAAAGCGTGGCTTTTCATGTGCACGGCTCCGTAGGAGCAGCTCGATGTTGCCGCTGTGTGCGGGTGGTACTATTGCAGCACACGCTGCTGCATGGCGTGAAGAGCTTCCCTCGCTGCTTTCTGCAGCCCAAGCTGCTGTGAGAAGGCACAGGAGTCTGGGTTGGGGGCAAAGCTGTGCCAACCCTTGGTGAAGCCTTTTCTGGCTAATGGGGCAGGATCTCAATCCAATAAACAAACCAGCCTTGTCATTAGTTTAGAAAGCGGCTCCGATGGCCGGTCGGCTTGCTACAGGAGGCACTTGCACAGTGCATCGCAACCGGGTTGCATGTGGCCTCAGGAAACAACAAAGGCCACCTGCAAAGCGCTGGGCATGTGCACCAGCAGTTGGAGGATGTGTGCGCTGGGTTGTTGTGTCACGTGCATCTAGACATCCTGGGTAATCGGAGGATAATCCATGGATTTGCACATGCAGAAGGGCAGCTGGTACACTTCCCAGATCCCCTTGGGTGAATCAACCCAGTGGCTTGGCTTGCCATGACGTGTGAACCGAGTCAGTGCTTTCTCACCCAGGATGTCAGCTAGCAATAGCTTAGCTGTGGTGGTGGCCTTTACCTCCTGCATTGCATTCCCCCTTTCTCCTTTTTTGGACACTTCATCATTCATGAAGATAATGTCTTGTCGGGTCAGCACTATCAGAGCTACAGTCATGGTTTGGACACACCAGTGCGCAAGGCCTGCTAGCTGGTGTGCTCCATGTGCAGGTTGTGAGGAACTGCCGCTCCGTTTCATTGTCAGCAGCCCCCAAAACTACACCTGAAAACTCATCAAGCGTCTCCCTCTGACACAGACTTTGTACTGCTCCTTCTTGTGACTATGGTGTCTCCCTCCAGAGAACACACTTTTATTTTGTCGAGTTGTTTTGTGCTAGTAGTTCATGAATTAAAAGTTGAGCTGTAGTGTAATGGATGGAAGTGTCTGGATTTGATGGAGCAGGGCTGAGGTGCACCTTTTGGGGTGGGTGCACGGGGGGATACTTCTGGCGAGAAGGAAATGGATGTTTGCATGTATGCGGGATTTTGCTCCAGGCATCTCAAGACCAGACAGAACACAGTGCTGTCCAAGGACATATACAAGGAGGCACGTGGTTCCTACTTGTTCCCCCAGTTTTTCATGCTTACAATGGAAACCGTTTCCACCTTATGCAAGTCATAGGCTAGACTGCCAGGCAGCCTTGTATGACATGCGAGACCTTGCGTGAGAAAGTCAGCCAAGGGTCTGTATCACACGATGCAGGATGGTGGTAACGACGGACAGGCTGCCTTGCAAGGGAGCTTATCTTCTTCTACCGATAAGCTTTATTACAGGCATTCTTAAGTAATTCTTTATTACTTAAGAATGCCTGATAAGCTTCCAAGAAACGTACGGAACATCTGAAATTTCCTTACGCCAAGTCACAGCGTGGGCCCATTGAGCACAGTCTTCAATACCATGTGAGCAGAAACTTGTCATGGTCTCAGATGGGGTCTCTCCTAGACCTGCCTGAAGATGCTGTGAACTGGAGCTCTGGATCTTCGGCTGCAAAGCTACAGCCCTTCTCTGCAGGAAGCACCTCGGAACGGGTCAAGTCAGCTCCAGATGCCATGGCTGCTAGTCAGGAATCAGGGGTTGCAGTCCAACACACACAAAGGGCACCAAGACAGTGAAGGCTGTTCTACACGTGAGGCACACGCTCTGCCATGAAACCACAGCTTCTCTCCCTAAATCTCAGGGTCCCCTGCACCCCTCCCCACTGTCCTAGCAGAGACCTGTGGGCATCTCTCAGCCCCTTCTCCCGTCCTCCACAGCTGCTCCATCCCTACAGCCTTCCCCCTCACTGGGGGCAAAGCGTCCACCTAACAGTGCCGATCCCATCTGCTTCCTGCTCGCGTGCCCTCCAGCCACAGCAGCCTTTCCTGTTTGTCCAGGCCCAGGACAATGCAGACAGAGTGCCTGGCGCATTCGCGGCAGAGATCGGGCAGAACAATGAGGGTTACGCAGCAGATGGGTTAGGCAATAGTGCCTCGGGTCAGGCCACTTCCTGTCTCTTCCTCTCCCTTGGAGAAAATGCATGCACTTGCAAAGGGAAAAGGTGGCAAGCGCCTCGCAGAGGGAGCTGTGCTAGGCCGTTGCAAAGGCAGACCAAGGCGCTCCTCCTGCCCCATATGCTCGAGGTGGAGAGGCCCCTCTCTGCAGCTGTGCCCATAAGTGGCTGCCTATATGGAGACACGGGGCCCACTCACATAGGACATGGGTCCATGGCTGCCCGAGAAACAAAAACCCACCACAGCTGTCACGAACTGGCAACTGAATAGCACTGCATGGGGTGGAGAGAGGGAGGCATCCAAAGGAAAGGAATGGTGGCAAAGACGGGATAAACGGAAGACTTCAACAAGCAAACGACAGAATTTGCCTGCTGAACATGCGATGAGAGTGGCCAACTTGGATGACTTTCAAAGTGGATTAGACAAGCTCATGGAGGCTATCAGCTAGTCCTCGTGACTATACACTGCCTCCAGTAGTGAGGGCAGCCTCTCCCGCAGCACCAGACGCTGGCGAAGACAAGCAGCAGGTGCAGTTGCGGGCTTCCCCCTGGAACCCCTGCGTGCTCATGAGGGATCAGAACAGGCGGAGGCAGGTGCAGCGCAGCTCCTCCCGTGCCCCTCGGAGCAGCAGACTGGGCTCGGCCCACCTGAAGCAACATGGCAGCTTTCCATGGCCCTTCGTAACACGTGACCCTTTTAGCCCGGGATGCTAAGGGCTGAGCCAGGGGCCTGCTAATGGCAAGTGTGCCCTCTGCTGTTGCACTCCAGCCCCTCCCCATTTTCACACCGAGGGACCCTTGGCAAGTTTCCAAGAAAGCCCAGCAGTTCCGCGAACAGCATGAAAACCACTTCCTTAATACGTTAGAGCGCCACTGCCAATAAGGGTAAACAGTAACGGGCTAGGTAAGGTGGGCTGGGGGACGGTGCCCCCCTCTTAGGATTGTCTCCTAAGCTGCAGCTACCCTGAGCCTCCTGGATTAAAGCAGCAAGACGGTCCCCCACACTCCCCGATGGAAGCAGTTCTCTCCCAGGCACTGCCTGCCGGGAATCAGGCCAGGTACATGGGTATCCCATGGGGCACCTGCGCCCAAGGCCAGCTGGCTGCAAGCTCCAGCGATGGGCGCCATATGCCCCAGGCAATTTCTTGGTGCAACACAAGGCCATGTCCTCTGCCGGAGAGCTTTTCCAAATCACTACGGAATGCTGAAACCATCCAAGGAAAGTGGGCGCTTCCTCCGGGACTATGAGACTCCAGAGCAGGAGGATGTGGCCGATACCCATCTTACATCCGACAGAAAAGCAGGGACTCGCTAGATGCTGTGGGGACTCCAACTCACAAGATGACTCGCTTGCGCTCAGGTTGAGCTCCACACAACTTCTCGAGTGGCACAGGCTTCCCACCCTGGTTCCTGCACCACATTCAGACACCTTCCCCAACCTGCTGCCCCCTAGAAGCCTTGGAGTACAACTCTAGTCTTCCCCAGCTAGCATCCAGAGCAGCTGGGGATGAGAGGGGCTATAGTTCAACATCGCTGGAGGTATCAGACTGGCAAAAGCTGGCACACAGCAGGAATAGAATGCAGTGATAAAAACAATAAATGTATTATTTGTCCTAAAAACGCAACACAAATGAACAGGCTGACATACAGCAAACACAGGAAAAACTCCGCTGGTTCAGACCGAGGACCCAGGCCTAACCTTAGACTCGTGCTGCATGGGACCACAAGTCTATTTAGCCCAATATTCTGTTTGGACCATGCTCAACCAGGTGCCTCTTGGAAATTCTCCAGCCTGAGATAAGCAGAACAGTGCCCTCCTGCTCGTGCTCCCCAGCCACTGACTGATACTTCTGAACTTATATGATCTGTAGTACCAGCCTTCCTCGACTCTGTGCCTTCCAGACACGTTTTGACCACAACACCCAGAATTCCCAGTCAAGGGCCCTACTGGACAGGAATGCTGGGTGTTGCGGTCCAAATGCCCCTGCAGCCCACCAGATTGGGAAAGGCTGCTCTATGCATTTAAAAAAAAAAAGTAGCAAAGTGACCCCCAACAAAATGGGAGTTTGGCCAGCAGTACAGCAATGGCACAACTGCAGAAATGACAAGCTGAGTGGACCCAAGGAGAGAAAAAAAAGATACGCGCAAATTTATTGACTTAAAACGCTTTTGCCCGTGTCAGCTGCTGTTTGCCCGTGTCAGCTGCTGTTCCCCACAGAGGGTCCTCAGCAGGGCTGTGGGTTCTGTTCCTTCCCATCAAGACCACAAAGCCGCTATTGGCCTGCAGAGCTTGTGGGCGGGGCGCACAAGGGCACACATCTCTTCTATGTACACACGGACCTCTGAGCAGGCGCGACTAGACGGCACCTCCGCTTTCCAGCTGGCACAGCAATTCCGGCGACCTGTCCCTTCCCCAGCCGAGGGCGGGATGCTTGGGCTCACAGGTGAGCAGCCAACGCTGCTGTGTTCGCCGGGTTACCTCAGGCCCAGCTTCTTCTTCTCCTTCTGTTTCTTGCGCACAATATCGATGTTGCGGTCCTTCCACATGCTTTTGCGCAGCTTGATGGGCCTGCTGCCAACGTACTTTCCTGTCAGGGAAGGGGTGGGGGAGAGGGAGAATCCATGGGTTCGTCTTGGCGAAGCGGCTCACCTTGAGAGGCAAGGCTGCTTCCCGAGGTATCAGTACATTTCTATAAAGCACATAGCTGGAGCTCTTTTGGCAGTTCACATTTTAAAGCACCCATCCAGACTGCAACCAGGCCCAACCGTCCTTAGCTTCCAAGATTAGGCAAGATCAGGCACTTCAGGCTACATGGAGTTGTTCTGCCAGAGAACTCTCCCATTCTGCAACCAAAGGGAAGCAACTCACAAATAAATTCAAATGCTAAGGCTTTTTTCCTCTGGGGAGGCGGCCAAGGGGACAAGTGTAACGTGGGAACTGAGCAGTCACATGGCAGCAATTCCCCAAAATGCAGCAGCTGCAAATTCGCCCATAGAAGAATTTTCCTTGGCGTTTCCGCTGGCAGCATAGCCCAGGATCAGGGCTGCTAACCTTGTTTGGGTTTTCAGCTAACCGTTGCCCATTGAATGTGGGGGATACATGGGCTGCCTCCAAGCTGGCAAGTGGGAAACTGGGCATTTCCCAGGGTGCTCCGCTTTGCAAAGCCTCCAGCTGCTTCACCACCACCTGCAGCTGCTTGATCCAGAGCCAGCCTACTGGCCTGCACCCCGGTATTGCCTGTTCCAGCCTCCCTGTGTCGGAGCACAAGTCCTGACCATCTGCAGGCAGCACAGCCGTCGGAGCTGCGGTCCAGCAGCTGGAAGGTGCCAGGCTAAGGAAGACCAGCCTACTTGTGACTGGCAGCCAGTCTCCAGAGCCACAGCAGAGGTCCCTCTCATCACCTGCCACTTGACCCCTTCCTGACAGGAATTGAACCCGGGCACTTTAATATGTTGTCTAGTATCTTCTCCGCGCTATGCTTATCCGAGTAAGACACAGCAACAGTCCTTCCCCTGCTAGGGTCAGAAAAGATTTCCTCACTACATCAGATGGGGAGCTCCATGCCCTGGGTGCAGCTCCTGGCCTTACTCCAGAGAACAGATAATTTGACACCCTTGGAATTCCGGCCTCAGGATGAGCCTCACCATTCATCTCCCGCATGGCACGGACGTAGTCGTTGGGGTCCTTGAAGCTGACAAAGCCATAGCCCTTTGTCTTGCCAGTGCGCTTGTCCCGGATCACCTTGGCCTTCAGGAAGGATGGGTAGCGGCTGAAGGCACGAGCCAGGATGTCATCATTCACTTCATTGCCCAAGTCACCGCAGAAGATCCGGAAGTCATCTGGCGGAAGGGAAATAAGCATGTAAGACGTGACAGCAGACCATCTGGACTCTTCTGAATTCCTGGGAGGAACACTAAGTGTCTAGCCCTCATGTTGGCAAACGATCTTCCAAGAGCGTGAGAAGAAAAAAGGCTGAGCAGAAGCTCCTTCTCCTCAAGCATTTGCCCGGTTCAGGTTCAAAATGCCAGCACAGGGCTGTGGTGTCCTTTAAAATGATGGCTCGCTCATACCTGGCTTTGAAAATATCTGCTTAGATATTAGATATCTACCACTTAAACTATATGGCAGTCAAACAAAGTAGGCTCCGCCAACCCTCAGAAAGTGTTTGGTTGCTTGGTTGCTCTACACGTCAAAAATTTCACAAAAAGAAGAGAAAGATCACTGCATTGTAAAAGGGGTTCTCCAAGCGTCTCCTGTATGCAAAAGACAGTGTGGGGAGTCAGGCAAAAGGCACGTACAAGACTTTGCCACTTTGCCTATTCATGTAAGATTAAGCCTGGTTCCAAACAACTTTAATTCCTTCCCTAGGCTAGAGCCTCCCTCTTCTGTTCTTTTCCCCACACTTAGAGGTGAGAGGGCTGTGCTACATTTTTAAACAGTTTTGTGGGATGCACTTTGGGCCAGAACAAATTAACAAGGTATCCCCAGAAAATCATACGGGCATAGGAAGTGCTTCGGTGCAAAGATTCTGAAAAATTAAGAGAATCTGAGCAGTCTTTTGACATTCTAGGTAGCCAAGTTGATGATCTTTAGAATGAGGCACCTTTCCGCTTAAGATTCCATTTTGGAATAAGCTGCAGAGCTTCCCTCTTAGGAAGGAGCTCAGAAGGAGAGAAGTCATGGCCAGCAGCACATTTAGGGAAGGTGAACTGGAAGAATTAGCACGTGCATGGCCATTCAAAGCGAAGGCTGAAATAAACATGCCTTTGCTATCAACCACACCTGCTAACCAAGACCGGTCCTTGCAGGAATCAGCTCAGCCTCAATTCCAACCTGTGTCTTCCACTCTGTGCATTCGTCCCCAGCCCCTGGCCCAGTGGGGTGCTCACCAGCATCCCATTCAAGCAAGCTGGGGTCTTCCCAGCATGTCCCAGCAGCAGTGCGAATGCAGCGCTTCAACTTCTCCTGTTTTGTTTTCTTCTTGTCCTCAGATGTGCTTTCCACAGCAGGCTGGGCCAGAGAAAGGGAAGTGCTGATTAGGTAACATGCCACCAGCAAGAGCACATTCAGAGTTGAAATCCTGCCCTGAGCCTGTCGTATCCCGAGCGGGTCCCGACAATCATCTCATGAGACTCTCTTCCCAACACCATCATTGTCCAGCACATCTCCACCCGTTCATCAGAGCATGCGTCCTGCATGCATAAGAGTCCAGCTGCAGCCCTGGCAGCTTTAAATGCCTGTTTTAGCCCTCCACTTTAGAGCAGCTTTTCCCCAGTCCAAGGGAGGCTCTGTTGGTGACAACAAAGAGGAAAGCATTCTCAGTGGTGGCCCCTCAACTATGGAATAAGCTTCCCACTAAGGCCCACCTGCCACCAACTCACCCACCTTTTTGGTGCCAAGTTACGCCTGAACTCTATGGCAAGGCCTTTAACAGCTCTAAAGAGCATCCTGGAGTCTTATGCTAGTTGCTTAACAGGTCTTGCATTAGCTGTTAACTTGCATTAGCTGTTGTACATACTTAAATCTGATTTTTGAATTCAGCTTTTAAAATGTACACTGAAATGCAATCATGTTTTATTGTTACCTGTATTTCATCCTGTATTTTATGTAAACCCCCTGAAAGCTTTGGCTATTGGGCAGCAGAGAAATACCATTAATAAAAGATTATATGATTTTTTACTTGACAGGAAAATGGAAGGGGAACAGGTTAAGGAAACTATGATAACATGGGCACAAAACTTTGGATATAATGTTGAACTAGAAAAGTGGCAAAAACTATGGGAGAGAAATATTGAGGTAACATTAGCAATCTCGTATAAAGAAAATTTATATAAAATGTTCTATAGATGGTATTTGTCACCAAGTGGATTAGCTAAGATGTTTCCAAATATATGTTGGAAATGTAAACATAAAGTGGGTACTTTTTATCATATGTGGTGGACCTGTGATAATGTGAAAAAGTATTGGATTAAAATACATAAATGGCTGGAGGAAATACTACAAAAACCCTTTGCTTTTATACCTGAAGTTTTCTTGTTAGGCATCATATCGGAAGATATTAACAGACAGGAAATGTATTTGATGTTACACTTAATCACAGCGGCGAGGGGTGCATTTGCTCAGTGTTGGAAAAGTGAGGAGCTACCCACCGATGAATTGATTTTAAGAAAGATTCTGGACTGCACAGAAATGGATAGACTGACTTTATCATTGAAGAAGAAAGAAGACACTGACTTCTATCAAACTTGGGTTTTTTCTATAATTGGCTGGAGAAACGGAACTTGGCGTAAATTTAGAGATGTTTTCAAGTTATTATAAACTGATTTAAATATGACTACAGAACATTAAAAAATATGTAGTAGGAAGTTGACCCAGTAAGACCGATGTATGTAATGATTGATGTTTTTTAGTAATAGTTTCAAAATTTTAATAAAATTTCTTAAAAAAAAAGAAATACCATTAATAAGAATAGTGCAATGCCCTTCAGCTCCAGGCAGTGTGGCTATGCTGCCTGGGGACAACAGGGGTGGTACTCCAGCCCATCTGAGGCTGGGAAAGGCTGCTTCAGGGCTCCCTGGCCCTGGCCTGCCTGCACAGCCTCACTGTTCCTTCTTTTCCCTCCCGGCCATGTTTAGCTACCACCAGAAGCAGAACAGATCCCCCCCACCCCTCGTGGGAATGGAGGACTGCTCATTACCTCAACAGGCACAAACCCAGCATCGCCCCCTCGAGGGCGCTTCCCTCGCCCAGGTGCCAAGTCGTGCCCACGGAGGGAGGCCAGGCCCCTTGGATCCACCAGCGGGGTCGGCTCGGCCTCTGGCATACTGGGGCCAATCACCGGCTCCTCCGGCCCGGCGGGCTCCTTTTCCTCCACCACAGGCGGGGGAGGCTCTCGGTGCTCCTCCTGCAGAAAGAGAGAAAGCGACGGCGACGCCTCAGGGTGGGCGTGTTTCAGCTGCCCCCCCCCCCCCCAGAGGCCACCTGGGCATGGGAATCTCAGAGGCGCACTGCGGTGCCCGCTGGTGGTGAGCCTTTGCTCAAGGGGAGACCGGCGTGAAGGGCATTTTCAAGGCCTGTCGCTGGCAGAGCCTTCGGCGCGCACACTCACCTCTTGCTTCTTCATAGGTGGGGCAGAATACACAGTCGGAGCTGCCTGGATGACTGTGGGGTTCACCTTTGGAGGGGCCACCACAGGCCGAGGAACCGGCACCAGCGGTGCCAAAGGGCCAACGGGAATCCCTGGCCCAACCTGGGCAGGAAGCAAGGCAGAAAACAGCATGGATCTTGTAAGCTCAACATTATTTCTGCACCAAGCCAGAAAAATACCAACCGAAGGGGTATCGACCAGTCTTTCCCTCCTGCAAACCCTTCAGGGTTGAGGATAATGATACACGGGGAGCTGGAGCATTTGGCTGTACAGTTGGAGGTGGGATGAATCACTTGAGTAGCTCCTTTGGAGTCTAGTTAAGACACTGCAGGCCATTAAATACTGATTTTGTGGAGAGCCGAGAGGCAGCCGCCACTGGGGAGGTGTAACTAGCAGCAACGGCACACTTCTCACCCATGTACAGACCACACCTGGGTGGCACAAATATTGAAAAGGGAAAGGTTGTAACTGAAGGAGCAGCGCACCATGAATGTTCTCCGGCGTGTGAGGAAGGGCACTAATGCAGTGGGCAACTTGTGACCCTTGGCTGCAAGGTGGGAGCACCCCAGAATGGGAGGGACGGGCAAGGGAGCAGGAGCGTGAGGAAGGAGATGTGGCCAAGGAGCCTCCCGCAAGTTCAGACCCTGGGTAAGGTGGGAGTTCAAAACGAAGAAGCATGAGGAGAAAGAAGTCCCTTGAGACCGCTGGCAAGAGAGATCGGTCCTTCCTGCAGGAGCCTGGTGGGTGATGAGGACCAGGGGTGAAAGTGTGGGGATGGGGAGGGAGTGCTGGGAATGTCGCCTTGGCAGAGGAAAGGGGCTGCATGGGCATGTTTTAAGTGGATGACGCTGCCGAACCAGGATGCTTAATGCTTCCCCTGGAAGATCAGTGTAACTGCCAACATAAGCCCATCTCAGCAGAGAAATGCCAGGGCTTGTGGTGGAGCACTCGTCCCTGGAAATGCACTCGTTTCCTGGCACGAGCACAGCAACAAGCATGTCAGATTTCTGGGTGAGACTCCCCACCATTGCTCTCCAACAGCCCGTGAGTCCCCTTGCATTGGTCTGCGCTGGCAAATTCAACCCCAGTCTGCTCTAAGCTTACTCTAAGCTGGCAGTAAGCACCTTCAGTGCACAACAAAGGCCTAGCCAGGTGGTTCCAACCAGCCCCCTAACAAAGAAGAGCAAAGCACACTCACAGGAGGGCCAGATCTCATAGGCCCCATGCCACCTAAGGGGGGGCCAGGGGCTCTCTGCATCGGTGGTCCCATAAGCATTGGTGGGCCCTGTGGACCGGGCATGGGAGGGCCAACCATGGGCTGGTGATGGGGAGGGCGCATTGACAGGGGCCGAGGACCACCTGGAACAAAGGAAAACAATCACAGTTAGCACTCAGCATTACCCAGCAATCAGAACATGGTATTACTCTGGAATGATTCCCCATTGAGGATGGAACAGCTGCTCCCTTCCATACTCTTCCTGGGACTGAAAGTCCCCTTTATTCCAGGTGGTCTCTGGAGACCAGCATGTTGGAAGGCTGCCTTGAACTTTATTTTCAGGGCTACAAAAAGCTGCTGCTGGTGGCTTTGTTTCGTTTTATTCCATTTGTAAACCACCTGAGCGTTGGAAAACAATGCTTTTTTATAAGCATTTTACAAACCATCTTTTTTACCCCACTCCCCAAAAAAACCAAACACAAACACAACCCTGTTCAGCAAAAACAAGACAAGCACACAAGTTCCCTTACGGTCAGCAGCGCAAATACTGCAAGTCAAAGGAAGCTTACTCAACCAGGTCCATTCAGATATTTGTGGACAAAAGCTCCCATCTGCCCCAGCCAGCATGGCTAGGATTAATGGGAGTTGTACACCAAACTTTTAGAAGCCCCCTGCGTCTGAGTAAGTATAATGCAAGTAAAAATAAAGCTACAGAGGCGCATGCTGGGGAAAAAGAAGTAAACATACGTGCAGCTGCTTACACTGAAGTTAGAGAAATGACCAACAGCTCTCCAAGTCTCCAACAGAGGCCGACGCACTTCCAATGGCATCGGGGCTGAACTTGGGCCCTTCTTCATGCAAAGCATGTGCTCTCTCCATTGGTGTAACATAGGAGGCCGCTTTACCCCAAATTGGACCCTCAGCCCATCCAGTCCAGTACTGCTGTCACTGACCAGCAGCAGCCCTCCAGTGTTTCAGCAGGATTCTTTCCTAGCTATCTGGCGACGCCAAGAATCAAACCGAGAACCTTCTGCATGCAAAGCGGGAGCCCCACCATGAGGTGCGGTTCCTTCCCAGAGTCATGCCTCCACGCCTATCACTGGCTGCCTCCAGACCATCCTACCCTCCTGAGTGGAATCCAGAGACAGCGGCCACACCAGGCCTCTCCCCTGTAGCAACCTAGAAGCAAACAATCAAAAAGAGGTCTTACCAGATCTCTGCAGGACATGAGGCACAAACGTTGGTCGGAGGATGGGAGGCCGTTGTGGGGGAACAGCTGGGAGAGAAAGAGACTGGGTTTAAAAGCTCGCTGCAATGTTCTGCACTGCCACCACATGCAAAGCGGCCTTGTAAAGAAACCCTACGTTACTAACCTCCCCTACTAGTCTGTAGGCAGAAAATAACCAGACAACTCCATTGCTCCTGCAGCAACCAGCTGTATTTCTATACCATACCAAGGCAGGGGCTTACCTCTACTGGACTTCTATACTAAGCACAAGAAAAGGAAGTGTGCCATCCCTAAATCCTGTGGTAGCAAAATCCACCATTTATTTTATATTATACATTTTTACTATGCAATGTACAAAGCACTTCCCTTTGAATCAACTTCAAGGAGCAGAAAAAGTGCGCCTTTGAAATGCAGAGCCTGTTCTGTGATTCCTTCTATGGAAGAGTATGAGCCCTTTTATATTGCATACATTGCTTCCAGGATTAATTCCTGATGCTGGTTTTTATCTGGAGCCCTAAATAATTCCAGACAAGGGTACCTAGAAGGATCATCTCCCCGCCATGATCCTCTCCCAACCATCAGAAGAGGGCCCTTTTGCATGTTCTGGCTCCATGTGAGGAGAGGTTGGTGGGAATGCACAGAAACAACCATCTTCGTTATTGCAGGGCCACTGGGATTTGGAACTCTGTCTCACCACCACCTCCACTGCTGTTGTGAAGCTAGCTGAAAAGTGCCTGCATTCTCACGAGCCTGCAGCCTGTCAAGTTCTTGAACAGTAGTATTTCTAGCCTTTTCTGTTTAGCTGCCCCCTTCTGCAGCTTGCTTCTGCATTTCCTTTAATGGATCATTTTTATTTTATGGGCAGAACATGTTTTACAATCAATGCGGTGAGGGTAGAATTCAGGTACAATCAACTCAATTAAACACAGCAGAGACTGGGAACATGCAGCCCCCCAGATACTGTCAGAGCAACCCCCTTTAGCCCAGGCAGCATGGCCAGTGGTCAGGGACTATGGAAGTCAAAGTCCAACATCCAGAGGATTGCAAGTTCCCCCACTATGAAATACCGGTTCCACAGATTTTATTACGCTCTGTGATAATTTCCACTTCAATCACCAAAGCTGTGCACATATATGTCCAATGAGTTGCCTTCTATAGAGATTGGTGGACTGTTTGCCCTTCTTATCTTCAAACACATCTGTGACGTTATCAGGCATGGGTGAAAGAAAAACATGAAAATGCTGCTTGGCCAGGTACTCTCGAAGCCTGGCTATATAAGCACAGGGTCAAAGAGGCGAGGGACATACCTGGGCCCACAAAGGGCACTGGAGGAGCCACGATGGGGGCCACCACAGTTGCCGCTGCTGCTGCTCGGGCTTCCAGACTCTGCTGGACCTGGAGAGAGAGAAGCAAAATCCAACAAGAATGCTTATTGGACAAGTGAGATAACAGTCAGATGCAGACAATGACCTGATGAACAGGACAAAAGCCTTACAATCCGCAGCACATTGCAGGCAGCAGCATCTGCCTAACTTTAGTTCTAAACTTTATTTCTAAACATATTTATCCTCCCCACACATGTGCTATAAGAAAAAAAGCTGAACTGGATCAGATCCAAGGCTTATATAGTCCAGCATCCCAGGGTCTGCTTTTGTTCATGAGTAACAGGTATTCAGTGGCAGGACTGTTCCTAACCCTGGAGGTAGCATAGAGCTGCCATAACTAGCAGCCATTAATTGGCTTACCTTGCATCATTCATCTAATTTCCTTTCAACAGAGCCTACTGTGGAGACAAAGATTGCAAAACCGTGACTTCTGGGAGATGGAGAAATTCACTGACTTTTTGGTCAGGTACAACCATACAACAAATTATAAATTCAAACATAATATGAAGAGATTTACCACTGGTAAAAGGCTCCCTCAAAGCTTTCACTGAAAACTCAAAGCAGTTCAGGAAGCTTGGTATATTGAAAATAAAACTCCGAGGCTTCTTACCTGTTGGTAGGTGTTGGTGGCAATTATAGGTCGGATTACGGGGACCGGGGGCACTGCAGACACTGCTGGCACTGCCAGAGCAACTGGAACTCCTTCTACTACAGGAGCAACTGTAGGTAACGAGACTGGTGCGCCCAGAACCTCTTGCTCAAACCTGCAAGAAATCATACTTTGCATCTGTCTGAAGCTTTTGAACATGGGAATGCTTCATGTACAGCCTGAATACTCATCTCAGTGACCACCATTATAAAATACATCAATAATGCATTTGTACATGTTTTAATAATGCATTGATTTAATATTATTGCATCCATTTCTGGGAAAAAGGGAGGTTTATAAATCCTTAAAATAAATTGCTTGCATTATAATTATTTATCATTTTATTTGATTCTTCTCTGAGGTCGGCTGAGAACCAAGCTTCGATTTCTGCTCAGTACTGAAGATTACTGAGTGACCTGAGGGCAAGCAGCTATCTCTGATTTTAGCCTACTTCATAAGGTTGTTGTGAGGATTAAATTGTAGGTGGAGGAGGTGCCTATCATTTTGACTTTCACAGAAGAAAAGCAGAATATAAATTTAATAAATATGAAGGAGTCCTAAACTGCTGGTGGCCACTACAGCAATCTGCAAGTACGATGGCTGGATAAACACAGGCAAACAGAATAAATATCATCACCTTCTCTACTGCAGAGGATGGTTTACCAAGTTAGGGTAGGCAACCTTATCATCTCCAAATGATTTGGACAACCTTCACAAATCCCACCTAGCATAACAAAAAGTCGATATTCACAGTCCACCAGCTACACATCTCCTAAAGGCACAATCCTACGCACGTTCTGCTAGTAAAAAAAAGTTCTCCAATTCCTTACAAACCCTCAACATCCATAGGATCGCATCTTAAGGAAGGACGGAGCTGCAGTTAGAACCGGGGAGGTGCCAGCCCACAACAATTCCTTACAAACCCTCAACATCCATAGGATCGCATCTTAAGGAAGGACGGAGCTGCAGTTAGAACCGGGGAGGTGCCAGCCCACAAATGACTCTCAGGACCTGTCAGAGCGGGTCGGACCAAGGCAATCAAGAGCCGGGGGGGGGGGGGTTAGAGAGGGAGAAGAAATCAGGGCAGGCTGCACTGCCCGGAGCGCCGCCCCCCCCCAGAACGGCCCCAGGCCCCCTGCTCCGAGCCCCGCTGCACCCCCGCCCGAGCCCGCGCCGCCTCCCTCGCTTACTCACAGCGCCATCTCGGCTTCCATCTCCTTCAGCCTCTCCTCCCCGCTTTTCGCGCCCCCCCCTGCAGCCACGGGGCCCTGTCCGGAGCCCCCGCCCGGGACCCCCGGAGGGCCCCCCGGCGGCGCGGGAATCGCAGGAGCCGCCATGGCTCAGCCTCTTCGAGGGGCAGCAACCGCTCCAGCACTCGCAGCCCAGGACCAGCTTCCGGCGCACACGTATCACAACACCGGCACTTCCGGCGCACAGCTCACTTCCGCCAAAGTTTACGTATAGAGAGAGAGGAAAAGCTGCAGCGTTAACTTCCGGGAGCCGAGAAGGGCTACGCGTCTTTGTGGGCGCGGCGGAGCCCGTCGGCGCGCCATGCCTTCTCCTCTCTCTGGCGCGCTCTTCCCCAGCCTGGTGCTCTTAGATGCGCTCGGCCGTCACGCTCAGCAAATCTGGGGACACCGAGCTGGCAAGGGGTGCGTGATGTCGCGAGCGTGCGGCTCGCGGCCTTCCAGATGCCTTGGCCCAGGGCGCCCACCAGCCCCAGGCCAACTTAGCCAATGCTGAGGGATTAGAGGAACCGCAGGAGAAAACATCTGGAAGCCCGCAAGTGCGCGCCCCGCTCTGGCTTGAGAAGACGAGTGGGGCGAGGTCCTGCTTGAACCGGCCGTGGCGTGATGCACTGAGATTTCGCGACTCTAATTTCTGCCCCTGTGGATACATCGCATTCCTTCTGTCAGGGAACTTTAAAGGAAGGGGCGGAGTCTGCGCGCGCACAGGTGATCTCAGGTGAAGGGGCGGAGCCTGGGCAGTGCGGAGGCACAGGAGCGGTTCTCGGCACGGCGTTGGCTGCAGCCCTCGTTGCTCCCTTTGGAGTGCATCTACTGACTTCTGAGCAGGCCCGCCTAGGAAGTCGCTAAGCACAGTTGGGAATTGCAGCATGAGAAAATGCCAAATAGACATACCTTGCGTTCATCTGTAGGATTTTAAAATTGCGTTTCTTCCTTTTCTATTAGTACAGCCCTTGCAGCCATTAACGTAATTAAACAATCCCCTGCGTTCAAGAACTGGAGAAATGCTTGTAGTGTACGTTATGATCGCTGCAGCCTTAGCCTCTTTATAGTTTTCCCATTCGGTAGGATATATTTCCAGGATTACTGTTACCATTATGAGCCAGTGCCCTGAAACCTCTGCACATCCGTGACGTTCTGATTGCATTGCCATTGTTCATTCATGTATGTTTATTGGAACAAGTGTATTGCTTCTCTGATTAAACTGATTCCCCTTCCCCCATAATTAATCCACAAAGCTACTTGCAATTTTTGCTCACAAGGAAAGAAGCAGCAAGACTCTCACAGTATGTTTTCTGTACTTCTGCATGATTCTCAAACTGTGAGAAATTAAATTTCAGGGAAAGATAAGATGTAGAGGCAAGTGGGCCTTTCTTCTGTGTCAAGTAACACCTGGACAGGATGGATGCTCTTTAGGAAAGTGGTTCATCTTGGACTTATGGACTCACTTTATTTGAGAAAGAGGACACTCGGGGAGAGGCCTCTGCTTTCCTCTATTTATACTTCCACTATATGAATCTAGAGAAGAATCAGGTTACTGACAGTAGCTCCATTATGTGAAACAGCAACAGGTATAATATCTGGCCAAAATGATAGTTTATTCTGTATCATACCCAAGATGTTAAAAAACTGGAATATGTTCATGAATCAGGACAATGTTGGCTTTTGCTGCTTCCAATGCTAAGGCCAAGTTAGTATTTTGCCATTATGCAATTACTTGTTGGTATTTTTTGTACAATTTACACTGTCAGTTTGTGAATCAACTGTTTATACCAATAAAGCCACCCCAGGGTAAAAGGACCCTTCTGTAAGATGTGATGCAGTCATTATCTAGATCCCCAGTAAGAGGGAATTCATGGGCTCAGTCATCTGCTCAGGGAATCCTATAATAGCATATCTAAAGCAGATGTCGGGAGTGTTCCTTCTCTTCCAAAAGCAGCGAGAACTGGCCAGTGGCAACAGAGAGCTGACCCTGATGTGGTTGCCTTTATTAGCAACCTAATAAGCAGCAAAGAAGTTCCTCATACCAAGGTATCCCCAGGCTGCATATTCAGTGGAAATGAAGGCTTACATCTTGCTGAGAGAATTGTTCAGCACCATATTAACATCACCGCTATTTCAGAGCCACAGTGCCTCTCACAGCTGATTAGTTGTTCCCACCATGACAGAGATCATAATTGATTTCATATGTCTTTAATTAGAATTTACAGCATCCGAGACTTTACACTGTCACATGATGTTGGACATTCAAGTGGACGAGACCCAGGAGGAGAGAGACTTCAGAGAATCCTTCAGAGTCACGGCATAGAAGGGACTCAACAGCACAACAACGTCCTGAGAACTTGACAGATGCAAGGCAATCAGATCTTGCCAGGGAAGGTCCCCTCTTCTCTTTGTTCATCCCAGTTAGTGACCTGCAAAAGCCCAACAGGATTCTTTGATCATCGGTCCTATCTCAACAGTAAAGTGTGTACAGCAGCAGTTCTTTCACATACAGATGTTTGCAATTTCCATTAAAAAAACACAAGACCGCTAAACCTACCTGCCTATAAGAGCAATTTTATTTTACATAGCCACTGATCTCAAGATGACACTTTTGTCCTCCACCCCTCCCTTCTTAAGAAATTTCTAGAACTCCTTTTCATCCCTGAAACAGTTTCCAGACTAAGACGCAGGGCTAATACAGTAGGTTCCGACTCTTTGGTTGCTTCTCACTTATGAATACCTCTCCCTACCCCAAATAACTCAGATTATGAAAAATATCAGGCCCACAAAACCCCAGGAAAACAGCAAGGTGATGCAAAAATAGTAGAACTGCATCTTTTCCAACATTTTGATCACTTTCGCTGCTGTGGCTATTAAGACACTGCAGGATTCTTTTTTTTTTTTTTTTAGTATAAAATCAGAAATAGTAGCAGAAAGTGCAGCTCTGTATCACTAAAACCATGTCCTTCGGAATGTCTTAAGACCTGCACAGGCCCCTCAAGAAAGAACATCTAAATTACTGTTACTTCTGTCTATAAATGTGCAAGAGAACTTATACAATTTGAGAGGGGCTGTTCTGCGTTCTGTACTTTCCTCCAATAATGCTTCATGATAGAAACACTTGGTCTTGGTGTTCTGTATGATACTAAACATGCATCATAGAGGACACGATGCATGAAAAAACCTTACACTGTAGGTAGTATATATTGTTGTTCTGTTATGTCTTCGTTGTGTTTTAATTGTTGTAAGCTGCTCCAAGAAAGGGAAGGACAAGCTGATCTCACAAATGAATACAATTAGTCTGAGCAGAATTTTCCTGGCACACACACAAGCAACCATTTACTGCATCTCTGCAGATGGAGAAAAGATTGGACTAGGTGGAAAGAACCAAACTAGGTGAAAATAAGTGTTGGTCACTAGCACCTCCCTTCCAGCCAAATACAGCAGATAGCAAATGCGCACTGAACCATGAAACCATCAAGCGATGCCCCCTGTTCCTTAGAACCATCTCTCATGTAAACATTCCTCAACTAAGTTTAGTTCAATTCACCTACCCAGGAAATTGGGCAAAGGGATTGGTACACCCGTTTGTACCACTGGCAGACATAAGGATCTCCTCCTTTGGCTGCCATGGCTTTCTCACAGCGGTGGAAATCTGCAAAGACAGAAATGTTCTTTCAATGGTCCTACGTAATCCCAAGCAGTATGTGAGACCAACACTTAGCCTGTGCATAAGACACGAGGCAGCATTGGATATTTTAGCAACTGAAAAACAGCAGGCCCATGTCAAGTTCCCCAAGCTTATCCCATCACATACAGTAATGTAACTGCAGCATCTTGTCGTTTATTTTCCCTGCTTTGCACCATTGCCTGCCTTTGGAGAAGGGGTTAGGGACACTCAGTACCACTCTACATATGTTTCCAATACGGGGTAGCAAAGACCTGGGAAAACAAGCGGAGGGCTATCATTTTCAGGATAAATCTGGTGTCCTCGGTACCACTGGGTTTCTACTCACAGTGAAGAATAATTTGTTTTTGCCAGGGCAGCACGAGAAACCATCCTGATGCAAGTATCTGAAATATTTTACTAACCAAGATAGTTCTGCCAGCAATTCCTTGTTTGATTTTGATTGGGGAACCTGCTGTCAAATGGAGCGGTTTTGTAGTTTTCCAGCTTGGTCCGGATGTCTTCAGCCATGTTTCCTTCCCTGAAAGCATATAAGAAACCAGCAATATGAAAACATCCATTAACCATCAGACGCCATACTTGCTCACTAAGAGATCATATTCCAGCAGTATTTATATCCTCAAGCTGCATTCCAACAATGGGATGGCTGCAGTCGGATGACATAAGGCAAAGCACTGTTTACAAACAATCATACTTGACCCCTCCTGCCAATCCAGGCAAAGAAATCCATTAGCAAAAGTGATCTGCAACATTTTTTCTTTCTTTATTTAGGCTTTTATATCCTGTTCTTTAGCCCAGGGCACTCAGAACAGCTCAGAACATTAAAACCCTCACCTGAAAACACAACTAGGAAATCAGAAACCATATGTACTTAGACCATTAGTACTTCATAGGATCTAGTCCACGCGAGAAGTATTGTCCTCTCCCAGTATGGGAGCTACCCCCCTTCTGGATTCTTTAGACATCTCATAAAGTACGACACCTCTCCAAGCAAAAATTAAGGTTAGGTCTAGACTGTGAGGTCCTAGTCTAGATCAGCAGAGTCTACTCTGTACCATTCATTAAACTCTCACTAGTCCTTTACTGGAGACAAGCAGCAGTTTTGATAAAAGAGCAGCTTCTATTCTCACTGCTCCTAATATCCAAGAGTTCTGACCTATCAGAATGGCAGAATCTTCCAGGTTACTTTCTTTGTGCGTCAACTATCTTCTCCTGCTCCAGCACCTGTTGTCTTAACAGCTCCAACCATCACATGGGATTAGCAACAGGCCACAGAAGAACGGGGTTCAATTCTGCAGCCTCCTTGTCCTGCCATCTCTGAAGCGCAACACAGAGAGAAGGAAGGAGGAGCTTCCCCACCACCATTCCCAATTCCTGGTCACAGGAACTCAGTAACTTCACACACAGCAAGAGCAAGCACTCCTAGAAATAGGATTCGATCCCATCGTGTTGCTACCACTTGCAGACACACACTTCCTTGGGCAGGTGCTGGTGTTCTTAGCGTTGCTCAGCAAATACTTTAACATATCTACATGTCATCTTCCCGCCTGATAATAGGTATGAAAGGTTTGGTTTCAAATCCTAGGTCTGCTATGGGTATGCTAGCAGTCCTGAGCAAATCGTACTTAAGAACAATCCCCCCCACTGCAGAAAAAAGAGTAGATAGTGATGTGCCATGTAGGCTTGCATAAACTCCTCACAGCAAGAAACTGGAGGGGCATGGTTAATCTGATGACTGGTGCTAACTGATGAACAACTTTTCCCAGTTCCTGGATGATGCAAGTGACCAGACTGCATGATAAGCTTTCATAATGATAATGTTTGGGGCTAGAAGGATGGGAAGCACTTTACGAGGGAGAGTGTGACTCCAAAGGGCTCTCATTTTGCTGTTCAAGAAACCAGGTTAACTCAATCAAAACCTCTGCTCCCACCCATGACTCACAGGAGGTTGCAGCTACATGGGTGTCATCTCAAGGGTATCCAAAGATCCACTCCCTAACTTCAGACACTACAATGCAAATAACAGTTATTCAGTGATGGGATGAGCAGGAGCAACAGAGCTCCTGTACCGCTGACAATTTTCTCTACATGAGACTTCCAGAAAGCACTGCCCCTCAGATCCTGCAACACATTTGAGAAATGCTGCTCCTACCAAAATTCCCCATTGCTGTTACAAAAGGGGCACAGCAGGCCTGGCCTCCATTTCACCTGGTCATCTTGCCTGGAGGGTGCTACTGCACTCGTGCCTTACTTGCTTGGACACCGTACGAACGCAATGCTGGGCGCCATGGACCCCGGGACTGATCCAACAGGGCACTCTTTCCATTGTTAGGCGGTTCAAGCAGGAGCAAAAAGCAGCCTTCAGGGTTGCACAGAACCTGCCGCCGCCTCCACTCCAACTCCCACCAGCCCCAGCCAGCGTGGCCAAAGGTCAGGGATGATGGGCGCTAGTCCAACAACAACCGCAGGTGGGCAGGCTCTCCCCATTATGGGGCACAAGCGAGTTTCGAACCCGAGACTCCCCGGTCCGCAGCTCGGCCTCTGACCCGCCCGGGGGCTGGAGAGCATCGCGGAAGGGCAGGAGGCTCGGCGCCCGCCCAAGGGAAGCAGGCGCCGGGCGGAAGCAGCCGGGCTCGGCCGCTGCCGAAGGCGGACGCGGGGCCGGGGAGGCCAGGCGGGCCGGGGCGCGGCTGCGCGAGCTCCTCGTCCCCTCGTGGCCCCGGAGGGCTCGCGGCCGCCTCCCCGCTCCTCACCGCAGCGGCAGCGACGACGGCCAAGGATCCTCCTCCAAGTGACTTTCACCCGCACACTGGCCACCCAGGAGCCGGAACCAACGACAACGGCGACGCGCGGCAGGGCAGAGCAGCGCCGGAAGGGGCGGGCCCAAGGCGTGAGCGACGGGGGCGCTGCTCTCGCGCAACCGGTTCGCTCGCTGCTCTCGTGCCGCCCGAAAGCCGAAGTTCTCCGGGCGGCTCCCAGCAGTGAAACCCGCGAAAGACCAGAACGGGATGCCTGCAACACTGAAAAGTTTAAAACCAGCAGCAGGGCAGAGATCTCACAGTGCACAAAAGGTGCAACGCGTGGGAGTTTAGCCAGGGAACAAGCCTGGAATAAAAGGCCTACAACTCCCGGCATAACCCAGCTAAACTTCCTGGCTGGGGCATGCTGGGAGTTGTAGGCCCTTTCTCTCTGGCTGAACTCGTATAGGGTTGCATCCTAACCGATTTAAATCAATAAAATGCCACCGAAAATAAATAGAAAACGTCTTCACTGGGTGCCCAAAAGACCACATTGTTGGTTCCAGGTGGGATTCTCTGGGGGGGAGGCGTTAACCCACAGCTGGGCGCCAGGCTTGGAGGTCACGCGAGGTCCTGGACAGCTCTCCCGACAAACGATCCCAGCCTGCCCCGTGCCCTCCCGGACTCCTCTGGCCAATTGCCAAGTAAGCTTGGCATAATCCCATGCACACTTACCTGGGAGTAAGCCCCATCGAAAGCAATGAGACGTACCTCGGAGCCGATGCGTGCAGAACAGCTTGTTTACTTACAGAAACGTCCCAGGCACCTCCGGCTTCAGAGTCCTGTCAGGCGTTGTGGACAGTTCTCATCGATATTCCGATGGCCCGAGTAGATGTAGGACAGCTTTATATGATATTTCCACCGTCTCTTCAGCCAACCCTAAGAAGGCAAAGTTATCACACTGGTCGGTTTCACTGGTGTTCTCAAAGCTAGCAAACAAATCTTCAGTTTCTGTACTGTACTGTACTGTTCAGCTTTAACCTTTGGGCACCCCCCCCCCCACTGAGCCGTGCCTGCTCTGCAAGGATCCTCCCAGTATTTTCTTGGTTTTCTTTCCTTCCAGTGAAGAAACACCAACTGGAAATAATTATTTACTCTCCTTACTCTGTACCTATTTCAGCTTCAGTGAAATGGTCACAAGCTGTGGGTTGCATCCAGCCAGATTCAGTCACATTTAAGGTCCTTAAAATAACTGAGAACACAATTTAAGACCCACTGCTTCCAATGAGTCTAAGCTGTTTGTTTAAGCCTGGATTCTCCATCCCCCACTCCCTTCATTTCACTGCACTGCTTTCAACTTCATCTGCACAACACGTGAGCATATGCGTGTATACTCCTCGGCAAGATGATCTCAATAGACTTCCTTGGGCTCACCTGCCCCTCACTCCTATTGCCATTGTCCGATCCTTGACTTCACATCTGCCCCGAGAAGATGGGGAAGTGAACAGAAGCTGATGTTCCCTCTCCTTGCTCTTCTGGTCATCCCTGAGAATGCAGACAAACGGGGAGCTGTAGCAAAGAGGACGAGCAGAGGGGCAGGGACCTCCCGCAGCTGGCAGTGGGCCCTTGCAAAGGTGTAGCTCTTAGCAGATGCCCAGTAATGCGGATCCCTGGTACCAGCGCAGAGACTGGAATCCACTTATGTCAAGCACAGGCCAGAGCAGCGGCGTAAAATGCAAAGGAGGCGAGGCATGGATCTGAACACAGGCTGAGCCAGTCTCTTCAAGAAGTGGTAAGGACGGGGTGCAGTCCTGCACCCTCCAGATGCAATTGCCTTTGTCTACCTGGAGCTACCCTAGAAGAATGCTTGGCAGCTTACGCCACTGCAGAATGTGGGGGTGCCATTCCAGCTTTTGTTGGCAGGTGGCAGCAGAGAACAGGTAGTGGGAGTTGGATGGGTGAGGAATCTTCCATCAAGTCAAGCCAGAGCTTTCCCTGGAAGCAAAAATGATGAAACGGAGGTTGTCATACTCCTGAAGAAGACCTCCTGGAGAAGACCATATGTTGCGGAAACTCAATCACAGAAGAAGAAGAGGCAGACCAAATATGAGATGGATCCATCCCATAAAGGAAACCACCGCCTGGAGTTTTCAAGAGTTGATCAGGGCTGTCACAGACCGGAGATTTTTGGAGGGTATTAATTCGCAGGGTTGCTATAGGTTAGAGGTGTTTTGACAGCATGTAGCAACCACAAATCCCACCAGACAAAATGCAGAGAGGCAGCATTAATGGTTCATGTTGACTGTCAAGTTTGCTTGCCCAACTGAGGTTACTTCCAGGCCCCTGGACACACAGAAAGACTCCAGCACCATGTTTCAAATGATCACCTGATCACACTTATGATTTGAGTAATTTTACTGGGGATCCAGATGATGTCATCTTCCATTTGTAGCCCTCTTGTGTTTCCACACTGTCCCCCCTCTCCCCCCCCCCACTAAAAATCCTCCATGTGGACTGGAAGTACACTTGTTAAGACATGTGAAGCTGTTGGTTCTTTCCATCCAAACCCAAGCTTAGGATATTATGCTGAATGCATGATCAAACTGGGATCAATGGCTGGGATCAATTTTAAAAAATCATCAGTAGTTAGAAAAAAATAAAACCAACATTATATTCCAAAGAATCTCAAGATGGTTTACAAAAAGGAAAACTGAAAGGAATTTTGGAATGGTTTTCCTGACTGTAGTTGGTAAGTGTATGCTCTGTGGTTAACAGTCTAGAAAATAAAGTACTGAAGCTGAAAAATCGAATGCAATGAGCAAACTATAATGGGACATTATCCTGTCTAGTTTAGCCATAATACTCGGGCTGGTGTGTAGATGCATTTATTTTAACATCACATTCATTTGTAGCCCATGTTTTGCTGATCTCAAATGCACATAGTAGCTTATGAGGAATTTAAAAACCACAACAAAAATTAGACTAATCAATCAGGAAAACCAAACTGCAGCAAGAGTATCTACAAAGACAACTGCTCAGAAGAAAAACAAGCAACTTTACACAGCAATTCAACAGAATAGAAATACAGGCTAAAGGTGCTCTGTCTGCGCTTCCCCAAGTGTTGCTAAAATAGATTGAAAAATCTCAACCTGTTGCAGGAAGGGAGCTAGAGAGGACCATGGGGGAAAGGCCAAAGAACTTGTGAAATCAGGAATCACAGGTGAGCAGGTGTAATCCCCAAAATCTGTTTGAAAAGAGATAGATTTAGTCACAATTCCACTGCCCCCATGCCCTCACCCCTGTACTTAACAGTTTGGGGATGGGACCTGGGTGGGGGGTTGTGGGCATTGTGAGCAGCAGTGCAGCTAGGTAAGGTTAGACCCAGGAAGATGATTTTAAGGCAAGGGGAGGCTTTAGGCAGCCATCTGCCCTGCACAACTAGCACTTTTCTGTGCCCCATTCCAAACTTGTTTCCACTTCTACATCCCTGTTATGCTGGCACATTAATAAAACTACCTGCAGAGCCCGATAATTCTCAAAATAATACTCTGAAGCACGTGCAGGTTTGCATTTTCTATGGGGTTTGCGTCTCGTGCCCCACTGCCTTCATCGCCTGCCGTTTGTGGGTCCTCTGCATATGAAGCTCTGCAGGAGCAAGGTCATTTTGCTATTTTTAAAGTGAGAGGCATTTTATTCCCCTGTTCCGGAACCAACTTTATTCGGGGTAGACTAGCGCAGCCTCCTCAGGCAGCAGCAGATTCAAAAGTGCTGCAATTGGTCAGCTATTAAATTCATTATTCTGCTTTTATTGCCAAAGATTAGGAGAGGCGCGTGCCTCCTGCCCGAATCGCCCACCTGGCCTTGGGTCCCACGCACTGGAAACCTGTATAGCTGAGCAGGACCGCTCTTTTTGTCGTTGCATTTATGTCTCTGCTTTCTTCCTCTGGCAAGGAACTGGCGGGGCAAAATGAGCCAAAGCTCTGCTGTAAAAGGGCTGCTGAAAGCCCGACAGCGTTAGAGCAGCTGTTAGACCAGAAATGGGATGCCTGAGCTTCAGGAGTCCACACAGTGAGTCTTGCTCCCCATGTACGCCTCAGCAATGCCCATGCCTGCTGTCCTCTGACGGTGCCATCCTAGCGAAGGCAGTGGTTACCTGTCCTCGAGGCCCTTCTCCTCCTGTGGTTCCTGTCCCGATCAGGAATCGCGCTGCAAGGCTTGCTTCCCAGGTACACCTTAGAAAGGCCAGTGTCCCAGTCCTGAAAGGCCTGTCCTTTGGGACACACCCTCAACATGCTCTTGTCTGCTTGTCCTGAAGGTTCTTCTCTTTGGTTGAGGCCCCAAAGGTTCTTCTCTTTGGTTGAGGCGGGTGTTCAAAGCTAGGCTGGACATGCACATGGTGGCCATCTCGTGAGCGGAGCCAGCTGGAGCCGGGGGTCAGACTAGATGGCCCGGGAGACTCCTGACTCACTGTGTTTCTATGTTCTATCTTTCTGTGTTGTCCTAATTCCATTCAGCCCCCTTGTTTTATTCTCCTGTGCCTACCTGATCCCCACCTCTCCTCCAAAATGTAGCTGATAGGTTATAAAAAATCTCCATCTTGGTAGTCCCCACAGGGACTGCCTAAACAGCGTATGTATTTCCTGTATGTCTGAATAAACAGTGAATGTTATTTTTATTGGATTCAAAGTGAACTCTCTTGGGTGGGGGGGTTCACTCTTGACAGAATTTGAAGTAGCTTACAAGGTTCTCCTCCCCTTCGTTTTATCCTCAAAACAAGAACCCCATGACAAAGGTTAGGCTGAGAATCTGTAACTGGCCCAAAGTCACCCAGTGAGCGTCACAGTCAGGGAGGGATGAGAATCGCAGCCTCCGGAGTGGCCAAGAGAGCAGCAGCTGAGCTTTGTGGGGAGCAGGGCAGGTCTCGAGACTTTGCTCATTTGGCATCGTTCAGCTGCAGCTGTCTGAGGCGAGCATCTCACGCTACCGAATGGTAGGGCTGGGGCCGAAGAACACTCTCATGTTCCGAAGCTTCTCCTGCTCTGGATGAAAGTCAACCAGGCCCATCTCTTTCCCTGCAATGCTTCCATGCATCCCTTGGAGAGGCCTTTGTTCTGAGTGATACAGGTGTGTTTGGAAGAAGTCTGTGCAAACTCACTTTCCAGTGGAGTTCTCTTTTTTCCTTGCTGAATTTTATGAGTGTTCCCAGAACATTGCCTGCCTGAGGCAATCAAACATGATCACAGTAATTGTGCCGCGGTGTTCTTCCCTCTCTATAGCTTGCTGCTGCTATCTGCTGGAGGTTACTGACTTTAAGCAAAGCATGTCCTTTATTATTGGTACCTTATTGGCCAAAGCCATTATTGAACAAATATTGTAAGACTTGGACCGTAGTGCTGGCTGATCAATTAAGCAGACTCTTATATAAATATAGAGAGGAGGATTAATCAAGGATTATAAAAAGAACTGTGTGTACTAACACATAGGTAGAACAGCACCTAATGGACAAATTATCAGTTTATTTTGACCTGAATAGAAGCACAAGTCAAGTTTGTCCATGTTCTCCATATATTTGACCAGCTTTCTCTTTGTAGTCCTTTGCCTGCCTCGTACAAGAGTTTCTGGGTCGAGGAGCCACAGTTTGTCCCACATTCCCTTGATCAAAACTCAGTATTTTGTTTTTGCCAGGGCCGTCTCAAATTAAATTACTATAGTAATAGCTAGGGTTGGAAGGACTCACAGACTTCCTCTTGCTCTCAGATGGGTCTTGCAAGATGACCTGAGCCAGGAGGAAATCTGCGAACTCAAAGAATGAAGCATTCGCGACCAGCAACTTTCTTCCATGTTACATGCAACAGCCCAAATGTTGCTTGCTGCATGGGGCCCGATTCCTGGCGAATGCCACGTGAATGGCATGCTCACCAGAAACTTGGACTCGCGGCCCCTGCAAAGGAGACGAGCCTGGGGAGAGCTGAGCCCTGGGGAACCAACAGATTCCCACCCCCAAGGGGATTCCTCACACAGCCTAACCTACAGCTCCATCGCTTCTTTCAGAGTCCAGACACAGAAGATTACCTCCATAGGATCATGGCTATTGTTCGCTTTACCCAGGGCTTTTTTTGTAAAAAAAAAAAAAAGTGCCGGAACTCACGTCTTGGGGTCA
Source organism: Varanus komodoensis (assembly GCF_004798865.1). Taxonomy (NCBI): domain Eukaryota; kingdom Metazoa; phylum Chordata; class Lepidosauria; order Squamata; family Varanidae; genus Varanus; species Varanus komodoensis. The sequence continues at coordinate 460,389 of NW_025335356.1, forward strand.
CACTTTTACAATAAAAAAGATTTTCAATTCACCAACTTTTTTTGAAATAAAGAACTTATTTACCTTTCGCACGTAGCCAGTCACTCTACACACACATCAACATAATGGTCGCCGCCGGCAGTAAGCACTCAGCGCGCGACCACACGACCGATCCCAAGCCGAGCAGCGCCCTCACAATCAGCGCCAACGATCAGTGCCGGCACACAAGCAGCCCACAGGCACTATTTTAATGATTTTTGCCGCTGACCTGCTGAGCCCTACAGGCAATTCAAAATCACTTCGTAAAATCCATTGGAAAAATCTGTCAAAAAAAGGTGCCGGAACGTCGTTCCAGGGTGTTCTATGACAAAAACAGCCCTGGCTTTACCAGAAGCAAGGCCTTTTGGTTGGCTGCACCAGATTTTGGAATTCCTCTGCAGGAAGGTTCAGCTGAACTTTGCCCTTCTCACTGGCAGAGAACTGTTTGGGGAGGAGAGCTGACTCGGCTTCCTCTTGTATTTTTAATAGCTGTGTATGTAACTATTGACAGTAGCTTTAGACAGCCTTTGGACAGAAATGGCAGGTCAAGAGGACACCCCTCCGCCCCGTTGCACACACAGAAGCCAAGGTGGAATCTCGCTTCCACCTTGGTGAGAGGACAACATCCCCCTCTGCAGGTGCAGGCAGCAGGCTAGCTTGGGGAGGTGGGCACAGGGCAGAGCATGTGGCACTCTGGGCTTTACCTGCCAGCATCGCACCCTTTGCTTGCTCACTCCCCACTCAACACATGTTGCCTCTGCCGGTTCACTTGATCAGGGCCTTTCCTAACATGGGTTGGGAGAAGGTAGCCAGGTTGCTCAGGCTAGCAACACGCAAGCCAGCATCTTCAGCAGCAGCAGCGGCACCACCACCACCAGAGCACGGCTGTCTCTGGGATGCCACTTCTGGGGAATGGGAATGGCATCAGGGTTGGACAGCAGCTACCTCCCTGCCCAGCAACCTGAAGCAGTTGCCTTACTGCATCTCTCCAGAGAAGGGCATAATTCAGGCCAAATGTGCCCCCCCCGCCCCCCACAGCTAGTTTTGCAGGCCATGCTGCTTATTTGGTGGTGGGCCATGTGATTGTGGTGAAACACCCATTTCCCTCTAGAAATGGAGGAAGAAAACTGTTCCCAGAAGTCTCTGAGGAGCACACAGTGGCAACTTGGCTCATGATCTTCATTCATTCCATGACTCTGGTTGCGACCCAAATTGGTCGTGAGCCAGGTCAAATTTCCCCATAAGATTCAATGTAAATAAAGTTAATACGTTCTGTAACTATTCTTTTTAATTACAAAAATTGGAAGCAAAGTGACAAAGAACAACAAAGATCATGGCCATCTCCCCCCCCCCCCTCCACAGCATGGCCGTGATCGCGCCTGTGCAAGGAAGATGGACACAATCTCTATCATCACCCAATGCGGAGTTTGTGACCTCAGGCAATTTTTTTCTGAAATTTCTGTTCACGACCCGATTTGGTCGTGAACTGAGGTGTTCGTGAGCAGAGGTAATACTGTACTTTTAATCTCCCAGTGTTGTCAAAGACACTCCTAGCCAGATAGTGTTACTCACAGCATGAGGCCGCCAGCCAGGCCTTCTCCCCTTCTAGATGATTTCAGCACTGCCTCTGTGCAATTTCATGCCCAGCGCTGTTCTTTCCACCCCACCTCAAGGCTGTCTGGTCCAATCAGATGTGGAATGGTGAGAATCTGGCATATTTTGAACACCTGCACTCTGACCCTCAAGGTGGAAAACAAAGTCAGGTGGGATATTTTGCCCTGTGTCGTGCTAATTGCCAGTTTTATTCCCTGCTTCAAAGCACAGTGGAAGCTTTCACCAGGCAGATCTGCCGCTATGGAACCTGCTCTGTTGCTGACTTCCCTCCTCTTGCTGCAGCCTGTTGTTGGTAAGAACTGGCATTTGAAAGGAATGTGAGTGCAAATCAGAGGGTGGGGGAGGCTGGGGGGATTTTAAGTGAATTCCTCCCCCACCTGCGATGACCCCTGTGAGAGCCAGGTAGCAGCTCTGTGTGAGGGGCCCGTCTTTTATTGAAAAGGTTTGCATTGACTGCTACATTCTGGGTGCGTTCAGATGATACTTCAAGCCTGCCCTAAGCCACACTCAGGCTGAAAGCTGGAGAACCCCTTGCCCAGAAATAACAAGAAAGGGCTTCCATGCGGCTACGGGACTCTAGCGGACAACAGGCGGCAGGCTGCCCACTGGCACTTTGCGGAATGGTCTTTGGCTTCCCCCGTGATCTTTTCAGTGCTGGTGGAGGGAAAGCCATCCAGATCGGCTTTGTGCAGCCCATTCAAACCCCATTTGGTCCTGGGGAGGCAGCGCGTGGCAGGGGGACCAGCCGCTTGCACCTCGAGAGGAAGTGAAGCTGAGCCGCTGCGTCGTGCCTGCGGCCACCTCAGCTGAGGGGAGAGCAGGCAACGCTTCCCAGGTCCCCTCTCCCACTGCAGGGGAAGCATCTCCTCCTCCCATTGCCTTCCACGGCAGCATCGGATTGAGCATCGGCTTGGCCAGGCACTGTGAAGGGAGGTCCCGGAGCGGGGAGAGAGGGGCCCTGGACCGCGTGCCCTCCTCTTTCTGAAGAAAGGCGAGCAGGACGGCGTGCTTTTGCCTGCCTCTGCCACTGTGGCCACGGGTGGGATCCAGTCGCTTGGCCTGTTCCCCTGTCCTGCTCCTTGCTCATGCTGCCTCCCCGAGAGCCAAAGAGGGCTGAGCGGGTGCTGTGCAGCAGGGCCCAGAGGCCTCTCCCGGTGCTCCTGCCAGGGCGGAACAGGGAGCGAGATGGCTTGCGAGAGCAAGGGAAAGCAGCGGGCAGCTGGGCCAACTGCCACGTGGACACTTTGCTGGCTCTCCTCAGCTGGAGCACTTGGTCAGGGGGACGACTCTTGTTGGCCGCTTGAGCTGAGGCTCCCTCGGGCCTTTGGCTTGACCATGGCTTGGCACTTCATCTGGGCTTGTATAACATGCACGAGATTCCCTAAACCCACTACATGCCTGGGCTAGTTGGGGAGAGAGGGGAGGGGGTCAGATGATGCGTTAAGCTACCCGCTGGGCGCTGGCCGGCCATGCACACCCGGTCTTCAGCTTGCCAACCTGCATTTACTCGCATAGTGCCACAGACCTCTGTTTTGTATGTTTTGCTGTATTTTATTGCTGTTTTTAATGTATTATGGTTTTCATTGTGGTTTTATCTCGTGTTGCGAGCCGCCCAGAGGTGCTGTGGCACAATTGGGCAGCGTACAAATGTTTTAAACAAACAAACAAACAAACTTTGGAACAGCTGGACCATCGTGGACAACATATGGTGTGCAGAGGAGCACATGCTAACAGCAAAACACTCTCGAGATGTCCATGTGGGACTTCTCATGGAGTCAGGGATTTTGCTTCCTGAAGCAAAGCCCCAGTGGCGCCCACCCCACCCTGCCAGCTTCGCTTCCAAGAGCTTTGCTGTGTCATCCAAACAACCATTTCCCGCACCCGCTGCTCCCTTATGCGACGGGAAGCGAGTGCCTTTTCTGTTCCGACGACCTGCCGCACGGCAAGACAGGAATGCCAAATGGAGCACTTGAGCCTTTACATCCATGGACATAAAATGAATTTGTATTTGTATTGCATTTTAATGTATTTTAACTGCATTTTAATTTTTTTATACTATTTTAACTTTTTTTTAAAAAAATCCTGTTAATGTTGTTTTAGCTAGTGTATTTTACTGTTTTTATACTTTGTTGTTAACCACCCAGAGAGCTTTGGCTTTGGGTGGTATAGAAATAAAATTAATAATAACCATTTTTATTAGGCCAAATGAAGAATTGCCAAAAATATGCAAACCCCGCTCTTTTCCTCTTCCATGCAGATGTGGCTTCAATATCAATTCAGGGTCTCTTTTCTTCTCTCTCTTCCACCCCAGGCATGACATGTGGAACAGCTCAGGAGATCACAGAAGCATTGGGGTGGTCTTTAGGTTGGCTTAATTAAGTTCCCAAGCTAAACATAAAATATAGACTAAACTTAGAAGTATTATATTAACACAAATGTTCAAATTTTGCTTACGGACAAGACAGCTCCTTTTTCTTGTATGTTCTAGAGAATAACCAACTGGGTATCCATTCAATATAGTAATATCGATACTAGAATAAGGAGGTTTTAAACCACAGGAAGGTGGGACTGGCAGGTTCTTCCAGTGTTCATCCTCTGCAGTAATATGAATGTTGGAATTTTGCTTTCTGAGTTTCAGTTCATGTGTTTGTGACTTCCATGTTCGGTAAGCTTGAGTGTGCCAGTGTTCTAGTTCTCATGAAGAAAGTCCAGCCTCATAAGGCACAGTGCATCTTTAAACCGCGAAAGCTGGGTGGGAAATGCTAAGAGTTGCAGGACTTTTCCCTGTCCACACATGCAAGAGATGGTGCCCTTCAGAACTCATGCAGGAATTACATTTAGCCATATTTTTCAACACCAAACGATCACACAGGAAGGTCACATGTGAGCTCTGTCTTAGTTTATCTCCTTGGGAAATGAGAAAGACCATTGAGTTATCTGGGGGAGTGATTTCGTTCCGATATTCTTCTGGCCGGCATTGGTGCCCACCTGAACATGATGGTGGGCTTTCTTGGTCTGTGTTACAGGATTGGCATTCCATGAGCGGATCATTGGAGGTCAGGAATGCCCAGAGGATGAACATCCTTGGCTTGTGCAGCTGTACAACTTCGAGGAGCCCTACTGCGCGGGAACATTGCTCAACTCTGACTGGATCATCACTGCTGCTCATTGCTACTTACAGTGAGGGACAACAATTTGCTTATGAATGCATTTAGAATCCAGTTTCAGTTCATGGGCGAAGTTTCAAGTTCATTCCTAAGGGAACTCCTACTGAGGACAGCTTGTTCCTTCCACATTATATCCAAGTAAATTCCCATGTAACTTTTCCAAATACATATCTGGGTCCAGAGCACAGCAAAAAAGCAAGGTCCTGTTGATAAGGTTCTTCCCAGAACAGTTGCATTGCTGATCAGTTCTGGTATGACTTTTCATTTGAAGACACTTGTGAGGTCACTGCCCAAAACACTAACTGGTTTCTGGTAACACAGCAACCCACACCTAAACTGAGTATGGGTTGCTGTTAAACTGGGTGGTTGTCAAACTGTGAATTTTTGGATTGTCTGATCCCAGCAGTGGTGGGGAGGAGAAAGGGAGTGGAGCCTTTGGGGGAAAATGTCCTATTCAAACTTCCTCTGAATTATCAGGTGGCAATCCTCGGAGTTATCAGCTGGGAGTGCAGCCAACAGCTGCAGATCATTTGCTAGAAAATAGGCAGGCCAAGGTCGCTTAATTACTGCTAGCTGGATTTGCATGACATGCTAAACCGCTGGTGGCCAAGAGTGTTGTGTGAACTTCCCCTGTTTTCCTTGGGATGGTTTAAAAGCCACCCTGGAGTGGTTATAACCCACCCCAAGGAGCCATGGCTTGTTTTGGAGTTTAGGTTTGGAAGACATAAACCATGGTCAAGCTGCAACATAGAAGAGTCTCTTGGCAGGAACAGCAAAGAAGAGACCATGGCCACACTCTGTCACCTCCTCCTCAAGCTCCACTCGGGGATTGAAGACAGAAGAGACGTGTATCAGGGGAAGGTCGCAGTCAACTATTCTTGCTGGAGAGAAATCCAGTCTTAATGCATGAAGTTCTCACTACTCAAATGTAATATATGTGGGGGCAATTCTGCCTGCTGATGAGGCAGAATGCATGTGTTTCCCACACATGCATGAACCTCTTCACTAATCTGACTAGTGAGGATTTTGTGAGCTTGTTTGGGGGACTGGGTGGCAGCCAAGCAGGGGGAAAGTGAGCTCAGGTGCCTTGCACTGGGCTAAGGAGCCCAGCAGGTGGTGGCTCGTGCCTCCCTCCCTACTGCTCAGGTGTGGCACGTGACTGAGCAGTGGGGGAAGCAAAAAGCCCATGCCTGGCTTGGAAACTCATCAAAAAGCTGCCCATGCCACCTCCCCACTGCTCAGCTGTGGTGCACCACTGGATGTGAAAGCCCAGGACACAGTGGCCCTCCCCTTCCCACCACTTGGCCATGGTGCAGCTCAGCTAAATTGCATCATGGTGCGTTCCAAGGGACAAGCCACCTTACACTGGGCTTTGAAAGCTAGCATCAAGCAGCATATGGCACTCTGCTCCAGATTCCTTACCCTGTACTTCCACCAGTGTCAGAACAGCAGGATGAGCAATCCTGTGCTCTGGTACCAGCAGGAATGCAGGGCAGGAAAGAAGGTGACAGCTGTCAAAAGTGCCCACTTTCAGCAGCTGTCATCCTCCTCAGTCAGCATCTCATGGATACTGACTAGAGGACCAAAGGTAGAGCAAGGAGGGAGGGACAGAATTATATAATCATAGAATAGTGAAGTTGGAAGAGGCCATGAAGACCATCAGGTCCAACCGCCTGCTGTTGCAGGGCACCAAGTTACACCATCCCACCCAGATGGCTGTCCAATTTCTTTCTGAATGTCTCCATTGTGGGAGAGCCCACCACCTCTCCAGGCAGATGGTTCCAGTCTCATAGAATCATGGAATAGTAGAGTTGGAAGGGGCCATTAAGGCCATCAGGTCCAACCACCTGCTGTTGCAGGACACCAAGTTACACCATTCCACCCAGATGGCTGCCCAATTTCTTTCTGAATGTCTCCATTGTGGGAGAGCCCACCACCTCTCCAGGCAGATGGTTCCACTGTTGTATTGGTCTGACAGTGAGGAAGCTTTTCCTAATGTCCAGCCTGAATCTGGGTTGTCACAACTTGAATTGATTATTCCGAGTCCTACAGTCTGGCATCAGCAAGAAGAGATCTTGACCTTCCTCTTTGTGACAGTCTTTGAGGGACTTATAGAGGAATATCATGTCCCCCTTCAGTCTTCTCAAGGCTGAACATGTCCAGTTCTGTCAGTCTCTCCTCATAGGGCAGGTTTTCCAAACCTCGGGTCATTTTTGTTGGGATGTGGTCCTCGAAGAATCTGCTGTGCCCGGTTGTTTGCTGTGCTCACCCACTTTTAGCTCAAGGGGACTGTATACCTACCTGTTGTGGAGTTTTCAGAAGGGAGGCAGAAGAATAGTGAGGCAGTCCAAGTTTCTGACTCATCCTCAGGAGAAAGAAAATCCTTGGACCCAAGGCAGTCAAGCTCTTCCTCAGTTACAGCCAGCCCAAAGGCCAAGTCAAATATCTGCCTTAAGCATCTGTGTAGACTTTGCTTTGAGAGACCTCTGAGATCTTTGCTGACTTTTTTGCAGGGATGAAATCCGTGTAAAGCTTGGCGTGCACAACCAGGATGTTCCAAGAGGGGATGAAGCGTGGAGAGTCAGCGTGGGCACCTTTTGCTACCCTGATTCTGCCAGCACCACCAGCAGCACCTGTGCAGACCACAAAGATGACATCATGCTGATCAAACTGAACAGCTCAGTTACCTACAATAAGCACATCTCTCCACTCAGCTTGCCTGACTATGCTTCTCCTGTGGGAACATATTGTACTGTCATGGGCTGGGGCTCCATCACAACCAGTCCAGGTAAGAAAAAAGGCCCACACAAGGTTCGCTGCACACTCGGGCATTTGCCAGAGTTCAGACCAGTCCTGGTTGTCACCATGGCTGTGCCCACGTGGGCAACTTTGCCATCCTCCAGAGCTGGGCATGGTTAAACATGGCCTCTAGAAGTGGAATGGGCATCTGCACCATGCCACAAAACACATCGCCGAAAACAAAGGAAAAGAGCCACATATCTGCATATCGGTACAAGCTAATTTACACGTGCGGGTGCAAATGAGTTACTGTGCGTTAAAATGCTGCATCACACTGTAGTAGGAAACCCTTTGACCATGTGCCCCATGTGCATTTGACCATGTGCCCCATGTGCACCATGGGCAACTGAACTGCTGTTGAGAGGCAACTTCAAGGTCCCTTCCTGCTCTCCCTTCTGTCCATTCTTTATCCTTAAACTGCATTTGGACTGGGCAGCCCATCAAACAGAGAACACCATGAAATGGAGGACTGCCCTCTGTAAAGCAGGTTGCATGGCTTGCCTAGCAGATCAGTCATTTGTCATTTCACCATAATGAGCGAAGGCTTCAGTTCTCAAACAGGGCACTCTTGGCACAGATCACCTGCAAACATGGGAGAAAGATCAGGAGGGTTTTGGGGTTGCTCATCTTTCATCTTGCAGCTTCAGTACACTGACTCACCATGACCTGCTAGAAAGTCCTAAAATTCCTGGAAGCAGCACCATGCATGGCCAGATCCTTTCTAAAGCAATACAGCTATTCCCATTTCCCACCAAAAAAAATGCTCACTTGCAAACCTCTTAGCAGACCATCTTGACCATCCTTTTTGGTTTTCAGACACTTATCCCAACGTCCCTCACTGTGTTTCCATCAAGATGCTGAAGAATCACTTTTGCCAGGATGCTTACCCATGGTGGTCCATGACGGACAACATGTTTTGTGCAGGATTCCTGGAAGGAGAGAAAGACTCATGCCGGGTAAGCAAGTTTCCTCTCTGGGCAGCATTGCAAAAGGAGGGAGGTTGGCTCCTAGAACCATGCAAGAAACCCAAGCTGAGATGTTCAGTTGGTAACTCTTTCATCGAGCTCAGAATTCCATGTAAGCTACAATGGATCCCCAAACCAGGATATTTTTGTTTCCCTCCACCATCTCCCACTCATTCCTTGTGTCCCAAATGGTGCTTTAGTACATACAGAGAGTGGTTGAGTTTTTGACCAGTGTTGCCTGCCCCTCTCTGCTCTGGAGTGATAACCTATAAACCCAACTCATGCTTCTGGGTTTCTCTGTAATGACAACCCATGGTTAAAACATCTCAGAGTTCCCAACCCAACACCAAACCATGCATTCTTTTCCTGGATCTTTTGTGGTTAACAATCCATGGTTTGTTAGAAGTCTGGGTTCTCACTTAATGACAATGAAGAAATCAACAACCCATGAATTAACTAGACCATGAATTAGGGATGTGACAGCCAAGTCATATTGTAGTCTAAGCAGGAAGAAGGTATTTCATAATGTATTCTGCTCTTTCAATAGGGTGATTCTGGGGGACCTCTTGTCTGTGATGGACAACTCCAGGGAATTGTATCTTTGGGAGGCTACCCCTGTGGCGAGCCACTGCAGCCCGGAATCTATACCAAGGTCTACAGCTATCTCCAATGGATCCAGAATATTCTTGATCCAGTTGCAAACAGCCCTGATCGCTCCAAATTGGATTAGCAAGAGAAAACTCTTGAGTCATCTTAACAGGAGTGGAATCCAAAACATACACGTGCGAGTCAATGTCTCTTTTCTCACACCTTAGATCTCAAACTAGGCACTCTTTTTCCTGACAGTAAATGTCATGGGACATAATGAAACTCCTTTTGGGCAACATGTGTACCAATGACATGAATCCTCAATTCCTGGCAGGATGCATGTTTTCCTCAATGCCTGAGAAGGGATCTCTTCTCAGAGGAGGGTAAGCATGGGACATCCTGTTTCATAACAGTAATTTCAAGATGGCTGTTTGAACCCTATGCACTAGAATCTTGGGTCTTGTGATTCTGGGATGGGCTGCATGTGACTTCTCTAAATGCTAATGATCCAAATAAAAATAAAAGAGACTTCAGCATTCCTTGAATCCCATAACAGAAGCATCGACCACTTGTTTTCCTCTCACACGTGCTTGACAGTGCGCACAAATGAATGTAAATCAGTGCCTCTTCCCTTCTGTGTGGGGCTTGGTCTTACCTTGAAGAATGAAAAGCTTGGTAAACAAGGAATGGTTGATTCATCACCTTCTGTATAATGAAGCAGGGGCCACCCTTTTCTTAGGAAGTTCCCTCATGAAGGGGAAGGCTTCGCTCAGGAGTCTTGCAGCAGATTTGGACTCCCCAGATGGTTCTCGCCCCCCCACCTCTTTTCCCTTAAATCCCTATAATTTGGGGTTCCCCACTTTGAAAGTTGTGCACATTCCTGCACATTCCTCTCTGGTCCCCTTACCAGCAGTCCAAGAGAGTGAGATGCTTCTCCAAAACCTTAGTGGCAGGAAGAACTTTAAATGAAAATATATATACAGTATTTGGAAAGTTTCTCTTTTGCCTTTCAACCGCCTCCACTGAGAACTTCTCCAAATTGAATTTAGCCCAGGGGTGTCCAAACTTTTGGCTTCTCTGGGCCTCATTGGAAGAAAAAAAAGTTCTCTTGGGCCACACATTAAATGCACAAACACTATCAAAAGCTGATAAGCAAAAAAAAAAAAGTCTGTGCATAATTTTTATAATATCTGCCACCACAGATATTATAATCCTAATTATGTGGCTCCCCATTTGGAGAGTTTTTTTTAAATCATCAAGCAAGTCCAAAGTTTGTGATCACTAATAGAGAAAATGAACATATGTAAGTAATAAAACTTCATTGTTTTTTTGTTTTGTTATTATAAAAGTAAAAGAAAAGAGGCCAACATAAAACTAGTGGGATATTTGACATTGTATCTGAGAAACTAATGGATCAATATTTGGTTTGATGGAAGTAGATACAATTCTCAGTGAGGCCTCAAGGTGCTCATCAGATATTCTGGTTCTAATTTTACTCTTAGTGTGCTTTATTCTTGCACATGATTTAGCCCTTGAGCTGAAAGGGAATCAATAGACTTGGCTTAACTTACACATGGTCAGTGAAAGTTGCAACCCTCCATAGGATTGCTGATGGGATTTAAGTTGTTAAGCAGTTTTGGCAGTGGGTGTGTGTGATCATTAGGCCTCTGTGTAAAATCCTTTAATTTTTAGGCTGTTTAAATTTGCTCCCTTTTAATAACTAAGAAATGCAATACAATCCTATTCATGCCTACTTAGAAATACGTCCCCCTAAGTCCAGTGGGACTCTCTCTGACATCAGTGTCTTTGGGATTGCAACTCTAGCTGCTGACCCTTTCATCCAGAAAGGATTCTGTTACTTAGACTACCATCCCATACCAATTGACCTGGGAATATGTCCCACTGAATCCAATAGGATTCAAGAATCCAATTCTTGAATAGGAATGCATAAGATCTCATCATGAAGAGCTTGTTTGCTAAATACCAGGAAAGTTGAGCCAAAGAGTTTCCTCCTAGTGCCTTGACTGAAGATTTTAGATTTTTGGAATTCAAAGTGTTGGACTTCTGGGGAAATAGATGTGAATGCCAGAAGCTTTCAGGGCCCCTTCCTGTTCTGAACTCAAGCTTCCTGCAGGAGCTCAACATACCAGAGGTTCATTTGGAAATAGATGTGAATGCCAGAAGCTCTCAGGGCCCCTTCCTGTTCTGAACTCAAGCTTCCTGCAGGAGCTCAACATACCAGAGGTTCATTTGGAAATAGATGTGAATGCCAGAAGCTCTCAGGGACCCTTCCTGTTCTGACCTCAAGCTTTCTGCAGAAGCTCAACACACCAGAGGTCCATTTGGACTCTACAAGAGGAATATTACCTGTTGATTTATTGCGGTTTCCATGCCAGAAGATTAGTGCATCCTTCTCATGAGGTTTCTTCCCTAGGAAATTTCCTCTCTGCCTTTCTATATGTCCTTATAAGTTCCACTACACAGCATAAGGTTTCAGTGTATCAACTCCTTTCCGAAATGCAACTATGCTTTTGCATATCCTGTTACAGAGTTGTGGAGGCAAGTGGGATTAACTACAGATCAGGTGTGTTCACATGGCATGACAAACTACTCTGGGAATGCTGGGTTGATTATTGCATTGGCAAACCACAATGTACCCAGGAAATGACTGGGCTCTCCATGGCTTGTCTGTCCCTTCCCCTTTCCACTTGTTCTGCCCCCCTGCAAGTATTCCTGCAGCAGGACCTGAAGGAGGACTGACTTCTCTCCCCACTTCCCCTTGATTGTAGGTCTTTAGTGTTCACTGCTGCTTCCTTTGTCTAATCAATAAAGGGAGCTATTCAAGAATTATATAGATATAGCCCAATCAGGGCTTATTAAAAAAATGGAAGCTGGCATAAGGTGGAAGGAAAACTATGTAATTCATAAAATAAAAGTCGATCAGAAACTAGGAGCATTTAAAATCATGGGTCATGAAAAAGCATTTGATAGAGTTCAATGGCAAGTTCTGGTAGAGTACAATTTGAACAATGAGTGAAATTGTTCAGTGATAAAAAATAGAATCAAGTGGATACTTATCGGTTAATTTTGATCTAATTAGAGTCACAAGATAGAGTTTTCAGTTCTCTTCAGTTTATTTGTTATGCTTTTGGAAACTTTAACTGCTCATATTAAAGAGGAAGATGAAAATGAAGGCCTCATATGTGGGGCGACACTGCTCAACCAAGACTACTGGGTGCTCAGTGCTGCTCATTGCTACGAAAGGGGAGGGATGATACAGTGCCAGCAAGTCTGTTCAGTTTCGGCTCTTGGCAATCCTTCAGGTACCAGTTACCCAACCATTTGCAATGATGGAGTGCATGTGAACACCCACTGTGGGCTGTAATTGCCTTTTATGCATGGAGAAGTTACATCCAAGTAAATTTCCATTTCACTTTTCCAAATACAAATGTGGAGCCAGCACAGAACAGGAATGCAAATACTACCAGTTTCATGGGTCAACAATTCTGTTGTGACTTTCCACCTGAAGGCAGTCGTGAGAGCACGGTCAAACACATGGCATGTTTTGAGCAGTGAAGGTGAAGTTGAACTCTTTTAATGGTGGGAGTGGTGGAGCTTTTCCAGCTTGCAGTCTGTATGCCATCAAGACACTTTCTTCTCTTATGTGCATGTCAAGGACTTTTCTGAATCCGCGCGCATGACACCTAGGAGCATTAGTATTCATGGATCATGAAAAAGCATTTGATAGAGTTGGATGGCAAGTTATAGTAGTGTCAGTTTTGAACAGTGGATGAGCTAGTTCAGTGATAAGAATAGCATCAAGTAGATATTTACCAGTTACTTTTGATCTAATTAGGAGCACAAGGCAGGGTTTGTCAGTTCTCTTCAGTTTACTTGTTATGTTTATGGAAACTTTAGCTGCTGCTATTAGAGCAGAAGCCTCTTATTCAAGGGCTATAACAAGGGTCCTCAAACTTTTTCAATAAGGGGCCAGTTGAAAGGCGGCAGTGGTGGGCACAGGTGCACTGGGAGGGGGACAGGCATGATTGTGGATGCAGTCAGGAGAGAGATGGGCGTAATCAAAGGTGCACTGGGGGGGGAGACAGGTGTGAGCGTGGGGGCACTGGGGGGGAGACGGGTGTGATTGAGGGCATGCATGCAGCTAGGGGGTGGGCACGGTGAGCCAGTGGTGGCAGAAGCGGGCACACATGCCATGAGGGAATGAAAGAAAGAGTTCAAAACCTCTGAAGCTGACCAGATAAATGGGCATTGTGGACCAGATCCAGCTCATGGGCTGTAGTTTGAGGACCCATTGTCTATACTTTCCCCTCCACAAAACAGGACAAAGAACAGTTTAGGGTGGTTTTAATTTATTCTAAAATTAAGATCCAATTGTCCAAACAATTTATTGTGCAGCATAAATCTATAATAAAAAATCTGGGAACTTTGGTTGTATGGGTTACAGAGGAAAAACTAGAAATAAATTACAAGAAATCTCTTCAACAATTATAGGCATGTATGGAACAATAGTTAGAAATTAAGTTCTCAGTAACAGGAGAAGCTTCTGCCATTAAAAAGAATGTTCAATGGAACATTATTTTCATGAGATCTGATATTCTGTGTAACTGGTTGAACTGCTCAACTTATCACCCTACAATCACATCAGCTATTCTAAGTTATCTTTGGAACAGGGAGATATTATTTATTTATTTATTTATTTATTTATTTATTTATTTATTTATTTATATTGCGATTTATATCCTGACTTTTTCCTACAAAGGGCTCAAGGCAGCTTACATCATCTCTCCTCCTTCATCTTATCCCCACAACAACAACTCTGTGAGGTAGGTTGGGCTGAGAGTCTGTGACTGGCCCAAAGTCACCCAGTTGGCTCCATGGCCGAGCGGGGACTCAAACCCGGATCGCCTGAATCCCAGTCCCATGCTCTTAACCACTACACCACACTGGCTCTCATTATTCTATCTTTATTTTCAAAATATTAAGAGAGTACATTTTTGGGACTGGATCAACAAAACAGGTCAAGCCAGGTAGTGAATGGTAAGAATCTGGCACCTTTTGAACACCTGTGGCTGGATTTTGGGGTATAAATAGAAGGAAAGCAGCGGGTCGCCTTAACCTTGAACTTCTAAAGCACAGAGGAGCCTCTCACCAGGCTGAGCTGCCACCATGGGACCAGCCAAATTAGTGGCGTTCGTTCTGTTGCTGCAGCCTTCTTTGGGCAAGGACCAGCATTTCAGTGCAATGTAATTGCAAACTGAGATGGAGATGGTGAATGGTGACCAGAGTCGATATTTATCATTTTTCTTCCACCTGCAACTGCAAGAGGGAAAACTGCAATGTACCCCCCTCTGGTTTGTGTGAGTGTGTGTGTGTCTGTCTGTGTGCATGTGCTTATGCCTGTGTGTCAACTATTTCTATCCAAAGTGGATTGCATCTCATTCTTACATTCTGATTTTGTCTAGTAGCACATGATTTCATTGCAGATGGGCCATTGTGCACAACAGAAGGTGAAACGAAGTGCCAAAGGTAGTGCTGAGACATACGGCAAATGCCCATGTGCTACTTTCCATGGAGTCAGTGCTTTTTACTGCCTGAAGCAAAGAGCGAAGAGCAACCCTCTGCTCTGTGCCAGACCAACACTTGCTACAGCATTCAGGCAACCACCCCACCCCAGCCCTGCCCTGCCCCACCTTTATGGGGTCTCCTGAAGGAGTTTTCAGCCCACCGTCCAGCCTGGGCCTGCTACAGCGCCTGCTTCACCTGGAACCGCAGAGGCAGCAGTGGAGTGTCCGCATTCTGAGGGCAATGTCTTTGTGAGGCGAACCAAGGGACCGCCATCAATGTGCACACATGCTTCTTCTGCCATGCAGATTTGCCTTTCACATCCATTCAGGGGGTGCCTGTTTTGCTCCTCTCTCCATTCACACCCGAAGCTTGCAATCTCTGGAGGTCTCTTGCTATGTCTGGAGATCACAAGCGCTTGCACATTCTTGGGGGTCATCTGGTACTACACTAAACATGAAAGTGTTATGTGGTGCAGCACCTAATTGGGCCTGATCGGTGGAGGAAAACAAGGCAGAGATGCTACTTAAATGGTCGCTAAATTGTCCGCAATTGTATTCATTGTGGATAGGACTGGTGGAGGTACAAGGTGTGGATCCTGTTATGAGGCAGCCTGGCAGTTGCCAAATTTTCTTCCCCTGCCAGGAGCTTGGTGGTGGATGATGGGTCATGGTTCCACCACAGTATAGACTGCTAATGTGTATTCTGTGAAACACTTTCCCTCTGCCATGGATGCAGCAAGCTCAAAGCTTCCCTGCTGTCTGGTCTTGGTGCCAGATCCAGCTAGGTTCCTGGAGGGAATCCCACCATGGAAACGGAGGGCTCTCAGTCCCTCTACCCCTCCCATGCTGGTCCTGCCCAATGCCTCTCGCATGCACCTCCCGAGGCAGGGCTGTGTGCCTGTTTCTGCTGCCTCACTGCCAAGTATTCCTGCAAAGTCGGTTTGGAAGCCCATCTGATGTCATCTCACCCAGCCCATTCCCCATACAGGAGAGGCATATTCCAGCAAGCCTGGATCACTCTTCCCAGCTGAAAGGGATGCTGTGGTAACTAACAACCGGCCCTGCATGGGCTTCCATAAAATGCTGCATGGCCTTGCACCTTTTCCTGCCAACTATGTCTAGCCCCAATGGCCCTTCTGCCCATTGCCTGACCTGTCTGCCCAGGTGAGGAGACCAAGTTATGGCCTTCGGTACATGTGCATGAGCTGATCAATGCACCCCAAGGATGCTTTCCCAGTTGCACTGGTCAGATCAAGCTTCTTGTGTGTCCCTGCTTATTCTCTCCCCATTGGATATTTTTACTGTCCAGGCCAGGGGCGTGTGTCCTTTTGGCTCTGCTGCACCATGTAAGTGGCAGGATATTCAGGGCGGCATTCTCCTGGGTCCTTTGGCGGCATGTAAGGTGAATGCACTGGCAGCCACATCTGAGTCCGACAGCCTAAATTGGGCTCTAGATATTTAACATATTTATATATTTATATTGTACTGTTTTTCTATTCAAGGAACTCAGGACAGCTTACGTCATTCTCCTCCTGTGGTTCTCAGTCTTACTCTCTTAGGAGCAACAATGCCATCCTACCAGTTGGAAAAACTGCCCTATGAGGAGAGACTGAAGAAAGTGGGCCTTTTCAGGCTTGAGACGAGAAGACTGTGGGGGGGGGGTCATAATAACCCTCCATAAGTACCTCAAAGGCTGCCACAAAGAGGAAGCTCAAGATCTCTTCTCTCTGGTGCCAGTGTGTAGAACACAGAATAATCAACTTAAGGTTTGACAACCCAGGTTCAGGCCAGATAGCAAGGAAAAATTGCTCCCTGTCAGAGCAAAACGACAGTGGAACCAGTTGCCTTGAGAGGTGGTGGGCTCTCCCACATATGCATGCTTCGACATATGTGTGCTATTCTTATTATTACAGTGGTAATAACTCCTAGGGTTCCCCAGCCCACCTGTGCCTTAGGAGGCTGAACTGTTTTCATGGCCACTGTAATACTGGCAGAGGCTTAAAGAGCACGGAATGCATAAATGGTGTTGGTAAATGCCACCAAGTCATCTCCAATGTATAACAACTCTTTGAACAAATGTCTTTGTTCAAGTACAGAGCAATTGATGCTGGTGTACTTGAACACGTACAGAGCAATTGATGACAGAATGCAGACATTACAATAAGATTCTGAGGTCATCACATACAGAACAGATAAAGGAAGATCAGCCAATCATACAGTGACAATGAGATTACAATATTTCTAATTGCAGTGTATTGACACTTTAGTTGAGTAACTTGAACCCATTTCCAGGTCTGCTTAAACATATAAATTCAAGCTACTGAGAAACTATTCATGAACTCATAAGCTCATCTAGACTCAGACCCTAATTAATGCATCCACACCATTCTGAATGTCCAGGGCACACGGAGCCCTCTGGGCTAGCAAAAGATACTTCCTGGTAAACTGTGAATTCCAACAATGATTATTTAATCATTGTGAAGGTATACAATGTATATTTGGACTAAATGGCCTGTCTACTGTACCTTACAGGTAAAGTTGAGAGAAAGGAGCGGGGGAGGAATGCTATTTTAAACAGTGGCTTAGCTTGGAAAGCTGGTGCTTTTGAGAAGGAGTACAGGATTGATTCCACAATGCAAAAGCACACAGAAGCAATGTTCTTCTGACAGGATTTATCCAAATTTTCCCAACAGCATCAATGCATCAATGTAGCCACACTCCCACTGCTGTTAGCTTCAAAGAATCTTTTCTTCTGTCAGGACCAGACATTTCCCATGTCTATTTCTTATCTGCTTGAGATTCACACAGGCTTGCCATGTTCTTACTCCCTGAACTTTTGCAACTTTCATGGTGGCTGCAACCAGTTTCCACTGTCCCTTTGATTACTGTATTCGAGGTCAGGCTAGCATGTTAGTTGTGGGTTACACAAAGTTCATTTTGGTCTTATCTGCCCTCCCTTCTGGGACAGTATAACTGTGGTATTTTTACTATGTGGCCTTCCTCTGGCCAATTACTTTTGGGGTGTTTTGGGGTGCTGTAATTGGCAACAGTAGTGAGTCTCCAAGGAAGAGATCAGGACAAATATCCATCCACTGTAGTCCACCTACCTATCTGTGGCTTGCTTTGAGAAAACCCTGTACCCTTTGCTTCCTTTTCGGCAGTGGGAAACAATATTCATATTTTGGAATGCACAACACAAAACAGCTAAGAGGCCATGAGCAAGTGAGGGAAGCTGTTGGCACCTTTTGCTACCCGGACCCTCCCAGCACCACCACCAACAGCTGTGCAAACTACACGCATGACATCATGCTGATCAAGCTGAATGCCTCCGTTACCTACAATGAGCACATCGCCCCAATGGCCTTGCCTGACCATGATGCTCCAGTTGGGGCGCAATGCAACAGGATAGGCTGGGGTGAAACTGAATCGAGTCTTGGTAAGGAACGAAGTCCAATGAAATTTCTGTGCTCCCTCAGACATGGGCCAGAACTCAGGCCAGTCTTGGTTTCTCATCACGGCTATAGGTATAAATGAGCAGGATTGATCACTTCCTTCCAAGATGTGGAGAGGGCTCATTGTGGTGCTGGCTTTGCCTTCCCTCCCAGGCCCCTAAACTTTTTGGGAAGGGAAATGCTGGTATTAGAACTTTAGAATCTTGGGAATGTCATGAGCCTACTCAAAGATGGCTTCCATGTAGGAGGACCTCTCCATGCATGAAATGGCTACCACAATGGGCATGGTCCTTCACAGAGCAGCACTAGTGGGATTTTGAGTCAAATGGGTTGCCCAGGAGCCCAAATAAAAAGCAAGGGTGGGGTCTGAATGCCAATCCACAAAACCAGTACTGGAATCCAAACAGTCCATGCATGAGAGCACGTGTTCCCTTTGTAGCATCGCAGTCTTGCAGTTTAATTGCTAAAAGATCTTAAGACATAAAATAAAAAATGAGGCTAGGCTGGGAGCCTGGGGAGCATCCACAAAGGACGCCAGGGCACATGGGTGTCCAGATGCACCACCCTTGAAGTCACAGCAGACTAACTTGCCAGCCGCAAAGGAGACTGGACCCAGCAAGCAAGGGCTCTTCCTCATGCACCAGCACAGGCGAGAGGGATTGCAGCTGCATGAGAAATTTCACTCTTTTCAGTTCCAACTCAAAACATGCCCTTTAAATTGGGCAATTGAAATTTTATTTTTTCAAAAAATTACTTCTCTGGTTAGCTCCATGATTTATTTTATAACCTCTTTTCATACCTTTGCTGCTGTACTCCTTGTTTTTGTTTTTATACTGTGCATTGCCTTTGGATCTCTCTCTTTTACAATTAACATACTTAGCTATATCAAGTACCTTTGTGGGGGAGAAATGGCAAGAGCAGTGGGGTGAACACATGTGTATAATTATAAAAGAGGAAATGCTTCACCAAAACCAAGGGAAAAAACCCACAAAATAGAGGAAAACTTGGAGCTGCAGGCCATGACATGTGCCCCGGTGCACTGTGTGATGGGTGTGCCTCGCTCAAGGTGCTGTCCAAACGCTGCTTACGGGCAACCTCAAGGCTTCCTGCTTTCCCACCTGATTGTTCCTTATCTTCAAAGCAGCACAGCAGATAGAGGACACCTTGAGACAGAAACCTGCTTTCCTGAACACAGGACACTCGGCCACGCTGATTTGCAGTTCCTCAAACAAGGCGCTCTTTGCACAGCATGTGTCAGAAGAGAGGCAGAGCCACAGGGGGGTTTCTATCCTGCAGCCTCTGGGGGCCCACTCAGCATGGGAGCTGCCTTCTCTGCTTCCCCTGAACAGACAATAGGCATTGTTACCAATGCTCAGATCCGCATGTGCATTTCGAGGATGCCCAAGGAAGTCACAAAAGTCCAGGGAGGAGACACAGCCGCCACATGTCCTCCTGCTCAGAATACAGAAAGGCTGTTTGGAAGAGGGAAGGAAATTCTGCTGAAAGCACCGTAACTCCTGACCAGAATGGAAGAGAGACACTTTATTCCATGTGCTCACCCACAGGTACACACACACTAGAAATTTTCCAGAAATAAAAGCAAGGCTAAAAATTCAACCATCCGATGTGAGGCAAGAGCATATATCACAGCACATCAGGCCATTGAGGCATTGAACAAAATTAAGTCTTCACAAATGGGATGCTGATACACCATTATAAACGTGGAGGGGGGGGGGG